>NC_041396.2:145442162-145769662 GCF_900747795.2 Erpetoichthys calabaricus
TTAATTTATCTCAGATGAAAACATTGCTGGAAGGGTATAGAATAATTGTTTTAGTATAATGGTAGGTCATTTTGGTTCTAGTTACTGGGCATGGGTTTGCATCTGACAGCACATATTATTTTTATTCTATTATAAAATATTTGGCCCTTAGGAATACAATAATGAATGTGAATATCACAGGATGCTGTGACCTTGTAAGATCAAAACAAAATTTTCAAGGCACAGAAAAAAATAATTGTATTGCAAGAATAACATTTAACTTGAAACAATTAGACAATATTAGGAATTATTTAGGAAGATTAATTACAGCATTATTTGATGTCACTGAAACCTCTTTTCCACTTCAGGATTGTGGGGAGCCAATTCCTATCGTGTCAACCTGGGGGAAAATGCAGCAATTTGCGTTTTCACATCACTGATAGTAAGACCACATGGATATAGAAACAGCATGTAAATCCCATTCTGAAATGAATGGACTAGAAATTAAATCAAGGTTCCTAAAAAAAATATGAGGCTGCAGCATTAACCACTGTGCCACCACGCACTACTCAGTGACTAAAATAATTGCTTATTAAATATAATTCAGTCATTTTCATGTGTAGCTAAAATGGCACAGATACCTTGAAAATGGTTGACTGTCTGTTTTTTATTTATATGAGAGTGAGCACTGCAGAAAAATGAGAATACCTGAAATTGTGCCTTACCATTGTCATTGCCATAGTTTAATTGTGTTCTTTGTATTTTTATTATTTGTGTTTAATGTATTTATAGCATGTTATACATACATTATATTTGATACTAGGTGCTGTTATTGAATACAACACATTACACCCACACATTCTTAAACCATGTAGACATTTTGTATATATTCTATTGTGTTCAGCAGAACTGTAACTACTTTTTTTTTTTTTTAGGGAGCAACTATATAGCTATAATAATAATAATTCATTACATTTATATAGCGCTTTTCTCAGTACTCAAAGCGCTATCCACACAGGGAGGAACCGGGAAGCGAACCCACAATCTTCCACAGTCTCCTTACTGCAAAGCAGCAGCACTACCACTGCGTCACCTGTGAGGACTAGGCCCCAAAAAGGAACTGGAAGTCAGCCATCATGGTGATGCTCTTTCTTGGGTTCAATATGTACTGTACATATGTTCTTAATTAATGAATACAATAATTAAATCCATCCTACCATTTGCAACTTGCCTTATACAACTGTACAGTCTGTCAGTTCTGCTATCCAAATTCAAAGAGTCAGGTTCTGCTTGGGCTACGTGCCACTCCAGATAAGATTGAGGAGATCAGAAGGCTTAACGTGGGGCTCAAATCTTAGTACAGGGTAGAATGGTATAGGTTTATGGGGCATTGGGACTCTTTTTGGAGTAGATGGGACCTGTTGCACCACGACGGGTTATATCTAAACCGGTGGGGCACCAATATTTTGGGGAGAAGTATGAGTAGGTTAATCAAGGATTGTTTAAACTAGGAAACCTAGAGAGTTTAGGACAGGCCTGGTTTAGAACTGTACACAGAGGAACAAACAATAGTGTCAAAACAAAAATGAGTAGTAGTGAAAATTCTATCCCAATTTTTAAATGTAAAAGGAGTAATACGTTAAAAATAGCTTTTCTTAATGCTAGAAGTATCAAAAATAAGGCAAGTGAGTTGGAGTTGTATGTAGCAAAACATAATTATTATATTACAGCAATAACAGAAACCTGGCTAAATAACAAAGATTGAGATGAGTATAAGATAGAGGGTTACACATTTTTTAGGAAGCATAGACAGAACAGAAAAGGAGGAGGGGTTTCTGTTTATGTCAAACAGAATTTAAAGGCAAGTCCTCTTCAGTTGGATGATGAGCCCCATCTTAGTGAGGACATGTGGCTTCGCCTGGAAAATATTAGGGAAAGAGGCCTTATTTAAGGAGTGTTATAGACCACCCAATGCAGAAAGTAAGTTCAACACACATCATTTTAGTAATATTAAAAAGGCAAGTTTACAGGGAGATATTATAGTCATGGGGGACTTTAACTATCCATCCATCCATCCATTATCCAACCCGCTGAATCCGAACACAGGGTCACGGGGGTCTGCTGGAGCCAATCCCAGCCAACACAGGGCACAAGGCAGGAAACAATCCTGGGCAGGGTGCCAACCCACCGCAGTAACTATCCAAATATTAACTGGGATAACCTTGCAAATGGTCGAGTAAAAGAGCAGGAGTTTTTAGAAGTGATCAGTGACTGTTTTTAAACACAGTATGTTAAAGCACCAACTTGAGGTGATGCCTGTCTGGATTTAGTATTTTGTAATAATCAGGATGGAATTGAGGATGTAGAGGTGATTGAACCACAAGGGTCAAGTGACCATAATGTAATACAATTCTCAGTATTTTGTAACAGTGCAGATGCAAAGACTGAAATTGTTAAGTTTACCTTTGGTAGGGCAAATTTTGAGCTGATATGGTAAATTCTAAAGAGGATACACTCTGATAAACTTTTAAGTGTGGTAACAGTCAAGGAGCAGAGGAACAGCTTTAAAAATGTTTTAGATGTAATGCAGGACAGGTACATGCCTAAATTTGGAATTAATAGGAAATTTAAAAAAACGTAACAGTGGGTTAATAAAGAGTTAAAAAAGAAGCTGCAAAGGAAAAAAAATCAGCTGTGTAAGGCGTATAAGACAAATAACCCCACAATGAAATATGAGGCATATGAAAACAAGAAGGATATTAGGGAGGCTAAAAGACAGTTGGAGAGGAATATAGTAGGTAAGACAAAAGACGACCCTAAGAGATTCTTTCAGTATTTTAGTAGAAAAGAACAGTAAAGGAAGTGCATCAGGAACAGTAAAGGGGAATTAAAAGATAGAAACAGTGAAATAGTGGATGCTCTAAACTTGCATTTTTCTGAAGTCTTCTCAAGTGAGGAAGTGGATAACCTCCTAGTGGTCAATTGGACTACTAAGCAGGTTCTGAGTGATTTAGAAGTTGTAGAGGGAGAAGTACTGCTCAGATTAAACAGACTGAAATTAAACAAATCACCAACACCTGATAATATTTACCCTTGAGTTCTTAAGGAGGCTAGTGAGTGCATAGATAAATCTTTGACACTGGAATATGGCAAATACCCAATTATATAAAAAGGGTGACCGGGCAGATCCAACCAACTATAAGCCAGTAAGCTTAACATGCATCACAGGAAAATTAATGGAAGGAATTATTAAGGATAAGATTGAGCAGCACACGGCAAATACAGGAGTTTTTCTGAACAGTCAGCATGGGTTCAGATGAGGGAAGTCATGTTTTATTAGCATACTGAAATTCAATGAGAAAGCAACAAAAGGATACGATCAAAGTGGAGCATATGATATTATTTATCTTGACTTTTAGAAAGCATTTGATAAGGTGCCACATGAGAGGTTGGGCATCAAACTAAAAGAAGTGGGAGTTCAGACTGATGTTTTTATATGGGTACAGAATTGGCTCAGACAGAGGAAGCAGAAGGCAATGGTGTGAGGAACCTCTTCAGAACTGGCTGACATGAAGACTGATGTTCCACAGGAGTCAGTGCTAGGACCGCTTCTGTTTTTAATATATATACTGTACTGTAAATTATTTGGATAGGAATATAAGTAGCAAGCTGGTTATGTTTGCAAATGATGCCAAGACAGGTAGATTGGCAGATAATTTGGAATCCGTTAAATCATTACAGAGGGACTTGGATAGCATACAGGGTTGGGCAGATTTGTGGTGGATGAAATTTAATGTCAGTAAACGTAAAGTATTACACATAGGAAGTAAAAATGTTACACCATATGTGAAAGATTTAGGAGTTGTAGTGGTCTCTACGCTATCAACCACCAGACTGTATTCAGAAGCTTTTAAGAAGGAAAACAGAATGTTAAGTTTTCCAAAGAAGTTATGCCAAAGCTTTAAAATGCACTGTTGAGGACCAAGCTAGAGTACTGTATGCAGTTTTGATCTCCAGGCTATAAAAAAGGCATAGCAGCACTAGAAACGGTCCAGAGAAGAGTGGCTAGGCTCATTCCAGGGCTACAGGAGATGAATTATGAAAAACAATTATAAGAGCTGAGCCTTTTCAGTTTAAGCAAAAGAAGATTAAGATGTGACATCATTGAAGTGTTTAAAATTATGAAGAGAATCAGTACAGTGGATCGAGAGAGGTTTAGGAGCATGCGCTGATACAGCACATTGCCGCACCCACCACATGACAAACCAACTCAGGATCCCAGATTAGGACCTGAGTGCAGCCATGCAACGGGTGACACCTCAGCACCACACAAGTTCAGATGGAATGAAACAGTGTGAGGTTTTTTATGGTGGCTGGAGTACCAAATTCTGCCACCAACCCCCAGGTTTTTCCCGGCAGGTTGGAGGATGCCTACATGCAGGGCTGGATGAAGATTAACGTCATAGCCAGGACGAATTCAATTACAGGTTAAGGGCCTTGCTCAGGGGCTCAACGGAGTAGAGTCACTTTGGGCGTTTACAGGATTTGAACTGGCAACCTTCCGATTACCAGTGCAGATCCCTACCTCAGAGCCACCACTCGAGACTGTTATTTTAAAATTAGTTCATCAACAGAACATGGAGACACAGTTGGAAACCTGTTTATGGTAAATTTCGCACAAACATTAGGAAGTCTTTCTTTACACAGAGGAATAAGCTACCAAGTAACATGGAACGACTTTAGGGACTTTCAAAACTAGATTTGATGTTTTTTAGAAGAATTAAATGGTGAGGATTGGCGAGTTTTGTTGCCCTGAATAGCCTGTTCTCATCTAGATTGTTCTAATGTAAAAATTGGAAATGCTACAACTACCAGAACGCTTAACCTAATCCCAGAACTATATGGCATGAATTCCATTTCCAACTTTCCAGTTACAATAGATAAATGAACAAAAAAAAAGGTTTTCTGACATTTAAATATCATTAATGGTACTTCTGCATTTTTTTGTAATTTCAAATTTTAATTGTGTTCATGTAGGTGAGTTTTAAAATGCAGTTATTTTTTATGGTTTGTCTGGCCCTACTAGTCTAAATAGCAAACCCTGCCCATGTTTTAAACATAAAGCCAATTTGTTATATATCCCTAAACACTCATTTTAGGAAGAAAAACTTACAGGACAATTTCACCACAACCTACAGTACAGGTATGCACATATAAATGACAAAGTGTGATACCACTTAGAAACATGACTAGTGGAGCTTACTTTTATTTATTTTTACCTTAGAAATACTCAGGAAATCAGTTAGCTTTTGTGATCGTCCTGTTTATAGAAGGATACCCATATTTTACAATGCAGTTAACACTCTGATGTGCTGGAGACAGGAAAATACAATTTTTGAGTAGCAATCTTAATAGCTAATCAAAACTAAAAGCATTTTTTTTAACCTTGATTATCTATATTAATCACTTCATATACAGTAACCAGAAACTTAAAACTGAAATCATTACTTGCAGACTTTTATGCTACCAGAAGAGGTTTTAAATAGTACTCAGTAATGTGTATTTCACTTTGTGGTGTAGGATACTTATTATTTTAGTTATACACAAAAGAATGTTAGGAATTGCTTTCATTAGTACAAATATGCACATAAACAAGTAGAGGTTTTAAGCAAGAAACAGTGTTGAGGTTTTTGGAAAAAAAAAGTGTTTTAATTTCCTTCTTGGCAGTAACAAGAAGAGAGTGGCAGTAGAAAAGAACAAATACCTTGATATGATTATGACCTTTTATATTAATTGGCTAAAATTGTTCAATTTTGGTATTGCTATTTTTAAAAAAAGTAACATCTCAGTACTTTTCTTTCAATATTTGCATTTTACAGGAATTTTTCTGTGCATCTGGCATAGTAATTATCATTCCACTTTATTTACTCAACTGAAGTGAAAAACCATCTGTGTGTAAAAGTAAAATAGCAATATAGCAAAACAGTGCAAGAGTGCAAGGCCAGGTCACACAATAAAAAACAGCTCTTTACGAAAGGTGGTAGCAGTAATTACATGTATAGTACAGTACTGTGGTAATATATTTATCAAACTTGCTTCGGAAAGTGGTGTCTGTTCCCCAAACATCCTACACATGCCTCTCAGCAGATTAAATTGTCAGCTACTCTCTCTGATTTCACACATGACCGTGCTTAAATTATCCCTATCATAGAAAACCCATATTACCGTATTTTCTCTGTTTCTCTCAGTCAAGCTTTATGTAATTTATTTGGTCAATTGATTCTTTTGAAGTCTGGTGTTTTCCTTGTTACAGTCAAAGTTATTTGTTTCTCCTCTTTAATAGGGTTAGTATTTAAATGCAGAATGACACCTAAAATTCATGTTTCTTTCATATAATTCTTCACTTATTTTAAACACATCATCCAAAACCAATGAGAAGCCTAAAAACCTGCTAATTAGAATGGGCCAATCAGTAAAAATTACTTTAAAACATTGGCATGGAGAATGAAATACAAAAAGAAACTCAAAACAGATCATAGTTAAAAGAATGTAATAAATGACATAATACATAATATTACTGAAACTACAAACGTTGCTGTGAAGGAATTTTATTTATATATATATATATATATATATATATATATATATATATATATATATATATATATATATATATATATATATATATATAAAATGCTGTTGGGTGCTGTGGGGACTGGGGAGTCCTTCCTAGTGGGTTTCCAGTTTTATCTGGAAGTGCTACCTGGCTGAGCCTTCAGAATAACTGGAAGTACTTCTGGGGATCACTTAAAAGGAGCTGCCTGCCTTCATTCCAAGAGCCAGAAGGGAGAGGATGATGCTTGCCAGAGGAGGAAAGACGGCAGAAGAAGGCGGCGGAAGAAGACAGAAAGAAAAGTGCTTTATTATTGTGACTGGTGTTATTGTACTGTGCTTGGTGCTGAACTGTTGGGAAATGATTTGGGAAGTGTTTTCCATGGAAGAAAAGCTTGTGTGTAGCACAGACCCCTGGTGGCCACAATATATATATATATATATATATATATATATCTTTACAGATAGATAGATACATAGATAAGCATATTAGAGCAGAATATTTGAATAATCTAGACAAGAACAGGTTATTCAGCCGAACAAAGTTTGCAATCCACTTGCTTGTTCTAAAAAAACATCAAGTCAATTTATTATGCATATGTATAATGTTATAGAACAACAGATTTCCTTCAAGTTCACTTAAAACATGGCATAACATGGATAATGTTTTGTACTTGAAGTTTCTAACTGTCTTAGTAAGTTTCCACAGTTTATGGGATGATTTACTACTTGTTAGCATTCTTTATCATCTCTAAAGCTGCCATCTTTTTTAACCAAACCAGTTCAACTCAGGACTCGAAACCATTCACATGAATTCCTTATCAAAACCCAGTTGCAGCCAGGGACAATATTTAGGTGGCTGCCCCAAACCTTTTTGTGTGTGACGAGACTGTTCTTTTCATAGTATATACAGTATATATGTTTTTTTTGTAGGAGAATGGGTATCCCAGTCAGAACAGAGGATGTTTTATTACCAGAACATAAGACCAGTGTGATGTCACAAACAAATTGTTTACATTTGTACTTGGCTGGAAAGGTTTAATGGATGGACTGATAAGAGCAGAGGATCAGGAGCTATTCCATTCCCCATAAGCTAGGTGGCAGTGGTCCTCATATGGTAAGCCAGTCATTACAGCTGCAGGAGTGCAAGGGACTTAAAGTCTGGAAGTGCAGCCCTGTAAAAGGCTCCCTGGGAACCGATAGAGGGTGCTGTTGGGGAAGGGCCTTCCTACATTTTCTATGGCCCAGAAGGGCTTCCAGAGAGACATGGCATAGCAACAGAGGCATTCCTTGGTCCAGTTAAAAAGGGAGCCCACTGCCCACTCCACTCAGCAGGGAACCAAAGGAGGAACATTTATTGGTTTACAATTTTTATATTGAATTTATTGAGGTTGATTGAGATGTGAGAATTAAAATCATTTATTTTATTCTAATAACGTGTGCTGTATTGTTTTGGGATGCTGATGCTAATGTTCTCTTCTCCTTTCCCCGCAACACCAAGAGACCAAGGCCAATTGGGCCCACTCCTTCCAGTTCATGAACAATAAGGAAGCTGGCTGCCCGGAAAGACAGCAAACAACTTGAGGAAGCTCCAAGGAACAATCCTTTCCTTAAAATATGAACAGCTAAACCCTTTCGTGGTTGTGCTTGAGTGGCCTTTTCTTTTCTGAAGTCGTGATTTTTAGTTAAGAAAGTATAGCATTAAATGGGACAACCTGGTTGGTGTCTCAGCTTTTCACTGTTGCCCGTTCTGTTATTCCTGCATAAGATAGATAGATAGATAGATAGATAGATAGATAGATAGATAGATAGATAGATAGATAGATAGATAGATAGATAGATAGATAGATAGATAGATAGATAGATAGATAGATACTTTATTAATCCCAATGGGAAATTCACATTCTTCAGCAGCAGCATACTGATACAATAAATAATATTAAAGAATGATAATAATGCAGGTGAAAAACAGACAATAACTATGTATAATGTTAAATGTTAACGTTTACCCCCCCGGATGGAATTAAACAGTCGCATAGTTTGGGGGAGGAACGATCTCCTCAATCTGTTAGTGGAGCAGGACAGTGACAGCAGTCTGTCGCTGAAGCTGCTCTTCTGTCTGGAGATGATACTATTAAGTGGATGCAGTGGATTCTCCATAATTGGTAGGAGCCTGCTGAGCGCCCTTCGCAGTATATATTGTGGTAAGCAGCCAGGTAGACATGATTTTATCACCCAACACACGTTTATTTACACTATTTACAAATGAAACACACACACAACCCAATGCCGCAGCACCAATCACCCCAAAGTCCAGGCCTCTCGAACACAATGCCTTCTTCACCGCCTCCACTCCTCTCCTCCGAGCTCTGTCCTTCTACACTCCCGACTCCAGCCTTTGAATGGAGGGAGGCGGCCCCTTTTATACACACCCGGACGTGTGGCAGGTGCCTCCCGATTAGCTTCCGCCAGCACTCCCAAGTGTGGCGGAAGTACCAGCTGTGCTCTGCGTGTCCCTGGTCTTCTTTCCCCCAGGACTTCCGGGTGTGGCAGAAGTGCTGAGGGCCAGGGCTCCTCAGGCATTGGGGTGCCCCCTGGCGGTGACCACGGGCCCCTATAGGGTTGAGCTTCTAAGCTCTGTTCCCGTGGTCCCCAAAGCCATGGTCTGGAGGAGGCATAAGCCCTCCTCCGGTCCTCCTGGGCATCCTGGCTGGGTACCACCCCTAGCCACTCGCCACAGTGCCCCATTGCCAGCTGAGACCCCTAGGGGCCAGCGGGCCGTCCCGCAAGGGCCGCATCCACTGTCTGAGCCCCCACTACTTGAATCCGGTCAGACACATCACGGTTCTTTTTGCTGGGGTCTCATTTATCTTTTACGGGGTCGGTTCCACTTACCTGCCCTGCCGTGCCGTTCTGGCCGGAGGATCCAATGTTGCGCCGATCCGCCCACTGTCGCAGGGTCTTCACGGACGGGACTGTCCTTCCTCTCCAGCTTTCCTATTCCTCTCGGAAGGTACGTAAGATTTGCAATAGCGACTCTGCGGGCTGAAGGCACTCCTCCAGCTCACGCAGAGCCACCAGCAAGCACAGTCAGCTAACGATCGACTTACCTGTTGATCAGTCACACACGCCGGCTGCTTCCTGTGGGGCCTCTCCTCAGGCCCAATCGGGACCTACCCCGGTTTGGGATGGACATTCCTTGGTCCCGCATCCATCCAATCATCGGCGGGCACGCAAGACACACCATCTAATCCCTTGCCTGCCTCGTGGAGGGACTTCCATCTTGTCTCCCCTCCTCCTGGTGCGGTGGCGTGCCTCTGGGCAGCCTCTCGAGCTGCAGCGACGCCTCCTCCGCAGCTTCTCCTGCTGCTGCCGCGCTGACGAAGCCCCGCAGATCGGCACGCGTCTGCCACCAACGCAGATCCGGGCAGTCCCTGCCTGCAACACAGAACATAAGTCCGACCCCACAGTGCCGACCGTCATTGGGCAGGGCACTTACCTCCTGGGTCCCGTCTGTCCGAGGCGCTTACCTCGGCATGGCCTTTCTAGACACGGCGCGCTCGTAGGATCCCACTGCACTCCAGCAACGCCATTTGTCGTCCTTACGCACCAGGGGGAAACGGCCCTTGTGTGGACCGGTGGCGGTCCCTGGGGTGAATCGCTCCAGCGGGGTTGTGTGTGCTGCTCACGCAGCGTGTGTGTGGGCTTACCTGCTGCGGCAGACTGCCCACAAAATTATTTGTGACGGGTCCCCACCTTGTAACAGGCGGTGATGTCCCATCTGGGATGCCATTGTGGTAAACAGCCCGGACACGGACAGGTAGACATGATTTTATCAACCAACAAAAGTTTATTTACAAATGAAACACACATACAACCCAGTGCCGCAGCACCAATCACCCCAAAGTCCAAGCCTTTCCAACACAATTCCTTCTTTACTGCCTCCACTCCTCTCCGCTGAGCTCTGTCCTTCTATACTCTCGACTCCAGCCTTCGAATGGAAGGAGGCGGCCCCTTTTATACACACCCAGACATGCTCCAGGTGCCTCCCAATTAGCTTCCACTGGCACTCCCAAGTGTGCCGGAAGTACCGGCTGCGCACCCGGAAGCACTCCGGGTGTCCCTGGTCTTCTTCCCCCCAGCACAGGGCTCCTCAGGCATTGGGGCACTCCCTGGCGGTGACCACGGGCCCCTATAGGGTTGAGCTTCTAAGCTCTGCTGCAGTGGTCCCCAAAGCCACCAGGACAGTCGCCCCCTCGTGGTCTGGAGGAGGCGTAAGCCCTCATCCGGTACTCCTGGGCATCCTGGCTGGGTACCACCCCCATCCACTTGCCACAATATATATATATATATATATATATATATATATATATATATATATATATATATATATATATATATATATAATATATATATATATATAAATTCCAAAACCCTCAGAGGCCTGGGTTCAAATAACAGATGGTTTATTCATCCAAAATACACAATGCCTCTACAGGTTAACAAAAAGCACAGGTTTCTTTATCCACAATCCAATTCTTCTCCACTATTCTTCCCAGCTGAGACTTCCTGGGTAAGGGAGTGTGGACCCTTTTATTAAGGACATGGGAGTACCAAGGCCACTGCCCAATGGAAGCACTTCCGGGTCATGTGAAAATCCATTATAGCAAGGAGCTTGTCTTCCTGCAGCGTCCCCTTGCGGCATCCAGTGACCCCAACAAGCCCTGCTGGCTTCCACCTGGGCACTGATATCCGGGGCTGCTGCCATCTAGCATGCTGGAGGAATAAGAAGCCCCCAGTGACATCTTCCCTTTTCAGTGGGCTGTCCGTCTATCCCTTCTGGTCTCTTCTTCTGTGTCTGATCCCCTTCTCCTCCCTGGCTGGGATGTCTATCTGCCTGTTAGAAGCCTCCTGCCCAGGTAAGGAACCAACCCCACTTCTGGCCGGGCTGCTCGTCCAGCCCATGTGGCACCTACTATATATAAATATATATATACATATATATATATATATATATATATATATATATATATATATATATATATATAAAGTAGAAAGAAGACAAATAGTCGCATAAAGGTTTGGGGTTTTTAGCCCCGTATACTGTAACAAAAATAACGTCTCCAGTTATACAAACTCAAAAGACACTGAAGGAAGGAAGGACGTACAGTTTATAGTAAGGGACCGGAAATTAAACTGTGGAATGCTGGGAGAATCGTGGTGGAGTATGGGGGTATGATGTCATTAACTGGGAAGCAGAGGGAAGATCTTTACGGTGGTGGTGTCCCGGTCTTTCTAAGAAAGCAAAGAGAGAGAGATTAGTACGCTTCCGTTGTCCCCCTGTGGGACTTGTCGTGATGCAAAACGGGTCGTTAAGCTGCTCCCCAAGTGCTTGTGCGTGACAGGACCCCCCCACCTGAGCCCAGACCCATCGGGTTGGGGGACCCGAACCGAGAGGTTGTGAACCCGAGAGAGCGCATCACCATTGGCTTGCAGGTTACCTCGGCGATAAATGACAGTGAACTTGAATGGCTGCAGGTCCAAAAACCACCTGGTGACCCGAGAATTCGAGTCCCATTGAAGGGCCATCCACTGGAGGCCGGCATGATCCGTCACCAGGGTGAACTCCCAGCCCAACAGGTAGTACCGCAGGTGAGTTACTGCCCATTTGATGGCCAAAGCTTCCCGCTTTGCAGAATACCTCGTCTCCCGGTCCAACAGTTTCCGGCTCAGGAATATCACGGGGTGTTCGACACCGTCAATGCTGTGGCTCAGCATGGCACCAAGACCTATGTCCAAAGCATCGGTCTGGAGAATAAAAGGAAGTGAGAAGTTAGGAGTCCTTAATATAGGTGCCGTTGTAAGGGCCATTTTTAAGTCACTAAATGCCCGTTCCGTCTCCTCACTCCACACCACATGTAAAGGGGCCCTTTTCTTTGTCAGGTCCGTCAAGGGTGCTGCTCTCTCGGAAGAACGAGGTACAAACTGGTGGTAGTAGCCCGCTAATCCTAAGAAGGCTTGCAACTGTTTCTTGACCATCAGACGGGGCCATTCCAAGATGTCTTTAATTTTGGTACACTGTGGTTTCACCAGCCCTCCTCCTACTAGGTAGCCCAAATATCGGGTCTTGTTCATCCCAAAGTAACACTTTCGAGGATTGATATGGAGCCCGGCTTTCACTAGCGTCAGGAGCACTTTGTATACCTGCGCTACATGTTCCTCCCAGGTGCCGGAATAGATAACAACAGCATCAAAAATGTCTACGAGATAAGCCAGTTTTGCAAGCCATGTTGCGTCACACAGATAAACATTCATTACCGAGTTCTTTTGTAACAGAATCACTTCATTTCTCAACTCAAAAAATCTCTGCAAAACGCGTTCTCTTGACAGCCAGCGCACCTCTGTGTAATACAATAAATGCTGATGTTCTGAACACATTTCTGAACAAAGTATTTCAAATAAACGTTTGTTCGGTGAACTTGTTTTTATGTAGTTGACCATTTTTATTGCGGTTAACAAGACGTCATGCAGTTCTTCACTTATGTGTCTTGCAGCAAGTGCTTCACGATGTATGATGCAGTGGTACGATACAGCCAAAGGCACTACTGCTTTAACACTAGAATTACCAGAGCCTACGAAAAAACTCGTAAATCTGTCCCACCTTAAATCGTGTCTTAAATCCGTTTGCACATCTCCGCCAGAGTCTTTTGTCATCTAAATGTGCTTATAAACAAAAGCTACTAGCAGCCAGCTATTCCATCCCCCCACCGACTTAGAATGAACTTCTCCTAGCTCATGCCTTGCCTTGATTTGATTATCTGGGATTGAAGTGGAGTTTTAGAGTGGAAATAATTCTAGCGTTATTTGGAATACACGCATTTCATGTGTGTTCCATTTCTATAGTAGTCTGTGCAAACACATTTTTAAAACAGAAACGTTTTTCATATTCTAATAGTAAATGACAAAATGTAGGCATAAACTATATAACGTATGAAGCCTGAAGTCCATATATCAAAGAAACACTTTCACAAAAGGTACAAATAAAAGAACACGTGCACTTTTATTCAAAAATATAACTGCACAAAAAAAAAAAGCCGCGTTAGCATGCCACATTGACACTCTTACTACAACCGCCGCGGTGGCGTAATGGTATTAGCCCCTGACTGGGAATCAGAGGGTGGCGAGTTTGATCCCGCACGGCTCCACTTCGAGAAATGAACTGCTATTATTCTTACAATTTTAGAATAACAACATAAATTTGATTTCAATCTGTAACAGCCGGTGTAACTTATGATACTGGTAAAGGTTAGCTTTTTTTTTTTTTTTTAATTCACTTTTCATTCTCGCAGTCGCATTCAGAATCAATCCATACAACCCCATCTGACACAGCTGGTTTCACATAAATAAAAGTGCACTTTTATTCAAGACTATAACCGAAGAATAAAGAAAGCAAGTTACATTTGGTGGTTGATACGACAGCTTGCGTGGTGCAATGTTAAGAACTGCTGATTTCCGATCCGTGCTATATAAAATCATCACATTCAAATATTAACAGTTCCCACACACCCAAGGTCCGCCATTCCTACATTTACGACATGTGTACTTGTTGCAGTGTACACACCTCTCTGTGCTATGGTTCCTATTACAGTGAATGAGCACCTGACACTGTACTTTCTTCCCTGGGGGAAGCTGAGGTCTTAGAACGGAAGTTTGTTGATGCTGTATCATCTTTTCTTTTCCCATCGCCTTTTCCTGTAAGAAGCGACGACGAAGTTCCTCTGCAAGGTGAGCCATGAACAATTGTTCCACATCAATTCTTTTTCTGTAACAAACTTATTGAGAAGACGAAACAGTTCTTCGCCAGTAGTCCTCGTAGGCAGTTTGTCGCTGAATAAAAATTCCTCTTGAACAGAAGCAGTACTAAAGTTAATAAATCGGATGTACACGATTAAAATTGCACAGTCAGAAACATCTGTTGACTCATCGAGTTGTAACACAAATTTTCCGTTTGCTTTTATCATTTCAATTAATTGTTCCTGCACGTCATCCGCCATGTCAGCAATTCTGCGAGTAATTGTATTATTAGAAAGAGGAATCGCACAAATTTTACCTGCCGCTTGTTCTCCAGGTACGCTGTTCAGCAGTGTACCATGTTCACCATGTCGACAACACACGGCATGATGACTTCTTCAGCAAGCATGTGTGGCTTTTTACCGCGAACAATCCGTAAAGCGACACTAAATGATGCCTTCGCTAAAGCAGCGTTAAATGTAGTGTGCTGGTTGAAGATGCTTTTTTGTTTCTGCAGTTCCAAACGTTTCCTTTCAAAATATTAAATTGACTTTGTCACGGTTTCTCTGTGCTTCGTAGCCTGATGTCGCTTTAGATGTAACGACTTCATACTAGCATTTGAAAGAATCTCACAGCAAATGAGACACTGAGGTCGCTGCTCAAATTCACAGTTGCAACAAAACCAAATTTTAGATAGTTGTTATCATATTTGCGACACACATCTTTCTTACTCTGTTTTTTCGGTTTATTTGCAGCTGTATCAGTATCTGTGTCACTAGGACTAATTGATTCGGATGACAAAACGGTAGCGTTTGAAAGATTTTCCTTTAAATACTTATCCATTTTTTAAGAAAATTCAAATTATTCTATATGTAACTGTTGCGTCTTATTTTAGTCCCTTGAAAAGCTATTAAAAATTGCTGAAAAGGTAGTTCGGGTCTAAACCACCCCGAAATCTGAATAAAAGTTAAAGAATTGGAAGAAATTATGCATAAAATTAATGAAAAAATTTGTGCATGTACATAAATTGATAAATTCCGTCCCGAAACTAAATCCTGCCTTCGGCCTGTATGTGACGCAGTTACCGAAGACGAAATGGTATCGGCTTTGTGCTTAGATCTAGTGACTACGATACGATACAGCGGCAGTGCACGTATAACAACAAACGCGAGCGGTTTCTGTAAAGCAGAGTTACCGAAGACTAAATAGTGTCAGCATTGTGCTTTCATCTAGTGACCAGCTTTGCACAGATAAATTAAATTTCAGGGACCGCGATGCGTACCACCTGAAAAGGCTCCGCGTACCACAGTTTGGGAAGCGCTGCTCTGGTGGGACCTATGTTCACTGCCCGGCACTGTGGAGCTCGATTTGCATTTGCCATAGAATACCAGAATTGGCAGGTCCACTACTGGCGCCTTGTGCTTTTCACAGATGAAAGCAGGTTCACCCTGAGCACATGTGACAGACGTGAAAGGGTCTGGAGAAACCGTGGAGAATCTTATGCTGCCTGTAACATCATTCAGAAGGTCTGGGCAGACATATCCATGGAGGCACAGACCTCTACAGGTTAGACAATGACACCTTGACTGCCATTAGGTATTGGGATGAAATCCGTGGAACCACTGTCAGATCCTATGCTGGTGCAGTGAGTCTTGGATTCCTCCTGGAGCACTACAATATCCTGCCTCATGTGGTGAGAGTATGCAGGCAGTTCCTGGTGGATGAAGGAATTGATACCTTTAATGGCTCTGTCCTGGGGCCTCTTCTTTTTATTATTTACCTTCTTCCCCTTGGCAATATTTTTCGCAAATATAACATTAATTTTCACTGTTATGCTGATGACACCCAGCTCTACCTTGCTGGTAATCCCACCTCCTCTTTTCCACCACCCTCGCTTATTGACTGCATTGCTGAAATTAAATCCTGGTTTTCTTCGAATTGTCTTAAATTAAACAGTGACAAAACTGAGGTTCTCCTCATTGGTTCAAAATCATCATTATCCAAAACCAATAATCTTTCTCTTATTATTGATAACTCTGTTGTTTCCCCATCATCTCAGGTCAAGAGTCTGGGTGTCATCCTCGACAGTACTCTATCCTTCCAATCTCACATTAATAACATCACCCGGTCTGCTTACTTCCACCTACGTAATATTAATCGCATTCGCCCCTCCCTCACTCCTCACACCACTGCCATTCTTGTTCATAGTCTTGTCACTTCTCGGCTGGACTACTGCAATTCACTCCTCTTTGGTCTCCCGAATAAATCTCTTCATAAGCTTCAGTTAGTCCAGAATTCTGCAGCACATATCATCACTCAAATCCCATCTATTCACCATATTACTCCGGTCTTGCAGCAGCTTCATTGGCTCCCGATTAAGTTTCGTATTGATTTTAAGATTCTACTATTAACATTTAAGGCCATCCATAACCTCGCCCCTCCATATCTGTCTGACCTTCTTCATGTTGCCATTCCATCCCGTAACCTTAGATCCTCTTCCTCCACCCATCTGACTGTCCCTCCCGCCCGTCTAACCACCATGGGGAGCAGAGCTTTCAGCCGTTCTGCTCCCAAGCTCTGGAATTCATTGCCTGCGGATCTCCGAAATATCAAATCATATTCATCCTTCAAATGTAAACTTAAAACGCATCTGTTTAAAATGGCTTTTTCTTTTTCCTCCTGATTATAATGGTTTTGTTTGGTTTTAATTTCTAGATTTTCTGATGTTTTAAGTTTTTTTTTATAATTGTGTCTTTTATTTATTTATTTATTGTTGTTCGGTGTCCTTGAGTTACCTGAAAGGCGCCTTGTATAAATAAAATGTATTATTATTATTATTATTATTAACTGGCCCCCACTCTCGCCTGACCTAAATCCAACAGAACATCTCTGGGCCATTATGTTTCGGTCCATCAGATGCCGCCAGTTGCACCTCAGACTGTCCAGGAGGTCAGTGATCCCCTGGTCCAGACCTGAGAGGAGATGCCCCAGGACACCATCCGTCTCCTCATTAGGAGCATGCCCCGCCGTTGCCAGGCATGCATACAAGCACATGGGGGTCATCCAAACTACTGAGTACGATTTTGAGTTGTTGCAATGAAATTTCAGCAAAACGGACTAGCTTGCCACATCATTTTTTCACTTTGATTTTCAGGGTGTCTTTGAATTCAGCCCTCTGTAGGTTGATAATTTTCATTTCCATCAAACAATGTGGCATCCTTTCATTCCTAACACATTACCCAGTCCATATCAGTATAGATAACCATATATATACGAGGGGGGACCCAAAAATAACCAGAAATATTTTTAAAACGTGTTTAATTTAATATTCTGTACAAACTACAATTAGTCTCCTTCAAAGTACTCTCCATTGGCGGAAATACACTTATCTAACCGTTTGTTCCATTGTTCGAAACATTTTTTAAATTCGTCTGAAGTAATGCCGATTAATGCTCTGGTCATTTCTTGTTTTACCTCTTCGACATCAGCAAAACGCCTTCCTTTCAAGTCTTTTTTCATCCGAGGGAACAAAAAGAAATCACACAGAGGTAAATCCGGTGAGTAGGGTGGGTGGTTCAGGGTTGTCATACCGTTTCTTGCCAAAAATTGGCGAATGCTGAGAGCAGTGTGAGATGGAGCGTTGTCATGATGAAAGAACCAATCGCCCGACTCCCACAAATCAAGGTGTTTCCTTCTCACACTGTTGCGCAACCTTCTTAACACTTCTAGGTAGAATGCTTGGTTTACAGTCTGACCTGCTGGAACAAATTCATAATGCACGAGACCTTTGACATCAAAAAAAGAAATCAACTTTGTTTTCACTTTTGATTTCACCTGACGAGCTTTCCTTGCTCGAGGAGAATTCGCAGTTTTCCAATGACTGGACTGCTGTTTCGGCTCAGGATCGTAACTGCAGCACCACGATTCATCTCCTGTAATAATTTTGGAAAAAAAATCTGGGTCATTATCAAACTGATCCTTCATTTCACGACAAGTTTCCAGGCGACGCTCTTTTTGATCTGCTGTCAGCAATCACGGGACAAATTTTGCAGAAACTCTTCTCATTTTCAAATCTTGCGATAAAATTCACTGAACCAAGCTCCACGACAACTGGGTAATCTTAACAAGTTCGTTAATGGTCCTACGTCGATTTTCATAAATTAATTCTCGGATTGTGGTGACATTTTCATCGGTTCGCGATGTTGAAGGACGCCCAGGGCGTTGGTGGTATTCAATCGACATTTGACCGTTCTTAAAGCGGCCAAACCACTCGTAGACTTGGCTTTTACCCATACCATCTTCTTTGTAAGCTTTTTTTAACATAACAATAGTTTCTGCAACACTTTTTTCAAGAAGAAAACAAAATTTCACTGCCGCACGTTGCTCACGATAATCGGCCATCGTAAAAAAATGACACTTGCACCACATACTACAAGTACCAACCTAACAACAACAAAATTCCGGTTATTTTTGGGTCCCCCCTCGTATATATATATATATATATATACTAGGGGGCTCTGCCCCCGGCTCGCCCACCGCCAGGTTTGATTTACCGGATATACAATTTAAAGAGATTGTTAGTTTCATGGGAATTGTTACATATGCATTATTTTCACTTTCATTTTAAAACTTTTGTAAAAACAATACTTTATTTCGGGCCTCGGGCGTGGTTACATCTCTTTCTTGCAGGATGTATAACGCTGCTTGCGTTGTGAAGGGGGTGTGGCTGAACGCACGCTAAGGAGATGCCATCGGCTCATCTGCTGTCTTTCTGCTGCTGGCGAGTTGCCTATTCTGCTTGTCTCGCTGCCCGATCATTTCAAAGCCTGTACAGCAGCTGTCCTTTTGCCACTTCGCATCTCTGTCGCTCGCATTGTGAAGGGGGGATGGGTGAGGGCGGGGGTTAGTTTGGCTGAATGCACGCTAAGGAGAAGCATTCTGATCATCTGCAGGATTTTTGCTGCTGGCAAGCTGCATGTTTTGCTTGTCGCTTGTCATTGTTTTAAGAGCTGGGAGCACATGAAGTGTGTCTGCCAACAGCAATCCAACAACTGTTAGGTTAGATGTCCGTGGACTTGTTTTAAATGATGTTTCACTGCCTTGTCTCGTGTGACGTTGTAAAAACAATACTTGTCCTTTATTTCCAGCCCCGGGCGTGATTAAATCTCTTTCTCAGGACGTATAATGCTGCTTGCGTTGTCAAGGTTGGGGGGTTGGGGTGTTGGGCGGATGAACGCATGCTAAGGAGGTGCCGTCAGATCATCTGCTGTCTTTCTACTGCTGTTGCACTGATATCAGTCTTCCGTGCTGTACTCTGCCCTCCCTCAATCGGACCTAACAGTCACTTAAAACATTATAGGCTTCAACCTGGCTGGGACACTACAATACTTTCGAATTTTACTGCTTTCATATGCTTTACTTTTCTCTGCATGTGTATCGTGCCATCGTTTGTTTGAGCCTTTCAAATTCCACTGCTTTCATAATCTCTTATCTACCTTTTTTTTCTCTCCAACGCTTTTGGGTCTCTTTTCTCTACGCTGCTGTTTCTTCTTTGCTTGACGTTTCATTTATAACGCATTGTCCTTACATGCTTTATATTTGCTGAGAGCACAGGATCTATGTGTGCTACGTGCCTTTACACGACTGAGTGTTATTTGATATTGTTTTCGTCTCGCGGGTCTTTTAAGTGTCTTCCAAGAACTTCCGAGAAGATCACGTATCGTCGCCCTGCTTTTCCTTTCCAGGATTTCTTTTATAATAGAGAGATATATACACACATACATATATAACCTTTTTCAGAAAAATCCAAACCATTGCACCAAACACAGATTGTCTCCTGCATTGTATCTTGCTACCTCATTGTTTTCCATTATTTTGTTTTGTGTCTTATGCCTTTCTGGTGTAGTTATCTACAGTATAATCAACTAGCCTTGCATTTGCTTGCAACAAAGTAGACTTGCAAGATTTAAGTAAGAGTGCAGATTAATTGTTAATGCCTAGAAAGTCAACAAGATATATTTTCAGCTCTGCTGATCTTGTCATTATTTTACTGAAGCACAGTGACAAGGTCAAAATGAACAAAAAAAAAAAAAGGAAGCCAAGCAAGTAGCTAAAGCCACTCTGACAGCTCAAAAATATCCTAAATCATTTATAGTCTATAGCCTCTGTAAAAAAATAAAATCTACCACTGTGCAATTGGCTTCTGCATTGAGAATCATGAGGCAACACATTTTATAAATTGTTCATTTTAAACTGGGTCAAGTGAAAGACATTGATTACTTTCCCTTCTCTTTATATATTTCTTATACAAATTTAAAGAAAATTATAAAATAACTTTACCGAAAGAGAAAAAAATCCCCTCTTTTCATCTAAAAGGAACAGTTGTAATAGAGTCATAACAAGCCGTTGATAACCAATGAAGAGTAAAGGGGTTGAATGCTTAATCATTGTTGCATCAGTGTGTCTTTGAGCAAAAAGGTAAGAATATCATAAGGAAGAAATCAGGGCAGAGTGGTGGCTCTGTGCTGGTATCCAGAAGGTTGCTGGTTCGAATCCCAAAAGAGATCCTACTCTGCTGGGCCCTTGAGCAAGACCCTTAACCTGTAAATCATCAGCACAAATACTGGTAGGGACATATTGATTCAGGCAGCAGCACTCTGAAGGAGCTGAAAGGGTCAAATAATAGTCATTGGGAACTCAGAAAGCTACAATAACTCAATCTAGATAAATAAGAGCCTGAATAAGAAATTAACTGGTGTAGATAATGAGGGAAAGTCAGACCTTATGGATTCAAAGAAGAAAGAAGTAAATGAGACTTAATTAGTAAACATATGTGATGAATGAAGGATAAAGCATAATTTATGTTCACATAATGGGTTTCTGACAGAAGCTAATGGTAAGATAGAGAGGCAATGAAGTACAATTGATAAGCAAGGATCTGTTTAGGAAATGGGCAAAATATATTGGATTTAGTGAGATAAGGTCAGGATGATGTTTGTTAGTGACAAGATAAAACAACAGCAGTTTAAGGTCTTTGCTGATACTCCAACTGTGGAAGAGAGAAGAAGAAGATTTCAGCAGGCTACTCAGACAGAGTAAGAAGTTATAACAACAGCTAGTGTCTGGCAAGAATCATGTTGGGCTCTATTAAGTTATTACTGTCCCAAGGGGCATTAACATTAAAAATCCAGAGGTCAAATTAATATTAAAATTGCGAACATGAAATGAACATCAAAAAGCGAAAACATGAAATAAATTTCACCATGGAAACGTGGTTTTGAAAATAGAAGTAACATTTAACTTTCTAAATACACATACTAGGAGAAGAAATATCTATAACAGAGTAATCTTGAACTGATTACGTTTAAAGGTAAAAATGCAGGAGATTCTGTATGCTTTACACTCTGTTTAATATATTGTACATGTCCAGTGTTGAGATTACAAGGGTCTGCTTAAAAAATGTATTTTATCTACAATACTTCTTAAGCTCTTAACCAAACAATTCTTTGTAAATGTTTAGTACATCAGCATCCTGAAAATTCTCCAAAATGAAATGAGTTTCCTCATTTCAAAGAAATAAAAAACAAAGAAACATTAGTTTTTCCACAAAATGAGAAATCTCAGAAGGATGTTGTAAGTTGTGTACAGTTATGCATGGACATTTTTAAATATTACATGTGTGAATTATTTCAAAAATCTGTTCTGTTACCTATGAAATGCAGCATTATTTATATGCATTTTAATCATTTATCTTGAATTTTTATGAAATATAAGAATGTAGTAAAGTAGCCTATTACCATTTACTATTTCAAAGCTATGCCTGCAAACAGACAACCAACAATATTTTCTTTTCTGATTGTAATTTCTTAATGCTTGCTCACTTACAGTTCAGACACATTAAATTATTTTTTTGTACAGTAATCCCTCCTCCATCGCGGGGGTTGCGTTCCAGAGCCACCCGCGAAATAAGAAAATCCGCGAAGTAGAAACCATATGTTTATATGGTTATTTTTATATTGTCATGCTTGGGTCACAGATTTGCGCAGAAACACAGGAGGTTGTAGAGAGACAGGAACGTTATTCAAACACTGCAAACAAACATTTGTCTCTTTTTCAAAAGTTTAAACTGTGCTCCATGACAAGACAGAGATGACAGTTCCCTCTCACAATTAAAAGAATGCAAACTATATCTTCCTCTTCAAAGGAGTGCGCGTCAGGAGCAGATCATGTCAGAGAGATAGAAAAAAGCAAACAAATCAATAGGGCTGTTTGGCTTTTAAGTATGCGAAGCACCGCGGCACAAAGCTGTTGAAGGCAGCAGCTCACACCCCCTCCGTCAGGAGCAGAGAGAGAGAGAGAGATATAGAGAGAGACAGAGAAAAACAAACAAGCAAAAATCAATATGTGCCCTTCGAGCTTTTAAGTATGCGAAGCACCGTGCAGCATGTCGCTTCAGGAAGCAGCTGCACAGAAGGTAGCAACGTGAAGATAATCTTTCAGCATTTTTAGATGAGCGTCCGTATCATCTAGGTGTGCGAACAGCCCCCCTGCTCAATCCCCCTAGTCAGGATCAGAGAAAGTCAGCGCAAGAGAGAGAGAGAGAAAAGTAAGTTGGGTAGCTTCTCAGCCATCTGCCAATAGCGTCCCTTGTATGAAATCAACTGGGCAAACCAACTGAGGAAGCATGTACCAGAAATTAAAAGACCCATTGTCCGCAGAAATCCGCGAACCAGCAAAAAATCCGCAATATATATTTAAATATGCTTACATATAAAATCCGCGATGGAGTGAAGCCGCGAAAGGCGAAGCGCGATATAGCGAGGGATTACTGTATACTTTATCATGTTGTTTCATTATTTATTTCTTGCTCACTGTATATATCTGCATGTACATTATTGTAAGAATTATGATGGAGTGTGGAGAAATGTTAATAATTGGACACTGCCACTTTAAATTTTGTTCTGGAAGCTCCAAAAAGTAAACTTTTGCATTCTGTCAAGACAAAACTTTGCAATTTCAGTCATGATTAACCACCTTGCCCATATGTGCATTTGTATGCTGATGGGGGTCTAGAATCTACCAATAATTATGTATTGCAAGAATCCAAAATGAAATTGGCAATTCATTCAATGGAATAACATTTCTCACCCTGCCCTGAGGCTGAATACAATAAATTAGGTAGGTTCAGAATGAATATTTATCATTGTGAAGTATTTGCTTTTTAATAACAAAGCATAGCAGCAAGGGGTTAATTGTAAAATGTAATTGTTCTATAAATATTTTTAAAAAGTGATTCCTAAGGAAAAAGTAAATTACACAGTTTGGTGGATTGATTAATTCCTAGCTATGCAATACTTTTGAGATACTTACAATGTAAAAAATGTTGGATTTTCAGTATATTTCAAAGGATATACAGTAGTTAAGCATGTTTCTTATTTAAATGACTAACAAGAAGCAAAACTGCTTTTCAGTGATGTATTTGAAAACATGTATTCGCTATGGATTGTATATAACACACAATGTGTAAATTATTGCCAAGTATTCACTTTTACAGTATTTAGGATTAAAATATACATTTTTCAGTGGTTTACCTTTTATTATTTAGCTAATATTTTTGTATAATACAACACAAATGATCCTGAAGTAGTGTTTATTCATCCCAAACATCAAATGAAGAAGGATTTTCTTATTGAAACCATGGTACAATATACATTTAATCATTTTATTCATTAATTGCCAACACAGGAAAACTTTCAAGAGTTAAATGTAGTGTAAAAAGCATTTAAAGTAAAACAATTGGCAAAATGTTTCACATACATATACCATATACAGCAAATCATTCTTGTTTTTTTTTTTTTTAATTGTACTTTATTTTTGGTATTCAATTTCATCCACAGCTCCTCCAGGAAAAAAAAATCAGGAGTAAAGATATGCTAAATTTGAAATGCATTTATTCATGTTTATCTGGTTATACACTTTAACATATTTATAGTATATTTGAACTTACTGTGTTAGCATATTATAGTAAGTACATCCCAGTTGTGTTTGTTAATTTAAACTGTTTGACTTTCAATCTTTTTTTAATAGATTCATTGGTTAATCCTTTAAATGAAAGGCAAAATATGCCAAGTACAGCATCAAGTGAATTTTCACAAGCAGCACTAGTGTGAGCACAGGCTCACATTTCTACACGTAATATTAAGAATGATACTGTATGTATAAAATTGCTATTGAAAATTATGTTGCGACAAGAGCTTCTGGCCCTCTCAAAGCGCTATAAGAGTGCAGAGGAGCAGAAGAAACCACCACTTGCTGAGCTCAGGAATATACTCAGGAAGAAGCTCATGACCCTGCAGAGGGCAAAGTGGCACAGGAGAAGGGACAGGCAGAGAGCCAGAAAACAAACTGCTTTTGTAGCTAACCCCTTTGGTTTTACTAGAGAGTTGTTTGGCAGCATGCACGCTAGATGCTTTACATGCTCCAGGGAGGAGGTAGATCCATTTCTCCATGCCACCCTGCATGATCCCATGACAGTCCAGGAATTGGAACATCAGAGAAGCCCTTATTGACCATCCAGCCCCAAAAGTCAACTTTGACACAAATGAATCAAGCCTGACAGATGTCCAGGAAGCAGCTAGAACCAGCTCAGACTCTGGACCAAGCAGAGTGCTTCAAAAGGTTTATAAGTGCTGTCCAGAGTTACTACAACTCTTCTGGAAACTACTGCAAACTATGTGGTGCAGGGGGGTCATTGCCAAGCAGTGGAGGTTTGCTGAAGGTATCTAGATCCTGAAAGAGGAGATTTCCATAGGCATTGAGCAGTTCATATCAATTTCACTGCTCAGTGTCGAAGACAAGATTTTCTTCAGCCTTGTGTCCTGGTGGCTGACAGACTTTCTGCTTAAGAACAACTATATTGACACCTCAGTGCAGAAGGGTGGAATTCCAGGTATCTTGAGCAAACAGGCATAGTCACTGAGCTTATCAGAGAAGCGCATGAGAGGAAAGGAGATCTGGTAATACTGTGGCTAGATCAAACCAATGCATATGGGTCAATAGCACAAGCTGGTGGAGGCTGTACTGAACTGGCACCAAGTCCCCAGTAAGATCCTCATCTTGGATTATTATAACAACTTCAGGATGAGAGTCACTTCTGGGGCAGCAACATCAAGTTGAAATCGTTTAGGAAAGGGTAGTATCACTGGCTGTAGAATTTCAGTCATCCTTTTCACCCTGGCCAAGCAGAAGCAGAGGCCCATTAACCAAGTCTGTTGTGCAACAGCCCAACAAAACCATTATAATGAGAACATTTTAAACAGACACTTACCTTTAATGTAAAGAAGATATGAGTCTGTAGTGTGTGGCCGGGGCTTTTGTCCGGCCAGGACACCTCTACACTGGAAGGATGTTACCTCACCCGAAGTGCTAGGTGGCAGCCCCACTGGGTTGCAGCGGTGCCTCAGACTCCCGCAGAGCTCCAAGGGAGTTGGAATTGGATACAGCCCTGTTGGGTTCTGTGTGCGCTGCCAGGGGTGCTGCAGCAGGATCTGCTGAGCCCTTATGGGCAGTTCTTCCACCACACCCGGAAGTGCTGCCGGAAATAGGTAATCAAGCACCTGGAGCACTTCTGGGTGCATTATAAAAGGAGCTAGCAGTAACTACTGATAATTTCTACTACTAATTTCCCCTTGGGATTAATAAAGTATCTATCTATCTATCTATCTATCTATCTATCTATCTATCTATCTATCTATCTATCTATCTATCTATCTATCTATCTATCTATCTATCTATCTATCTATCTATCTATCTATCTATCTATCTACTTGGCGAACAAGAGTTGGGAGGAGGGAGACAAAGCTTGCCGGGAGGAGTGGAGGAGAAAAAAGAAAAGAAGAAGAAAAGTACAGTGGACCCTTGACTTACGAACTCAATTCGTTCGCGAGGGCTGGTTGTAACTCAAGTTGGTTGTAAGTCAAGACTATTTTTCCCATAAGAAATAATGGAAATACGCATAATGCGTTCTGAACCTCCCACAGCAACACTTACTTAACCTTTTCATAATAAAAAAGGGTTGTATAATGTGCATAATTTACCAAAACACCAATAATTTTTCTAATGTACTAACCAAAAAGTTATAAAAAGTGCTTAGCCTACCAGAAACAACAATTTCATACTGTACTCACCATTTAATTTGACATCTTTTGGCTGCAGGAAGGGAGGAGGAGGAGAATGAAATGGAAGGTGGTTATTGTTTGGAAGGAGCCTCCTTATACAAATTTTTTCTTTGTAAAATTGTTGAGAGGATGGATTTCGACATGCTGTACATATTACCGAGATCAGTCACACGAACACCACTCTTATATTTCCTCACAATTTTCTTCTTCGTTTCTGTTGTGATTGTTTTCTTTACGTTCGTTACCTTCTCTTCCTTCCTTAGCAATTATCGAAATAAATTATATAAATCACTGCACTGACCGAAATTACGTCCACAAACACATGTATCTGGGCTCCGACTGACGCTTACGAACACTCTCGGCTGTTTGTTTACAATCTAAAAATTTAACATACTGAACTATAGTGTAAAAATCCAAAGTTCTGTCAAATACTGCGAAGGAAAAAAACTATTTCTTTTGTAAACAAGTTCTGTAATATATTTCACAAAGATATAAAAAAAAAAACAAACTTATAACATTTTTAAACAAATTACTGAGTTCAAGTTCTGTGCAATATTACACAAACATATAAGAAAATATAAAATAATTATAAAATTCTACTGAGGAAACTTCAAGTTGTGTCCAAAGTTCTGTCAAATACTGCGAAGGAAAAAAACTATTTCTTTTGTAAACAAGTTCTGTAATATATTTCATAAAGATATTAAAAAAAAAAACAAACATAACATTTTTAAATAAATTACTAACTTCAAGTTCTGTGCAATATTACACAAACATATAAGAAAATATAAAATAATTATAAAATTCTACTGAGAAAACTTCAAGTTGTGTGATAGGAACACCAGTCTGCCAGGAGTATCATGGTTTCAGAGCAGCACGGTTACCTCTTACAACATTTTCTTCAGTGCTGAAGGCACTCTCAGAAGGGCTGCTTGAGGCAGAGATGCACTGGTACTTTTTTGCAAGTTTCACCAATTTGGGGAAATGTAACTTCTTGTGTTTTCTATCACTCAAGTGGATTTATATCACTGTACACCTCAGGTATCATCCAGTAGCTTTTGATCTCTTTTTCAAAGGTAGTGTGCAGAGACTTGCCTTCTCTGAATTCTTGTGTGTTATTTATTTTTTTTTAAATATCTGCTAAAAGACATCTCCTGCTCCAACTTCTACAGCCACAGGGATGAGATATATTGGGCATGGAGTGCAAGTGAATATGCAAGTGTTTTAAATAGTTAAAGAAAAAAATTTGCTGTGGAATCGAACACCCCTAACCAAGACAGCTTGCAAAATAAAACATGGCCGATAGGCATATGCGTCTTACGGAAATAAAAATAATCTGTTTAAATGAGTTACATAATTTGTTTGACCGAATTAATAATTTATCTAAACAGATTTATAATTCGTTCAAATAGATTTTTTTTTTTGCCTGACACCTACCGGGCTCTTTAGTTTGCAGACTGTCATCTTTTAAGCAACATCAGTCTTTTCAAAGCCAAACCAACAAACCACCTCCACGTGAGGATGATCCACGTCTTGCAATTAAATCTAACGAAGTAGATTGCAAGGCTGTTTTATCCACTGTTCCTGCTTGCTCATTTAATTTTAGGTAGCTATGCTAGCTTAACTTGTGGTGTGCAGTAGTATATCCTGTTAGGTTACATGAGACTGTGAATGCATGGACTCTCAATGCGGGTTTTTGATTGTTCTTTTGCAAAGTAAGTGACATACTCAATAATTTCAGATCACATGTCGTTAAAACAACAATTAAGATATTATTGCATACGATTCATATGGCACATTACTACTTGCAGCTCCATGCTATAGATGGAGCATCCAGCAAAACAGTCTGTTACAGCATGATCATCATGTTAGGTGCCCGCACCAACTACCGAGTCTTATTAGGTACATGGTAGAACATTACATCAGCCAGTTTCTTTGACAAAATCTCCATTATAACAAAATATTTTAATTTAGGATTCCACCTGTAGTTACAAATATTCAATAAAAACATGTTGCGTATGTAAAGAGCTAATTTGCCTTGCTGTGCCTGCAGCTAATTAGCTTTACCTCCTATACATTCCATAACTCCATGATTCAAATCTTCCTTAAAAGTCATTGCTGCAGAAAAGAAAAGAAAGTATTCCAGTATCTGGTCATCAACTTTCAAAGAAGTAGATAAACTGTAAGGCAAATTAGGGACAGTTAATGTGGGCTCTGGCAAAAAACACCCTGCAGAGTAAAAGTGTGACAAATTTCTTCTCCGGTGAAGATTTAAGCAGGTCTTGGGGTCCAATACCGCAAAGAAATGGATATCAATGTCTGGAACTCTTTATTTTATGAATGGGGCTCTAGTCTGGATGCAATGCAAGCTGCACTCTATGATTTTGGACCCAAAATGATCTTTTAGCATCACCCACGTAATTGAGTTGTTAGCAGCAGGGACATGTGATCTCTTTAACTGGCACCTGAGTATGTTGTTAAGTAGTCAATTGGTCGATGGCCTGGGCCACGCTTGATCCCCTCTCTGGTATAGCTTGTTTCCCCTTGGAATCGAACCAGACCCTTGGTCCAGCTCGGTTTTTGGGTTCAAATTCAAGTGCTGTCATCTACAATGTGCTAGGAAAAACAGCTTTTACCTGCATGGTCACTTCATGCAGTTTCTGCTTCTATTTTGGCCAATTTTGTTTTTTCAGTGATCAAAAATGAATTTTGCAAGTTTACATTCATTGTATCCATGGATCCCTCAATAAAAATTCTATCTAGCTTGGCATTGTTGCAAACTCCACTCAATTAAAAACATGTCTATCATTACAAGTAAATAATCACAATATAAAATAAAGTAAATCTTAATATATTCCAAGGGAAAAACGCATTTAATTTGTCTCACAACATTGAAACTATTGGCACATAACCTTTGTACAAACTAAAAAAAACTCAGAACAGTCCCATTAATATTACAATTGAAAAAAGCTGAATGTTATAACTTTTACAAGGAACACAAATAGTTCCAAGAGTGCCAAAAAAAAAAAGAAAAGAGAAAACGGAGTGATGTGGAGGTTATTAGTTAAAGAGTCATTTTCTGTGGAAGTTCCTATACAAAAATGTAAAACATTTTATTCCCTTTCTTATTCCAGTCTTGAACTGGATCCTAGGCAGGCACCCCCCTTCATAATACTTGGTAATATAATACCAGTTTTGAGCATTCATTCAACATGGTTTAATCAATAGTTTTGCAAGCACTGCTATAGTTAAACTTTTCTACATTTTTCTGATCTGTGTAAATTGTCAAGTTACTATGTACTTTTTATAGTGAATATTACGTCCCCTATTGTGCAAATCTGCCATCCGATTGGAGAGAGGCGGTTTGTCGCACCTGCACCCAACTGCGTAGGAGAGTTAAAAGGAGCTTGCAGGGGACAAATGGGGAAGTTGAAGAACGAGTCCAGAACAAGTAAGAGAAAGAAAGAATTGGGAGCAATAAGGAAAGACGGAGGTTGGAAGGAGGTATGGCAGAGGTGGCTGGCATGTAAGCAGTGTGCAGGTGAATGGAGGAAGGCAGCCAGGAAGAAGAGCCCCAGGGGAAGCAAAGGACGGATGTTCGAAGGGGGCTGAAAAGGGTGGATATAGCTGTATATGGATGGGGAGCTGGAGTGACCTGATCTTCACAGCGGGCTTCCACATTACTCTGGGGAAAGGTGGCGGCAGACATGGAGCGAGGTGGAGCTTGCATTGGCAGCCCTGCTGGGTGCCTGTAATCAGCAGAGAGCCGGGCCTGTTTCAGTGGGGTGGCCGTGCCTGTTGACAGGACATCTCCTCATGCACAGGGATCCATAGTGGGTAAGTCAGAAAGAAGTCTGTTCTTAGAAAAACGCACTAGGGCTTACACATCTTTGACTGTGCATTTATTTATTAAACATTTTACCTGCCATGGATTTTAACTTTGTGTTATCTTGACATTTTTGTGGATGTTTTAACCTCCTTGGATTTGCTCCAATTTTAACGGATTATTTATTTGTGAAGATTTTAAACTGCACTTTTGAGCACTTAGTTTGTTGGATTTTAATAAAATCACTGTTCACCCTAACTCTTGAAGTATGTGTGTGTCCTAATTTGCCCGGTTCGTCTTATGACTATCGACAATCCTGGATCAAGAGGCTCCCGGAAGTAACAGATAGCAAGTCAGCCCGTAATGAATAATATTGCAATGTACCCTACAGATTTAGTAATTGTTGATTTTCAACATAGTTGTTCTTCAGCAGTTGACTTACAGTATTTATTTGTAAGAAGTGTTTTTTCTTTCTCTTATTTGTATTTTTGCATACAATTTAAAAGAGAAATCAGTTATTATAGAAGATAACTTAGCCACGTAGGTTAAATCAGACAAAGTCTCACAATTCAGGATAAACAGAGATGACATTTGGAATGGAACTGTACAGTATGTGGTTTTAAATGTTCATCCTTTGATCCAGAAGAACTGATGATACTCGCTACATTGAGAATGGCATTGATACAGAAGGACTAAAGCAGGAGTTTCTTCAACTCTTATATGAAAATCTTAGAATCCTAACAATATTTTAAAGTATGAAATGAAAAATACTTGACCTGTGACAGTACCGGAAAGTATTACAAACTGTCAAACCCTGTAGTGGACTGGCATCCTGTACAGGTTTAAGTTCTTGCATTTTTCCCAGTGTAGCCATTATATAATGCGCATTGTTTATGGCTCTGTATTGAAATAAGTGAGATAAAGCAATGGCTAGTTGGATTGACATGGTGACTGGTTTGACACTTTGCTTTAGGTTAAGCATTAGGTAATGACAAATATTTCATCATTCAATGGATGATCGTCTCCATGGTCCATGGTGGTCCTGGACCATAGAATATTTTTCAAAACATGTATTCAACTACATTTTATATGAAGTTAACTTTTTTCCTTGATATAAAAGATGTTTTGTTATGCAGAAATACAAATGATTCTCCAAAAAAGCATGACGTGAAGTATTAGGCAATACATTCTGTATATTACAAATGATTTAATTTCAGTGACATTTAAAAAGCTGGAATTAGATACTTTGTCAAATATTATACTGTAAAGATTTTCATGTAAATATGCACATAACTACTTTATATACTGCTTGTAATTTTTTTTTTATTTAAGTATAATATTATCGTTTTGTCTCCAAACCATTCAACCTGAGCTGTGGACTGAATTGTATGGCTTGTTCTCATAGCCTCTGCTGAGGGAGTATTCAATAAACAGAAAAGTAAATTTTCTTTGCGTTGACTTACATCATTTTTGTTCATGTTGAAAAAGATGATTTGAAAGGCAATATTAAAGTCTTGTTAGGCTTGCTTGTTTTTGTTCAATAAAATAGCTCTTTGAATACTTATTTTTTTGTTGTCAATCTTGCACAGTAATTTTCAAAAATGTTGTGCCTTACAAGACATATGTAATATACATATATATATTCAAAATGAAAGAGTAGATTTCAAAAATCTATTTCAAACAAATCATATAAGATAAGCACATTCCGCACATCACTGGATAGAGGAAAGTTCAAAGTTTAAAAGCACTCTTAAAAGTACCAGTGAATGCCACCAAGCACTGTTTCTCTTTTATAGTAAAATGGTGACAACACCTCAAGAGAAAACGTTTTGCGTGCTGCAGTTTGCAAAGTGTGAGTCCACCGTTCAACTGCAACATGAATTCCGCGACAGTTCAACAAGCAGCCGCCTTGTCATAAGTAAATTTACGAGTGGCATAAAAATTCGTAGAAGAAGGTTGCATATGCAACGTAAAAGCACTGGTCGTCCATGTACATCAGATGAAAATGTCAAGCATATCCGAGGTGTGTTTGAATGGAGCCCTAGGAAACCCACATCATGGGCAAACATTGAACTTGGAATTCCTCAAACAATGGTATGGCGTGTTCTTAGACAGTGTCTACATATGAAGCCTTACAAGTTGCAATTAGTGCAGGCATTGTATTCTGATGACCATGACAAAAGATTTGAGTTTTGCACTGCAATTCTGGAGGATATGGAAGAGGACAATTTTCCCAAACAACTAATTTTTTTGGATGAATTAACTTTCCATCTCTCTGGTAAGGTTTATAGCCACAATGTTAGAATTTGGGGATAAACCTTATATTCTACTGAGTTTAAAGAAGACAACACACAATCTAATGCATTTCTGGATACATTACAGATACCACAAATAGATACTTTTAGTGCTGAGGAACTGGATAAACCTCTGACCCTATCAGAATTACAAGATGCTATAAAGTTAATTCAAGGCGGGAAATCAGCAGGCCCTGGTGGATACCCTATAGAATTTTATAAGAAATTCTCCACTCTGCTAGCTCCCCTCTTATTGGCAACATTTACAGAAGCTAGAGACAATCAAATTCTACCTCAAACTTTTCGTCAAGCATTAACACTAGAATTACCAGAGCCTACGAAAAAACTCGTAGATCTGGCCCACCTTAAATCGCTTCTTAAATCAGTTCACACCTCTCCGCCAGCATCCTTTGTCCTCTAAATGTGCTGATAAAAGACAAGCTGCCAGCAGCCGGCTATTCCATCCCCCCACCGACTTAGAACGTGCGCGAACTTTTCCCAGCTCATGCCTTGATTGATTATCTGGGAGTGAAGTGGAGTTTTGGAGTGGAAATAATAGATTGCTATTTGGAACACACGCATTTCATGTGTGCTATGTTTCTACAGTAATCTGTGTAAACACATTGTTAAAACAGAAACTTTTTCATATTTTAGTAATAAATGTTACAAAATGTAGCAGGCATAAACTATAGAATGTGTAAAGCCCGAGTTCCAAAGATCAAATAAACACTTTCACAAAAGCTTGAAGGATGATATGACAGCTTTCGTGGCGTAGCACGCTAAGAGTTGCTACTTAGAGTGCTGCAGTTTTGCCGAGCCTCACAGACCTGAGTTCGATTCCCCGCGGGGGATAAAGTGTTGCTTTTTTTTTTTCTTTTTAACCTCAAACGGACATAAAATTTACAAATTGGTATGCACTGTCAGTTAATGAGATCATTATATTTTCATGTGGGATGCTCCTTTTAAAATATTTTTTTAACAGTTGAGACTGCAATTAACATCAACAACTGTCCTTATAACTTATTTTTAAGATCCATAACACACAGACAGACAAAGCACATGAAAATATAACGATCTCATTAACTGACAGTGCATACCAATTTGTAAATTTTATGTCCGTTTGAGGTTAAAAAAAAAAAAAAGCAACACTTTATCCCCAGCGGGGAATCGAACTCAGGTTTGTGAGGCTCGGCAAAACTGCAGTACTCCAAGTGGCAAATCTTAGCACGCTACACCACGAAAACTGTCATATCATCCTTCAAGCTTTTGTGAAAGATGTTTATTTGATCTTTGGCACTCAGGCTTTACACATTCTATAGTTTATGCCTACTACATTTTGTAACATTTATGACTAAAATATGAAAAAGTTTCTGTTTTAACAATGTGTTTACATAGATTACTGTAGAAACGGAACACACATGAAATGCGTATGTTTCAATTAACGATCTATTATTTCCACTCTAAAACTCCACTTCACTCCCAGATAATCAATCAAGGCATGAGCTGGGAAACGTTCTAAGTTGGTGGGGGGATGGAATAGCCGGCTGCTGGCAGCTTGTCTTTTATCAGCACATTTAGGGGACAAAGGATGCTGGCGGAGAGGTGTGAACTGATTTAAGAAGCGATTTAAGGTGGGCCGGATCTACGAGTTTTTTCGTAGGCTCTGGTAATTCTAGTGTTAATCACCGTCTTTCCTAAACAAAATAAGGACTTGTTACAATGTGCATCATACAGACCAATTTCACTTCTGAATAATGATGTTAAGATACTCTCAAAAATGATAGCTAGAAAGACGGAGAAAGTGCTGCCTTTGGTAATATCACAGGATCAAACTGGATTTATTAAAGGCCGACACTTATCTTCCAATCTTCGTCTCCTGTGTAATGTAATATATTCACCAGAAAAGTCAAACACCCCAGAGATATTACTATCATTGGATGCAGAAAAAGCATTAGATATAATTGAATGGAACTACCTTTTCACTGCATTGGAGAAATTTGGGTTTGGCCCAAATATTTGTGCATGGATCAAACTACTGTACACCAGTCCAGAAGCCTCAGTCTGTATTATCAACATTTGTTCAGACTACTTTAAACTAGAACGTGACACCAGACAAGGATGCCCTTTGTCACCACTGCTGTTTACAATCGCCATTGAACCACTGGCGGTCCACTGTCAAAATTCTTATCAGATAAAGGGGATTATCCGAGAAGGACTGGAACAGAAAATTTCTCTATATGCAGATGATATGGTTTTATATATATCAGACCCAGAAAACACTGCACCTGCAGTTTTAACAGCACTTTCAGATTTTCAAAAAATCTCTGGTCTCAGAATTAATTTGAACAAAAATATACTCTTTCCAGTGAATTCACAAGCATATAATATTAGATTGGGCACCCTACCTTTTACCATAGCAGATCAGTTTAAATACCTAGGGGTAAATATCACAAGTAAACATAAAGTTCCTAATCAACAAAATTTCGCTGTCTGTATGGAAAAAATTAAGCAAGACTTGCATAGATGGTCAACCCTTCATCTCACTCTAGCTGGAAGAATTAACGTTGTTAAGATGAATATCCTTCCTAAGCTCTTTTTTATTTCAAAACATCCCAATATATATCAACAATTCATTTTTTAAGCAATTAGATTCAACCATAACCTCATTTATTTGGAACTCAAAACATTCACGTATCCGAAGAGCGACCCTACAAAGACCTCAGGCAGAAGGTGGCATGGCTCTACCTATTTTCAGTTTTATTACTGGGCATCAAACATACAGGCCATAAAAACCTTGACACAAATAAATGAACATACACAGGCCAGGTTCGCAATAGAAGTAAAATCCTGTAGCACTTCTTTATATTCCCTGCTCTGTGCTCCAATAAATGCAAGTTATCGCAAATATACTAATAACCCAATTGTGCTTCATTCACTCAGAACATGGAACCAATTTAGAAAGCAATTTAAGATGGAAAATCTTCTATCTGTGGCACCCCTGCAAGAGAACCACCTCTTTCAACCCTCGCAAACATATCCAGTTTTTAATATCTGGAAAAGATTTGGGATTAAATTGCTCAGAGATCTTTATATAGACAATATCTTTGCATCCTTTGAACAATTACATTCCAAATTTAACCTTCCAGCTACACATTTCTTTCACTATCTTCAAATTAGAAACTTTGTCAAACAGAACCTGCCTGATTTTCCTCATCTCGTACCCTCCACCATACTAGAAAAACTACTGTTCAGCCTATATACATCGGACTTCCAATACAACTCGGAGTCCTGCCATGTGCAAAAGTTCGCTGATGACACTGCTATCGTGGGCTGTATCAGGAATGGGCTGGAGGAGGAGTATAGGGACCTAATCAATGACTTTGTTAAATGGTCCGACTCAAACCACCTACACCTGAACACCAGCAAAACCAAGGAGCTGGTGGTGGATTTTAGGAGGCCCAGACCCCTCATAGACCCAGTGATCATCAAAGGTGACTGTGTGCAGATGGTGCAGACCTATAAATATCTGGGAGTGCAGCTGGATGATAAATTAGACTGGACTGCCAATACTGATGCGCTGTGCAAGAAAGGACAAAGCCGGTTATACTTCCTTAGAAGGCTGGCTTCCTTCAACATCTGCAATAAGATGCTGCAGATGTTCTATCAAACAGTTGTGGCGAGCGCCCTCTTCTACGCAGTGGTGTGCTGGGGAGGCAGCATTAAGAGGAAAGACGCCTCACGCCTGGACAAACTGGTGAGGAAGGCAGGCTCTATTGTTGGCATGGAGCTGGACAGTTTAACATCTGTGGCAGAGCGAAGGGCGCTCAGCAGGCTCCTATCAATTATGGAGAATCCACTGCATCCATTAAATAATGTCATCTCCAGACAGAAGAGCAGCTTCAGCGACAGACTGCTGTCACTGTCCTGCTCCACAGACAGATTGAGGAGATCGTTCCTCCCCCAAACTATGCGACTCTTTAATTCCACCAGGGGGGGTAAACGTTAATATTTAACATTATACATAGTTATTGTCTGTTTTTTTCACCTGTATTATTATCATTCTTTAATTTAATATTATTTATTGTATCAGTATGCTGCTGCTGAAGAATGTGAATTTCCCATTGGGATTAATAAAGTATCTATCTATCTATCTATCTATCTATCTATCTATCTATCTATCTATCTATCTATCTATCTATCTATCTATCTATCTATCTAAAAAATACTGCTCAACTTCGAGGACTTAGACACCATTTCTGTAATATATAAAATTTTATTAGAGTCCCTTCCTTTTAAAGATCCAAGAGGACAATGGGAAAAAGATCTTTTAATTAATATATCAGAAAAGGAGTGGAAGGTAGCAATGCAGAGAATTCACTCAAGCTCCATATGCACAAAGCATAGAATTATTCAGCTCAAAGTTACATAACGAGCTCATCTGTCTCGCTTAAAACTGTTTAAAATGTTTCCAGGGCAAGATCCAACCTGTAAATGCTGCAACCAAGCTCCTGCCTCACTGGGTCACATGTTTTGGGCCTGCACCAAATGAACATCATTTTGGACCAAAATTTTTATGTGCCTTTCAGACAGCCTTGGGGTCACAATCCCTCCTAACCCATTAACAGCTGTGTTTGGTGTTCTTCCAGATGGATTTGAAATGGAGAAGGACAAGCAAACTGTGATTGCATTCACTACATTTTTGGCACGCAGACTGATTTTGTTAAATTGGAAGAATCCTGACTCTCCTGTAATAAATCAGTGGGAAACCAATGTTTTATATTATTTGAAATTGGAAAAAAATCAAATTCTCAGTTAGGGGATCTGTACAGAATTTTTTCAAAGCCTGGCAGGATTTAATCAATAATATTTAAGAATAAGAAGAAATAATTATTTCAGCATTTCTTTACCTTCTCCATTTATCTTTTTTTTTGCCCTATTAAACTCAATAATTTAGGCATGCTTTCAATCCTATTTTTTGTAAAAATTGATCTATATGTACGGAATGATTACAATAAAATTAATTTAAAAAAAAAAGAATTTGGGGGTATGAAAATCCTTGCATAGTCGTCGAACATGAAAGTAAATGTGTTTTGTGCCATTTCTGCAAGCAAAGTTTATGGACCTATTTTTTTGAGGAGCGAACTGTGACTGGACTTTCATACCTGGACAGGCTACAAAACTGGTTGTTACCCCAACTTCAAGAAGATTTAAATTACTTCATTTTCATGTAAGACGGTGCCCCGCCTCATTTCCACTTGGAGGTCCAGCGTTACCTGAACAACACCATTCCAGGACTATGGTTTGGAAGAGGTGGACAACAAGATCTTGCTCATCGTTTATGGCCTACCAGGTCTTCAGACCTTACTCCCTGTGATTTTATCTATGGGGTACATTAAAGAAACTGTTTGTTCCACCTGTGCCCACTAATCTTTAAGATTTGCGACATCGAATTGAGGAAGCTGTGAATTCAGTATCTAGGGGCCAGTTGACTCATGTGTGGCAAGAAATGGTCTACTGTTTTGATGTTTGTCACGCTACACATGGTGCTCATATTGAGTGCATGCTACGTCAAGGACCATTGGACCAAACTTTGAAATTTCTTCTATCCAGTGATGTGCGGAATGTATGTCTTATATAGTTTATTTGAAATACATTTTTGAAATCTGCTCTTTCATTTTGAATAGCCCTGTATGTTTATTTCTTTTTCTTTTTATTTTGCACAATAAGCATATTTTGCAATTACTTCAATTGATTAAAAAGGTCCTTATGAAAGGGGCGGCACGGTGGTGCAGTAGTAGCGCTGCTGCCTCGCAGTTAGGAGACCTGGGTTCGCTTCCCGGGTCTTCCCTGCACGGAGTTTGCATGTTCTCCCCATGTCTGTGCGGGTTTCCTCCGGGCGCTCCAGTTTCCTCCCACAGTCCTAAAACATGCAGGTTAGGTGGATTGGTGATACTAAATTGGCCCTAGTGTGTGCTTGGTGTTTGTGTGTGTCCTGCCTGGGATTGGTTCCTCCCTTGTGCCCTGTGTTGGCTGGGATTGGCTCCAGCAGACCCCTGTGTTCGGATTCAGCGGGTTAGAAAATGGATGGATGGATGGATGGCTGGGTCCTTATGAAAACAAACACCACAGTAGAACTACCTACTTTTTAGCTATAAAATTATGTACATAGTTTATATTATAGTCACCTTGTGATGTTCTATAAAAAAGTGAACCTAAACTTATGCAATAAACTTATATATACATTTATCTGATACTTTAAAACAGTTTATTTCTCCTACCTAACATTGTCTGATTTTGTTTATTGCAGGATAACATACGGACTAGGTACACTAAATGTTCTTGAAACGATTAAACAAAATTCATCAGAGTTCATTAAATATTTTTGTTTTTCTGAGAAAAAAAAACAACTAAGTAGTTTATTGAGAACATTTTTATAATTGACTTTAGCCAGCCTGGTAGTAACAGAAGACAGAGGGAAGTAACAACAGCTGCATACTGGGCAGACTACCTGTTGGATAGTGAAAGGTTTGAATTCAAGTACTGGAGAAAATGTCATTGAGTATAAGTGCACCATAGAATTTGTAATATGATCTAGAGAACAAGTACAGCAGGAGAAACACAAGCTTTCAGTTAATCTATGAAAAGGATAAGTAGATCTATTTTGTGTGCCCACATCTTGAGGATATAAAACAGTATTCATCAAATTTGCTTGTGATTAACACACAACAAAATATTTCTAACTTTTTAAACATTTACACCTTATAGTGTGGAATGATTAACACTGACACACTGCATTTGAATGCAAATAGAGATGTCATGTCATTTTAACAAGACATCACGGGTATGGTTATCATTTAGTCTAGAGCAAAATATTTGACAGAACAATAAATGTATAATGAATTATTCCATAATGAGTTTTATGTAATTTAAAATGATGAAGCAAGTTTCCCATGATAGAAGCCCAAAAAAAAGTGACAAAAATAACCACGAGAAACACAATTACAATACCCACCCCCTATGAAATCTCAATACGTTCAAAAAGAAAGTAAAGAATACTGATATTAATTTAATAAATCCACAATCCTAATACAAAGCCAACACTAAACAAAAAAAAGACAAAACCTATGCAAACTGAAATCGGCAGAAGACCATGAAGCTAAAAGATAAAGAACAATGGGGAAGGGCAACAAGAAACCTAAGTCCACTGCAATAATGCAGTGGCTGAAAGAAGCTTACATCATCCACCATGGAGCTTCAGGTGAACTAATTAATGAACCAAGAAATAATTTCCAAATTAAAGGCCTCACTTCTCCATATTGTGACTCTGGGATTATTTAGTTATTATTTGAATAGAAATGTATTAATTTAATTTTTTTGCACAGATATTTTGTGATTTCTTGAGCTCATCATTGCCATCTTGGATATTTTTATCTGGCCAAAGCCGTGTCTTTGTGCTTGCACTTTACACACTTTTGTATTTATTTGTTTGATATATTGGTTCTGATATTTGTATTTTAGTATTTTTGAGTTTGATTTTGGTTACGCATGTTGGCTCACTGAATTCTAAAAATAATTTAAGTATCATTTTGGGGGAATTTCAGACCCAGGAATCCAATGGTCATGTTTATTGTTTGTTTCAATTCACTTTTTCTTGTTAGTGTTTGCATTTTTTTATGGGCACCACTATTTTGATGTTGGGGATTATGGACGACATGACACGACAGGTGAAGAGGTGTAAAGGTTAGCCCCTTGGACTTCCTAGTTGTCTCAGACTCAGAATTCTGTTTGTTCATTTGGTTCTGAAATCATCTTGTATTTGACTACAATTTAAGTCTCTTGTTTTGGCCCAGTTATGCATATTATATTGGCTTTCAATATACTAACGTTTACATATTTTTTGTCTTAATGTTCTTGGCTTAGTTTATTAAATTTTTGCTAAGCTGGTTATGACTTTAGTTTGATTTTTCAGACTCCCTGTTTCTACTAAGTTTATTATTAAACCAACTGCATCCAGGCACAGTTAGACTTTTATGATCTTTGCCTTTTCAGTTTTGACTTCTAGTCATTATTGGTTACTCCTTTTTCTCAGCAGTTCATTTCCTAGTCCATTTGTAAACTGCTCCATTCCTAGACAAGCCCGTATTTTTTCTTTCTGAGCAAAATACTCCACCATCAAAGACTTTAGCATCCATGATAAATAAGAAAATAACTGAACTGACAAAGGATCTGAAACACATCATTTAAAATTAGAAAAACAAAACAAAATCCAATCCATTTTAGCAAAGGCAGGGAAAAGAAAAGGGTAAACAAAACCTAGGGATAGACCCACTCCAAAGCCATAACACAATGGCATTGGAGGAATTTATTTTGGCACATAAAATAAGTTTGGCTGCCTCTATCCCATGTCATCAGGAATGTTATCAACAGGAATAAATAAGAATACAACAAAGCTCCTGATGTTGGGATTATAAAGGACAGTTTTGTTAAATCTGAAGATATTAATCAAAATATTAAGAAAGGAGGAAAATAAATTACAAAGGTGAATAAATACTTTGTACATACTTATAAATACGAACAATTCATTGTAAACAAAAAAACTGTCAAGGCAGTTATGCTTATTTGTATAAATTAGCTGTATTCTGTAACAAAATTAAAAGTTGTGAACATTAGAAAATTTCCCTATGAGTCTGTGGTTATCTGAATAGAAAATTACCAGAATGTATAATACTGGTTCAAACACTTTGAACTAATAATACCAAACAATATTGCATCAAATTCATTCTGTGTTTCATTACAAAGATTTTTACACTGTAAAAACACAATCTGATTAAATGATTGATTTCTTTATGAAGTCCAGACATCTCCTAGTTATTATTTTGTTGTACCAATCATCTTTCTGCTGTTTGGAGATAGTTATTTTTACATTCTGTTAAACAGTGTAGGTGATTTTTATTTAACAAGTAGTGTATGGAAAATAAAAATTTATGTATTGATTTATGTATTAGTATATAAATAGACATAAAAGTAATTAACAGCTTCTGAAGCATTAGATTTAGCATAAATTAGACATGGCAAGCAAATAAGATATACAGTATCAAGTAAATAGTTAAATAAAAGACATTAGTCATACTGCATTTTTAGTTAGGCTTGAAGCAAAATTACCAATAATGGGAAACTTAGAAAGATAGAGCAGGAAGAGAATGACGCACAAAAACTATCAAGGGCATATGAACCCTGTTGTTCGAAGGCCAGAAAGCAAGGAATGATGGGATACAGAAAAATGGTCAGGGTAGGCACGTGAGAAACCAGCTGGAATAGTGAGTCAGCAGAAACAGCAAATATATTGTTACAATGCAGTCAAGATGATGTAATGTATGGAAAATAAAATTAGTGTATTCATGTATTAGCATAAATAAATATAGAAAAATATATAAGCATTAACCTTAGTGCAGATATTAATGCAAGTCATGCCTGCCAAGCAAATGATTAAATAAAAGCACATGCCATATTTCTTTTTAATTAAAGCTTAGCTTTAAGCCACTAAGTATAAAATAGCTTGAAAGCCAAGGAAAGGGAAGTGATAAGAGAAAGCCCAAAAATGGAAGAAAGAACAGCTGCCCGGCCGAGGCCAATCAAACTAAGCAAAAACAGAAAGTAAAAATGAATAATAGATAGTAAAAGTACCGGTGGCCAGCCGTAGAAGGAAATCAGGAGATAATAATGGTTCCCATGAGAACTCAAGGTACCGGCTGGACAGGTGCAGAATGAGCTAATTTGAGTGAGGTCAGGAAGATAAGAAATAACTATCCTCTTGAGTCCTAATACCCTTCATTTCAGGTAAAACCCTTTTGGTGACAATTTTTCGCCACGACAGATTTGGTGACCCCGACGTGATGAAAGAAAAGGCGGCTGCGCAGATCCAGCGGCAGGGATGGTGCTCTATGAAACGAACACAGATGGTGGCCACCTAGAAAGGTAAGCGATATTTCGGTAAACTTATTTGTGTGAAGTTTCAAAGAGCGTCCACTCCTCCAACGAAGACAAGTGGCAGAAAGCCTCTCTAAAAAGAACGAGGTAGGAAAAAGGGATGGGCATACAGACTTAAATGGAATGTGTGAAGACTGTACAGCTGATGTGAGTGTGCTTGTATAAATGTTAGGTGCAGTAATCAGTATGGTTTAAAACGCTCCAATCCCAGGAGAGACGGAGGACTTAGTAACGCTCCGATCCAGTGAATTGGGGGCTGCACAAGTAATGGGTGGTGCAGTAAATAATACGCTCCGATCCGGTAGACGGATGACGGGGGGCTGCACGAGTAACAGGTGGTGCTGAAATCCTATCAGATACTAAGGTTGCTGTGGCGATGGTAAACCGTGTATAGCTAGGTGTGGAATTCCTGAACTAACACTCCTTGCTGTGGCTGTACATTTTCTTCAGTGAGACGTGAGCGGGAAGGTGTGAAATTGCCGGCTGTCTGCAAGCCATCTTTAGAGGGAACCAGTCTTAGGGAAAAGCTACAGCAAATTGTGCTGACAGTTCCCTCTGATTGTGCCCCAGTAAAAGAGTTAGTTCAGGTGCGACTGGAGACCTATCGCTACGGACTTGGCTACGTGTAGGCAAAAAGTCCTGTTCGGATACCGCTTTCAAGTTCATATAGAGAGCTGGTGGAAGGGATCCACGTTGAGACAGGTGGGTTGAATGTGCTAGTATCAAGGACAGATAAGGGAATAGAACTTTTTTATTTTTTTTTATTTTTTATCTTTTGGTAGGTTAGGGAAGCACGCAAGTGCTGTACCTATGGAGCACATTAAAAGCGCAGTGGCAATTGAAGAAGCATGTACTAGTGCAGGAACGTGTGGAGTGCATTAAAGCGACGCAGCGAGTGAAGCACAAAGGCGCAGAGTGTAGAGCGTGTGTGGCACAAAGGTGCAAAACCAGCGTAGGGCAAAGATAGGGCACTAGGGCAAGCACACTAGGTGCAAAAAGTGTGAGTGAGTATGAGTGTGGAATTTAGGGAATGTACAAAGTATATATATTTATATATATATATATACAGTATATGTATAAATGTGTGTAACTTTTTGTGTGCAAAAATAAAGGAATATATATTGCTTTAAAGAAAAATAGAGAAACCTGTGCATGTAAAAGTAGATGTAAATAAATTTAACCAGAGAAACAGGAAGAATAGTGTTAAAAATAGATAAAATATTTGCATAAGAGTGGAATAGAAATAAGAATATTATAGATTGTGATCAACATTCAGGAAGAGTCCTGTGTGAATACTGGAAAGTTGGGAGTCAGGAGAAAAATATAGCACAGATTTATTACTGTAACTACAAGTTGTGGGAGAATTAGGCATCAATTTTTTATGGCACAAGAGCACATCGCCGAGAGGATTTTTATATAAACAAGGCAGGACAGCTGTGTGAACTAATGGAGGGTGCTAAAGATTTTTTACTGAGAGCTATTACAGAATCAGAAAAGATGGTACAGAGTATTTAGGTTTGCACCATTAAATAGCAAAAGCAGCTAAGTGAAGTGTAGGCACACACACGCATATATTTTAATTGTCCCATCCCCGAATAAGGAATGATTGAGTGAGTGGCTCCGTTTTCTCTTAGTGGTAGTAAAATAAGCCACAGGCGTGGAGGCAAGTCAGTGTGAACGAGCTCCGGACCCAAGTAGTGGGTTAACGAGAGACACAGTAAAGTAATTAAGCACATAACGAGTGTAAGTGGGATTTTGTAATCAAGCACCTTTTTAATGGAGACACATGGAGAGATTTTTTATCAAGACAGTGTCACTGTTAGGAAGAATAGTAATTAAATATATGAAAGCCAAAGTAGTTTGAACAAGATAAGTATAAATTGCAAAGATTGTATATATATGTATATAAGAAAAAGAAAAATAGCAAGAGCTGAAAAATGTAAGAGCAGTGTTGAATGAGTTAGCACGGTCCGAATAGTTATGTTTTTTGAGTTAGTCCCTATTAAAACATTATTAGAGTCATATTTACAGTTTGCTGACCAAAATTTCCTTGACAGAGGAGTAGGAGAAAAGCACTAAAAGTAAAATTAGGTGTTATAAAAATTTCTGTGTGCGTATGTGTATATATTTGTACATATATTTGTGGGAAAAAAAATATAATTAGATGTGCTAAAAAGAAATGTGCACTGTATTTGACTTCAAAGGTACCTGGCACTCGCTGATGCCTGTGTGTGTGTGAGTGTGTCTGTGACTGAACTTATTCAATGTGTGTGCGTGCGCATTATTTGTTCTGTGTGTGTGTTTGTGAGTAGGAAGCGAAACATGGAGACCTCAGGGTAATGTAGTTCAGCTGTGATTTGCTGAAACTACCTTGTGCATATAAATTTCCAGAGCTCTGAGCAAATATGAGTTAAAAAAATTTTGAATATGTGTAATATTTGATAAAATGAAAACATCTGCACTTTTAATTATACAAATGTTTATAAATATGTAAAGCATCTTTCCTTCAGACCCTGATCAAGTCTTAGGGAAAAATGTTCTTTTGATAACTGTAACATACAAGGGAGACAATTTCTTTAAATTTCTTCTGTCCTTTTCTTTTTTCTTGTGACGTGTGTATTTAAAGTTGTGCATTATGGAGGGTATTACAGTGGAGTGTGTGGTGGCACAGTGTTTAGCACTCATAAAGTTCAAGCTTATATGTGATTTGTGTTGAGTTAATATTCTCTGTGACTGTAGCCTTTTTCTGGGAATGCGGTCTTGCTGTGGTATCGTACCCCGTGGTTTCTCGATAGTTGGATTTGTCCTTGTTGTCGCAGGATTGGATCGCCACGGAAGTTTTTTCCTTGTTGTCGCTGACTCAGTTCGCCAACGGAGTCTCCTTGATCTGGAAACCGGCGCCGTTTAGAGCTGAGCAGGATTGTGTTATGTTTCACAGGTTTAACACCAGCTAACATCATGAGAGGCTGTTTTATGTTTGTTTGTCCTGATTAGTAATGTTAAGTAAGAGTGGAACTTGCTCTTCTTCAGAGTCCATTTGTTTCTGTTTCCTTTGCTGCATTGTTTCCAAATATAGTGTATGTTATTGCAATAATAAATAAATATAGAATAATACTGGGGTGAAGTGTGTTAAAAATGGTTTGGGTGATTTTGTGTGTGTTATAGAGTGTATTAAAGGGATCCCTATGAGTGCATTTCAAACAGGTTTAAATGTGTTTGAGAGTGTTTGTGTCGAAACATGTTGTGTTGTTTGAAAGGATGAGATGATTGATATTAATTTGCATAAGAATATAAATGTTTGTTGAAATTAAAACAGCTCTTAATTTTAACTAAAAAAGATATGAACAGGTAGTGTAAAAATGTCTCCAGATTAGGCATGATACTATATGAGCACCCTTTTCATTGGAGTACTGGCCAGACTCAGATGCAGGGAGGATTTTAATTAAAAAGAGTAAAATTTAAAGGGAGGAGACATTCTTTAAAACAGTAATGAAGCTGAAGAAAAACAGTGGCTTCCAGTCCAGGTAGTGCTCCGTGCTAAGATATGCTATAAAAAAAGAGGGAATAATGGGGGTTAACTAACAGAAAGACAGACTGTGCTTTTTGGTGTCAACATTCTGGAAAACATGTAATAAACATCTGAAAGATAATAATGAAACAGCGTGCAAGATCAACTGGCTTTGCCAGAAGGTTATGGGGAGAAGAAATTAGTGTATGTAACTGTAGATTTAGAGTATTTTCTTAGTTTGAGATTCTGGGAAGGTTAAGTAACAAAGAAGTGGATTCTTCATTCTAAATATGGGTGGGAATGTGCTAATTTCCTAGAGGGCATTTAAAAAATAAATAATCAATCAATAAATAAATAATGCACATTTTGCATTATAGGGAATTCTGATATACAGTGGTGTGAAAAACTATTTGCCCCCTTCCTGATTTCTTATTCTTTTGCATGTTTGTCACACAAAATGTTTCTGATCATCAAACACATTTAACCATTAGTCAAATATAACACAAGTAAACACAAAATGCAGTTTGTAAATGGTGGTTTTTATTATTTAGGGAGAAAAAAAAATCCAAACCTACATGGCCCTGTGTGAAAAAGTAATTGCCCCCTGAACCTAATAACTGGTTGGGCCACCCTTAGCAGCAATAACTGCAATCAAGCATTTGCGATAACTTGCAATGAGTCTTTTACAGCGCTCTGGAGGAATTTTGGCCCACTCATCTTTGCAAAATTGTTGTAATTCAGCTTTATTTGAGGGTTTTTCTAGCATGAACCGCCTTTTTAAGGTCATGCCATAGCATCTCAATTGGATTCAGGTCAGGACTTTGACTAGGCCACTCCAAAGTCTTCATTTTGTTTTTCTTCAGCCATTCAGAGGTGGATTTGCTGGTGTGTTTTGGGTCATTGTCCTGTTGCAGCACCCAAGATCGCTTCAGCTTGAGTTGACGAACAGATGGCCGGACATTCTCCTTCAGGATTTTTTGGTAGACAGTAGAATTCATGGTTCCATCTATCACAGCAAGCCTTCCAGGTCCTGAAGCAGCAAAACAACCCCAGACCATCACACTACCACCACCATATTTTACTGTTGGTATGATGTTCTTTTTCTGAAATGCTGTGTTCCTTTTACGCCAGATGTAACGGGACATTTGCCTTCCAAAAAGTTCAACTTTTGACTCATCAGTCCACAAGGTATTTTCCCAAAAGTCTTGGCAATCATTGAGATGTTTCTTAGCAAAATTGAGATGAGCCCTAATGTTCTTTTTGCTTAACAGTGGTTTGCGTCTTGGAAATCTGCCATGCAGGCCGTTTTTGCCCAGTCTCTTTCTTATGGTGGAGTCGTGAACACTGACCTTAATTGAGGCAAGTGAGGCCTGCAGTTCTTTAGACATTGTCCCTGGGGTCTTTTGTGACCTCTCGGATGAGTCGTCTCTGTGCTCTTGGGGTAATTTTGGTCGGCCGGCCACTCCTGGGAAGGTTCACCACTGTTCCATGTTTTTGCCATTTGTGGATAATGGCTCTCACTGTGGTTCGCTGGAGTCCCAAAGCTTTAGAAATGGCTTTATAACCTTTACCAGACTGATAGATCTCAATTACTTCTGTTCTCATTTGTTCCTGAATTTCTTTGGATCTTGGCATGATGTCTAGCTTTTGAGGTGCTTTTGGTCTACTTCTCTGTGTCAGGCAGCTCCTATTTAAGTGATTTCTTGATTGAAACAGGTGTGGCAGTAATCAGGCCTGGGGGTGGCTACGGAAATTGAACTCAGGTGTGATACACCACAGTTAGGTTATTTTTTAACAAGGGGGCAATTACTTTTTCACACAGGGCCATGTAGGTTTGGATTTTTTTTCTCCCTAAATAATAAACACCATCATTTAAAAACTGCATTTTGTGTTTACTTGTGTTATATTTGACTAATGGTTAAATGTGTTTGATGATCAGAAACATTTTGTGTGACAAACATGCAAAAGAATAAGAAATCAGGAAGGGGGCAAATAGTTTTTCACACCACTGTATTGATTTCTTTCCTCATCCCCTTTTTGTGTAATAAGTAACTTGCATTTTTTAAATGTGAAATAAAATGGAATGCTTGTACTGTATTTGTATCACTATAAAGCTAATGAAAGGTTTACTTTTATAATTTGATGCTTTAATGACATATTGAATCAGATATTTTATTCTAAAACCTAAGATCCAAATGTATGTGGTACTTTGATTAATAAAATTAGTAATAAAAGAAATAAATAAATACTTGGGATACATGTAAAGAAACTTTAAACTTTTAGATGGCAGGTTATAAGGGGTTAGAGATAGATTCCAAGATCATTTTTGCTGATAAGTGACCTTTGAAATAATTTAAGGGACTTTGAATGGGAAGGGATAAAATATTTACTTCACTGACCTTGTTAATCTTAGATATGGTCCAGATATACTCAAATATGAACATCTTGTGTAAAAGGAACAATGTTTTTAAGACTTTACATATTTGAACAATGTCTTATAATTAGGCTCCACATTTCCTCTCCCATGTGTTTAACTGTTTTTGTTAAATTTAATGTCTAAAAACAATTAAGAATTTACCTGTCCAGACTGTGGATTTCTTTCTTGACTCTGCTTGCTATGATAACTATGAGATGTTCTCTAGAGGTCGTTGGTATACATTACCAGCCATTTAGATGAAGGGATTTGTGCAGTGAACACTGAAACAAATTTATATTTATAATAATTGGCTGAAGTCTTCTTGCTTTTTACACCAACCTCCACAGAACATGGCTCTTTGACTAATAGATAATCAACCTTCTCTTTGCCTTTGTTTGTTTCCATCCCTGGATGTATTTGTATTCTCTGTAAGAGAGCTATAACATTTGGTTTTTATTAAGTTATTATATTAATGGCAACAGTTTCAGATACCCTCTTGCTCCACATCTCCTCTAATATTAAGATAATAACAGCAATATTGACACAAGTGTCAATAAGGGGGGAAGGGTTGGTATAGTAAATTTTTAGTTTTTGAAGCCATTTTTCAATTACTATGGAACAAATGAACTATTATGGAACACATGCAGATAATTTGAATATTATGCCAACACTATTATGAGACTAATTTTTGTAATGTTTTATTATTGAATATGTTTCCCTTGAAATATATATATATATATATATATATATATATATATATATATATATATATATATATATATATATATATCACTAAGATTGACTTTATTTTTATAATGATGACTTACTTGTTATGAGGGACATGTTTTCAATTGATTAGAAAGTGCAACATCAGCCAAACTGGAAACAGCTATAAAGGAAGGCTTTCATTTAAAATATTTATTTTTGAATATAAAAGTCAAGTTGAGAGGAAAGCTGAATATTGTGCTTATCAATTTCAGACTTTACTTTGACTATTAATGGCAAATTGACTTAGATAAGCACAGGCTGGATTGAAATGACTGTTTGTTTTATTGCTAGCAATATTTTTAATAGGGGTACCCCCAACAAAACAGATCTGATATCTTATGACACTATGTTTTGGGATCCATAAATACCTACCAATGAAGAATAAACATGCTGACTATTTAAGTGAACAATTTTTTTTAAGTCTTTACATCTGCAGGTGAAAGCTGTTTTTTCCTAGTAAATTATAGATGACAGCATTTGAAGTTGAACCCAGAGATTGGGCTGTGATGAAGGTCTGCAGATAAGCTAACCATCCGACTCCAAGGAGAACCCAGCCATACCGGAGATGGGATCAAGTCGTTGGTCAGGCCATCGACCAACTGACTACTGGATAACATACTTCAATTCCAGTCCAAGGCATCATGGATCCCTGCTGCTAAGAGCCCAACTGTGCTGGTGACGATTGAGCCCAAAAGATCATTGTGGATTCCGAATCGTAGATGGCATCTGTCTGCTTTGGTCCAAGACTTCTAGACATGGTCCTTTTTACCTTGGGATATTGGACCCCAACACCTGCTTTAATCCTTGCCAGAGAAGAAAATTTGTCTTACTTTTACTCTGCAGGGCTCGATGTTCTTTGCCGGAGCCTACTTTAACTGTCCACTTGATTGACAACTAGCAACATCTTTCAAAAAGTATTTGAACCATGAAGTTATACAAGATGTAGAAGGAAAAGCTAATTATTTGCAGGCAAAGCAGAATACAGGAACTCCTAAATAATATGTATTTAATGAATGTTTGCATTAATGGGAATACTACAAGTAGTTAAGAATAGATATTTTTTAGATAAGTGTTTTCATATGCTCATTGATATTTAGTATGAGATAATAAATTACCTTTAAGGACCAATGATTTATGTAATCTGGAGTTAATCAGAATCTAATCTAATCTATACATATTAATAAAAGGCAAAGCCCTCACTGACTGACTGACTGACTGACTCATCACTAATTCTCGAACTTCTCGTGTAGGTGGAAGGCTGAAATTTGGCAGGCTCATTCCTTACAGCTTACTTACAAAAGTTAGGCAGGTTTCATTTCGAAATTCTACGCGTAATGGTCATAACTGGAACATATTTTTTGTCCATATACTCTAATGGAGGAGGCGGAGTCACGTATCGCGTCATCACGCCTCCTACGTAATCACGTGAACTAAAAACAAGAAAGAGATTTACAGCACGAGTCAAACGCGGGAACGAAGGTAAATGACGTTAATTTTTGACTGTCTTTTAATACTGTGTAAGCATACATGTTAACACATGTGCAATTAAACGTGTGCATTTACGGGGTGATTTCTCAGGCTTAAAAGCTCACCTTTTATCAAACGCGGGAACAAAGGTAACTGACGTTGTTCACTGTCTTTTAATACTGTGTAACCATACATATTTACACATGTGCAATTAAACGTGTGTATGTACGGGGTGATTTCTCAGGCTTAAAAGCTCGCCTTTTACTAAAAAGGTAAATGCAAAACTATTTTCAATCATTCTATGATCTGCTTCTCACAACTGAAGGCACCGTGGCTGATGTTATGTCACTTGCTGTCCAACCATAAGCTTTCCCTTTCGGGAATCGAAGCTCTGAGGTTTTCTTTTGTTCTTAATTAAAATTTAAAAGCAATACTTCACTGCTGCTAAGCCCCTCTAGCGCTGACGTCCGAGGTTCGATTACCGTAAGCAAGTGCAGTGAGTGTGTAATTACATTCGTGGCATTTGTAGTCTGATTCACAATCTGATTGTATGGGTGGTTACCTACGAGGTAACGCTTATACTTGGCTACCAAGTCAGGTCGAAGTGATCACTCGAGTAAAGGCAGCTTCACAAAAAAACAGATCCTTAACAAACTGTTATTAGTATATTTTCCCTCAATTTAAAAACGTTTTATATTCTTCTTAATAAAAATGTAAAAGCGGTACTTCGCCGGTGCGAAGCGCGTGGATTTGACCGACTGACACATACAGACATATTCATGAGTGCAGGTACTTCGGAAAGAAAGCACCGTGTAAACCTAAAGTTTAAATTAAGTTCATAGACCTACAAAAGGTTGCCATTCATTTGAGGCAAGATTGCTTTTCTTCTGTACAACTATACGTTGCATTCTCAAGAGTGTGCTTGCACGGCTTCAGATATATATGTATATATATATGTATGTCTATATATAAATATGTAAGCTTATAAGTACTGCCTTACTTCTCTTTAAGAAAGGAAGATGTAATGATACTTGATTTAAACGATTCCATGTCTTCCTGGGTTTGCGTAGCTTATTGTCAATATCTTTACACCTGTTTTTAACACTTATTTACTGAAACGGGCTTTCACGAAAAAAGTTAGGGCTTTGCTACAGGATACACCCTCCACAAGTTAAGCAAGTAAAAATAAAATATATATTTCTGTTTTATTTAAACCTTTTAAGTTCGTATGCATAGCCCCATTTGGCTGTTTAATTTTTTTTTTTCTTTCTTCAGTAATATTTAATCTCCTTAAAGAAAAAGAACATATCCATTTTACTTTTTTTGTACCTCTTTAGTAATATTTTAGTGTAAAAGGATAACCAGTATTTAAACCTTTTATGTTACTTTATACATTTATTTTACACAATGTTGAAAAATTAATAAGAAAGCTACATATTTTGGCAGCTGCTGCTTTCATTTTCAATGAAATGAAAAAAGCTCTCCAAGAGAAAACGTCAATGAAGAACAAACAGTTTGCACTATCTAAAAATGAGAAACCCTCATTTATAAAAGTTTGCTGCAGATGACTTAACTGAAAATAAATGAATAGTTCCTATGTGTATAATACATATTTATCTATTTTACTTATTCCTTTATTCCACCAACTTACAACATCTGAGGTACAATTTGTTACATTACTTTTGTTTTTTGCAGCACAGGCAGGTGAAGTGACTTCCTCAGGGTCACACAGTGGTGTCAGTACCAGGATTTGAACTGACAAGCTCCGGGTTTACTGAAATATTACTGAACAAAGAAAAAAAACGAAAACGGCCAAATACGGCTATGCATACAGATGTCCATCCGTCCATTTATCCAACCTGCTATATCCTAAATACAGGAGCCAATAAGTACATATGTTTATATACAGTATATATATATATATGTGAATGTATGTATGTATATATGTGTGTCTATATATATATATATATGTAGATATGTAAATTTGTATATGTATATATATGTTTTTGTGGATGTGTATATACGTATGTATATGTAGATATGTGTATATGTAGATATGTATATATATATGTATTTGTATATATATGTTTATGTGTGTCTGTGTGTGTATATTATATATATAAAAGACAGCAACACTCATAACAATGACAACACAATTACATTGACAATCATGTTACGTTATTTTTAAAATGTTTCCTTTACTTTTTCATAACCTCTTTAACACACTACTTCTCCCGCTGCGAAGCGCGGGTATTTTGCTAGTATAGCATAAAATATCTATTAGAGATTACATTAAGTGACTGTCATACCTATCCTTAAGGTATTCCACCAGTCCAGTTTAGATATTCTAGGTTATTGATTGTCCATATTACTAACCGAGAATGGTAAACCGGATGGCATGGACGCAGGGACACGGCGATGGGACCATGAGACGTACTGCGCAGGCGCGTACAGCTCAATTAACGGAAATAGCAAATAAAAGAACCGCCATATTGTGAGTGGCACTACTGTGGAGTGAGGTTAGGAATAATGTGCTGCTTGGGATTGTACAAACTGCTGAACGCTTTACACCAAATTCAAACACAATACAGCTCAACGATACACACACGAGCCCACCTGGATAAGATCAATGAACGCAGGCGCCTACACCAAGCGTCAGAAACTGCAGAAGCAAAGCAGGCACGGGTTAAGACACTACAGGGTCCACAAAGGTCCACAAAGATAGTACTGAATATATAAGAGCACACCGATCAAAAAAAAATCAATCGTGTAAAAGCACATAGTACACACAAATCATGTGCTCTCAGCGCATAGAAAGCGTATAAGCACAATACGGAGAATAGACACCCAAAGGCATTGGAGAGAAAAAAAGACAGATAGAGATTATGAAAGCAGTGGAATTCAAAAGGCTCAAACGAACGATGGTGCGATACACATGCAGACAAAGGTACACAATATGAAAGCAGTAAAATTTGAAAGTATTGTAGCGTCCCACCCAGTTTGACGGCTTTTTGGTTTTAAGTGCATAACTATTAATGAACATTCATTAGGATTAATGAATATCATTTGCTATCATTGTCATTCACTTAACTTCCCTGAAGAAACAACTAGCAATACAACTAATGAGTTTACACGTTGTTGTCAAAGGGGTCAGGTTAGACTGCCTCCTTTAGATGAATATCCTTAATATCTACGGATGTTTCTAACTAACAATGTACCCGAAAGTAAAAACATTATGGACTGCATTAGATCCTACAATAGTTCATTTGCTTTTACATCTACCGGGGTAAATATCAGGCCACCACCTGGCAATGGCCCATACTGCTTTCGCGTATGTAGAAAAATATTACATCGGATTGGAATGGTGCACCCTGAGCCAAATCACGAACGCAAATATCACAGATCTACGTCTTACATCCAGATGACGCACTCTATCAACGATTTTACTACAAATGTTGTGTATAAAGAAGTATTCCAATAGATCCTTCTAATGTGCCATGCTATGGGTTCTTTACTTCCTTTGTTCGTCATCTACACCTTTACAATTCGATATATCTCAGACATTCATCAATATATTTCAGGTTACCCAACCCCGGGGGTAGGCGAGCGAAGCAAGCAGGGGGCTCCCCTTGTAATATTATAACAAATACTGTAGAGCTTAACATTTAGGTACATTTATTAATTGAGAAGAATAATAGTAAACTCATGGGATGGTACATATAACTAGTATTTTGGGAGTAAGGGACACTTACTGTAGGTCAAAACATCCACGACCTTTAGAATAGGATGATACAGTTCAGGCTGACATTTTGATGTCGATACAGGACAATTGATTAACATTATGGCTTATTGAATATATATATATATTATAAAAGATATTGAAATGAAGTAATAATTTGGCCCATAGAAGATGGAGTGTCTTATACATGTGGTGGTGAATGTGTGGTCTGTGAAGTAAAAAGCCCAGATGAAAACTTGAAAATCTCTACTGGTGACAGTAGAGCAAAGCCAAGCAAAATGACACCTTTTATTGGCTAACTAAAAAGATTACAATATGCAAGCTTTCGAGGCAACTCAGGCCCCTTCTTCAGGCAAGATCAGAAGGGGCCTGAGTTGCCTCGAAAGCTTGCATATTGTAATCTTTTTAGTTAGCCAATAAAAGGTGTCATTTTGCTTGGCTTTTCTCTACATTCATAATGACTAACACGGTACAACACTCTAGTACTACTGGTGACAGAAAATTTGAACCCTTAATGAGAAGCTTGGGTATAACCCTTGAAATCTGAATGTGACCTCAGAGATGACTCAGTGACTTGCATTTTGGAAAGTAGTGCTGACATCTTCCGAAGGGAGGATTGACACCTACTGTCCACAAAATAACTGTTTGCATTAATGCAATAAAAATGGTTCAAGTTTAAGACCACAGCTGGGAGTAAATTTGGGCAACTTTATGAATGAAAGTGTTAGGATGTGAGCATGGTGAGGTGTATAAGGACTTTATCTCTGATTATTATTGTGCACATCAGTGGCAACATAAAACTGAGAACTTTTGAGTTTTTTAAAATAAATATTTGTGCTATCTGTGTCCCCACCAACAGTATTATTAACAGGTCTGATTGTAGATGAACACACAGAACTAGGTATATTAAATAGTTATTTCACCATACTTAGGAATTAGGACAATTCTAACATTATGTATTTGGTGTAAACTCATCTTAGAAACAAAACGTAAAACCAGTACACTTAGGATTGGCTTCATTTGAACCTAGGAACACGGGGAGCGATGTTTGCCGAAGCTGGAATTACTCTCTTGATTGCATCGTTGTGTCCTTGAATGGTATTCTGCTGCTTATTGCCAGTTTTCAAATCAATTGTTACCAGAATTGCTGTCAAACAAATGTACATCCAAGTTCTTGAACAATGGACATCTTCAACTACAGATTTTGATTCTCTTCTTGGTGGATAATGAAATACTAAACCAAAAGGCTCCTTGGGTGAAGTGCTAGTAACCGCTCCCCAGGGAGGTAACTCTCTACGGTACGCAAGTACCTGGGTTGAAGAAAAAATGTCATTTCACTGGAAATATATTTCTCCAAGCAAAGAACAACACACATATTATGAACAATTGTTTTATTATTTTTATAAGCCTTATGTATGTATTATTCTCTTGTAACTGTCATGGATTATGTTATATTCCCATGTTATTCAAGTTTATCTATACTCATGATTGATTGTACATACTTTTGACAGTTAGGATTGGGCCATTGAAGTCTTTTACTCCTCTCTGCTGATTGATTGGGGGGGGGGGGGGGGGGGGGGTGTTTGGATCCTGTGCCACCAGAGGAGAGGTACTGGTGTTGAAGGTTGAGAAGAACTGTAAGAGGTCTGTATTAGGCTCCGAAGAAGATTTGAACCAACATCCCCTACCTTTCTTTTGGAATTTTAGGTTAGGTGGTGAGGCTTGAATAAGCCTCAAAGGGGGGATTTATGGAAAATAAAAATTTATGTATTAGTATAAATAGACATAAAAGTAATTAACAGCTTCTGAAGCATTAGATTTAGCATAAATAGACATGTCAAGCAAATAAGATATGTCAAGTAAATAGTTAAATAAAAGACATTAGTCATATTGCATTTTTAGTTAGGCTTGAAGCAAGATTACCAATATTGGAAAACTTAGAAAGATAGAGCAGGAAGAGAATGACACACAGAAACTATCAAGGGCAAAAGAAGGGGGAATATGAACACCTGTTGTTGGAAGGCCAGAAAGCAAGGAATGATGGAATACAGAAAAATGGTCAGGGTAGTCATGTGAGAAACCAGCTGGAATAGTGAGTCAGCAGAAACAGCAAATGCATTGTTACAAGGCGGTCAAGATGATGTAATGTATGGAAAATAAAATTAGTGAATTCATGTATTAGCATAAATAAATATAGAAAAATATATAAGCATTAACCTTAGTGCAGATATTAATGCAAGTCAGGCCTGCCAAGTAAATGATTAAATAAAAGCACATGCCATATTTCTTTTTAATTAAAGCTTAGCTTTAAGCCACCAAGTATAAAATAGCTTGAAAGCCAAGAAAAGCCAAGCAAAATGACACATTTTATTGGCTAACTAAAAAGATTACAATATGCAAGCTTTCGAGGCAACTCAGGCCCCTTCTTCAGGCAAGATGAAAGCCAAGGAAAGGGAAGTGATCAGAGAAAGCCCAAAAAAGAAAGAAAGAACAGCTGCCCGGCCGAGGCCAATCAAAATAAGCAAAAACAGAAAGTAAAAATGAACAATAGACAGTAAAAATACCGGTGGCCAGCTGCAGAAGGAAATCAGAAGATAATAATGGTTCCCATGAGAACTCGAGGTACCTTCTGGACAGGTGCAGAATGAGCTAATTTGAGCGAGGTCAGGAAGATAAGAAATAACTATATAAACTGTGATTCTTGGCCTGTACAGTGCTCAGTCCAATTTGGCCGTATTGGGTTGAGTCCGTGTTACTATTGTTGTTTTATTGCAATAAAACCATAAACTCTGTTTGCCTATCCTCTGAGTCCTAATAGCCTTCATTTCAGGTAAAAGCCTTTTGGTGACAATTTTTCGCCACGACAAGTGCAGGTACAGTATTTTGTTCATTTGTGCTGTGCTAATATGTGTGTCTGAAAGTCATGAAAGAGCTGACAATATGAATGAGTTATTTAATATGAGAAACAATTGATATTATCCACAGCCAACAGTTAATTTACAGCAAGCATGTCAAACACATGGCCCGCAACAGAAATCTGTGCGGCCCGCATGACAGATATTAGTTAGCACTGAACTTGTACAAAATGATTACTATCGTTTGTGATTGAATCATTCTGCATCTTCGGTGTTACTTATTGAGTTTTCTTACTTCTGCCTTCTGACAAAAGTGCATTTTCCCATGGCATTACGGTACCGGAAACGTCATCTGCTAATATAGCCACAAGCCTTGACCAAAGTTAATGAGCCGCAGCGTCACAACTGAATTGTTAGGCTGCAGCAGCGGGCAGCAGGTGTGGCCTTTGGCATGTGCAAAGTGTGCACCTGCACAGTGTCGCCAAATCCCAGGGGCCGCCACACCAATATATATTGAATATAAAACAGAAAGAGAAAATAACGACACAGCTGACGGCAATGTGGCCGAAAAACATTCTGTTTCTTGTTAATTAGTACGCTGTATTTACAAATGTCGCTAGAGTCGGAGCAGTAAGCTATATGTAGTATTATAATGTTTTGCCGTAATGAGAATATCATGGGCCGCCACTTGGTTTTTCAAGTTATGAACATGCGCATATAGAAGCGTGTCATGAGCACGAGGCGGCTATGCAGTGTCCACAACAGATGTGGCCATCCGCCGTGCATAAGATACCGTATTGATATTGCCAGGCGAAGGGGCCACCGATTCTTTCTCTGCCCAGGGCCGCCACGAGCCTAGAGCCACTCCTGCTAAGGCTACACTACTGACTGGGCTGCTGAGACTGGCCACTGGGCAGAACTGACCATCACGAGTAGTAATAGCCCGCATATTTTCACGTTTTTTGCTCTAGTTTCATGTAATTTTGTGCTAGTATTGTAATGAACAGTTAGTGCAAACTACAGCTGAAGATCTGAAGTGGACGCGAGAAGTTGGTGAGTTGTTTATTAACATATTTTTGTGATTTTGAGTTTGTAAAATTATTGTAGGTCAGGTGGCTTTTTGCATATCGGCTTATTTTACAATATAAACTTTGAAGTAAACTTAGTAAAGTAAAATTTGATTTTTGGAGGATTTATTTTCCAACTTGAATTACTGAGCAATGGATTAAGTGAGCGTTTTCGTGATTTCAGTTCACATGAACAGGACTTTGCTCTGTTTACGTCACCCTACTCTTAGAACGTTGAGAATGCGCCTGAAAATATCCAAATGGAATTGATTGAAGTTCAGTCAGATTCTATTCTGAAGGCAAAATACAACGAAGTTGGTGTGCCAGGCTTGTATGCTTACCTGCCACCCTCGTATGTGCAGATCCGTAAGTTGGCATCGAGAGTACTGTCAATGTTCGGAAGCACTTACCTTTGTGAGCAATTGTTTTTTGTTAATGAAAGCTACCAAAACCCCACATCGCTCAAGACTTACCGTCGAACACCTTTCATCCCTCATAAAAGTTGCAGCTGCACAAGATTTCATGCCTGATATTGACGAACTGGTTACTAAAAAGAGATGCCAAGTGTCGGGACAAAAGAAATAAATCTCACACTGTAAGGCTCCTATATAAGCAATGAATATAATATAATGAATATCAATCATCAAGACACTATATAAAAGCGGTCGGGATTGTCCTTCTGTCCCGTGAGTGCAAAGCGTAGTGGTATTCCGCTTATCACAGACTTACTACTTGCGGCTTGCGGTACGAAGCAACGCGATGTGAGCAGAGTTCTGGTGCTCCCATCGTTCCCTTGCTTTTGTGCGCGATGCGCTGGAAAAATGGACAAAAATGATGTCTCTGGAAATAATTAATGTTGATGGAGTACAAATGCCTCACCGTGTAGTAAATATCAGGAGAGATGGTGCTTGCTTATTCTCATCTATAGCTTATTTAGTGCATGAAACTCCATCTTTAGTGGTACAGATTCGGGCTGACATTGTACGACATATTTAAAGTAATTGGTCAAGGTTTCAGCCATTTACAATGATGCCGTCAGGAATCTCTTATACAAATGAGCTTCAGTATCTCACTGAAATGTCAAAGACTCAAACTTATGGTACCATTTCTGAGCTAATGGCAGCAGGAGAGTTCTTCCCCTATGAGTTTCAAGTATATTATTATGGAGTCCTACTCTCCAAGATTGGACAGGCACTCGAGGGGAATAAAAAACTTAGGTTTTCGGGAGATGTTATGAATGGGCACTTTGATGTTCTCATTCCCTACCCTTACATGCCTGATGTACACATGGAGCGCACCACAAATTGAGGATAAAGTCGGTCGCCTTAAAAGGCGGGTGAGCCTAGTAATATAATAAGCGACCTAGCTAAGAGGTTAAGATTCTAATACTACACTGTTGTATGGAGACTGCATGGAAATAAATATGCCTTTTCTTTAAACTTGTGTTTACATCTTTTAAAGTTTTCAGTATTGGAAAGAAAGCTACAGTAACTTTGTATAATAGTATAATAGTATTTGTTACAGTACGGCCCGCTGATGCACGTAAGGCAGTCAAAGCGGCCCACCAATGGTAGTGAGTTTGACATGCCTGATTTACAGCATAATGCATCACCTTGTCCCATTGCTCAAAACCTGTACCAGTTCTTTAAGACACCCCATACACAGACCATATGATACATTAAAATATCATATGAATTTTGGCATTTTAATCTCAGTTGAGTTTAATGTAAAAATTTCAAACAATACCAATTATTACATATTTTGACCAGCACTGAACCTGCTCTATAAGTACTGCTACAACCAAAATTACACTATTAGATAAGTCAATTATTTTTTTGGAATGTATTGGCTACTTTTCAGTTTAAGGTTGCTTGAGTTAATTGTGCATACATAGACCTTACTTCATTAAAACAAATTACTTAATTACTTCTTCCTTCAATCACTTTCCACGTAATCCTATTTTAGACAATTTTGTACAATTACGTTTTTCGTAACTATGCTATTAATAATAATGTTGATTCGTCTGAAAAAGGCAGTTGCCAAGTTTTCATGTTTTAATGTCAATAGAAATCTAAAAAACTTTTTTTTTTATTCTAATGAGCAGATTTTTTTCATTGCATTTTATGTAATATATTTTTAAACCATACTTTTTAAAATTGTTTCAATAGTACCTTGTTATTAGTTGTTTTTGCTTCCCTGCAAAATCACACTAAATGTTTTGTTGCGCTGATTAAACAATGATTTGAAAAATACTGATGGTTACATTTTTAAATAAAATAGTGTGACAGTTGGTTACAGATTTATTATTTTGACAATCCAATTCTGAGCAAAAACTGTGTATCCTGTGCTGACCCGTTTTGACACTTAATAAACTTTAAGAAGCAAAGACATTTAATTTTTGAACTACTGCCTGCCTTTAATCATATTATGTAATTACTTTGTAAAAATACAATAAGCAAAACATTTCCCTCCATCTCTACCATTTAAACTCCCAGGGTGCTTACTCCACGGGCTTGTTTGAAGATTTTATTGCATCATTTAATATAATTATAGCAGAACCTTTCTAAAACAAGCTGCCCATTGCAAAACTGGGCTGTTGTATATGTCTTTAATCCTCTGACATTCTAAGAAACAGATTCTGTGCTATGAATTTGGGGAGACAAGTGTCAAGAGTCCCTGATCGTGAACAACAGAGTGCCTTAGGGGTGTGTGTTCACATCCAGCCATTGGCTCTTTGTATACCAATGACTGTACCTCTACTGACTTGTGTATAAAATTTGTAAAGTGTGTCAGTGACACTTTTCTATTAGCCTGATTTCAGAAAGCTAATACAGCGCTGAGAAAAATATTAACTTTATTGAATTTTTTGAATAACAGAAAGGAGGGTAGGCCTAAAACTGCACTCTATACAAAACCCACACACATACATGTACAGTATATAGATATATATATATTATAATAAACAACTCTTGGGTTGAGACATGATCTTCTTGGAAGACACTTTGAAGTCCAGCGAGACTACCTGCACAGCACGGCCCTACTTACAAACAATTTAAAACAAGATCACGGACATCTAACCTGTTAGTTGTTCGAATGCTTTTGGCAGGCACACTTCTTGTGCTCCCAGCTCTTAAAAATTTTATACCTTCTATATGACATGTCAACGACTAAGCAAAGAAGAAAGAGCTGCGTGTCGAAAAGTGACCCAAAACTGTTGGAAAGAAAATAAAGCGAAAAAGAATGCAAAAAAAGAACAATGATAATCTGTGCAAATTCTGAAAATAAGAAAAGTAATAATCAGCCCGGACCAAGTGGAAATGAAAACCTCTAGGTCTAATCGGGGTCAGAAATAAAAGACATAATAAAGATGTTCAAAAACGTTGGCGTGATACACATGCAGAGCAAGTTAAAGAATATGAAAGTAGTAAAATCCAAAAGTAACAAAAAAAAAAAATAGTAAAGATCGCATTAGCATAAACAAATGGAAATTATTACTCGGTGAAATAACAGAACAGCAAAAAGAGATCGAATATATGGACATAGGTGATATGTCAGAAGTATGTATATATTGTAAGGCTTTAAAGTTTAAGTCAGAGACTTGTAGATCGTCTACTTCGTGTTGCCATCAGGGAAAAGTAGTGTTTTTTTCCCAATGAAGAGGCGTATCCGCAAGAATTAAAAGATTTGTTGTTTGGTGAAAGTGAAATCCACAAACACTACAGGCAAAATATATATATCTACAAGAATCTTTTCGCGCATCGCATCATTCAATGCTACAAACGTAGATTTACACAATAATGGACCATACGCTATGAGAATCTGTGGTCCGCAACAATTAAAGCTACAAGTTTAATTTCGAAGAAACCACAATTCGGTCAATGTATATTTATGATCACGAGAAGCGATGCAACATAGAATCGAAATGGTGTTTTGTCAAATCAGAGTATACATTTACACAATCGAATTTCAAAAATGGATTTACCTCACATGCATTTATAGGTTACTTTGCGAAATAAATTATTAACTGATGATGATGTAGATCGATTTGTCTGTGCTGAAATTCCAAACAGAGAAACCTATCCTGAATTATGGTACAAAAGTCATTAAACACATTTAAAAGATTCAGTATGTTAGGACTCAAAAGAGAAAAAGTGTTAAAAGAAATTTCCTAAAGCATTCGTTCAATCAACAGATATGACTAAGGCTGGCTTTCCTGATTATCGCCGAAGAGATAATCGTCATGAACAACAAACTTATTACAGAAAGAAAGATGGTAAAATTGTGATGATCGATAATTCAATGATTGTACCATATAACCCGTATTTGCTCAAATGATTCGATTGTCATATTAATGTCGAGTATTGTGCATCTGTTATGAGTATTAACACTAGAATTACCAGAGTCTACGAAAAAACTTGTAGATCCGGCCCACCTTAAAACCGTTCTCACCTCTCTTTTGTCTTCTAAATGAACGAGCAGCCGGCTAATCCATCCCCCACCATCGCAGAACGTTCACTAAGTTTTCCCAGCTCATGGCTTGTTTGATTATCTGGGAGTGACTGAACTGCTGGAGTTTTAGAATGAAAATAATAGATCGCTATTTGGAATACATGCATTTCATGCGTGTTCCGTTTCTACAGTAATCTGTGTAAACACATTGCTGAAACAGAAACTTTTTCATATTTTAGTAATAAATGTTACAAAATGTAGGTATAAACTATAGAATCTGTGAAGCCTGAAGTCCAAACATCAAATAAACATTTTCACAAAAAGTTCAAGGATGCTACAACAGCTTCCGTGGCTTAACGCTACGGTTTGCTGACTTGGGGCACAACAGCCCTGTCGCGCTACAGAGACGTGAGTTCGATTCCCAGCTTTGAAGAAAGTGTTTTTTTTTTTTTCCTCAAACGGACATTGAATTTATAAATTGGTATGCACTGTAAATCATTATCTTTAAAATGTCAATCGCGGTTATTTCTGTTGATTAATTCATGCTTTTTTACTTAGAGTCAGAACAGGAGCTTTTTCTGCTTATTCAGCTTCTGATCTGACTCCACACCCGATCTGACGCTGTTCGTTTTCAAATAATATTGCATTACTTCGACGATGTTTTCTGACTGGTACTATTCGCGTCATAAAATGATTTCTTCAAAACGTCACATATATTTGTCTCTTTCTTTTTTAAAATGTGCGTTGTAGCACGCAGCAACTGGCCACCTGCATGTTCTTGCGCACACTGAATAAGACCACGCTATATTCAATCATCAGATTCAAATGTTAACAGTTATATAGCATAGAATGGAAATCAGCAGTTCTTAGCATTGCACCATGCAAGCTGTCATATCAACCGCCTACTGTAACTTGCTTTCTTTTTTCTTCAGTTATAGTCTTGAATAAAAGTGCACCTGTTTTGTTTATACTTTTACATCAACATATGTTCCTGTGTTTGAGCTACATGGGCATGCTCAAAAAAATACACGTATAATGCCACGAAAAGTGCATGCAGACACTTCAGTACATTGCAGAGCTTTAGCGCGTCTTTATGTGAAAACAGCAGTGTCAGATGGGGAGTGTCTGATGATTGCATATAGCGCTGAAGTTACTGCTCTTTACTATGCTTTCCCTCTGCATGTCCGGAGTACAAAAGAAACAGCATACAGCAACACGTGGGGACTGGCAATATTGGGGGAAAAAAACATGTGGTCGTATGTATCGTGGTACACTGCAGAACTATAGAGCGTCTTTATGTGAAAACAGCAGTGTCAGGTGGGGGGAGGTAGGGAAGTATCCTGAACGCGACTGAGACAATGAAAAGTGAATTAAAAAAAAAAATAAAGCTAACCTTTACAAATATCATAAATTACACTGCTGTTACAGACTGAAATCAAATGTATCTTTTTATTCTAAAATAGTGAAAATAAGAACATTTCTCAAAATGGAGTTGTGCAGGATCAAACTCACGACCTTTAGATTCCCAGTCAGCAACTGATACTGTTGCGCCACAGAAGCAGTGATAGCTAATGCGTGTCAAAGTCGCACACTAAGGCGGCTTTTTTTGGCGGTGGCTTTTTTTTTTTTGTACCTTTTGTGAAAGTGTTTCTTTGATATTTGGACTTCAGGCCTTCATACATTATATAGTTTATGCCTACATTTTGTCATTTGCTACTAGAATATTGTAAACCGTTTCTGTTTTTACAATGTGTTTACACAGATTACTGTAGAAATGCAACACATATGAAATGCTGTGTGTTGCAAATAACAATCTATTATTTCTACTCTAAAACTCCACTTCACTCCCAGATAATCAATCAAGGCATGAGCTGGGAAAAGCTTGTTTACGTTCTAAGTCGTTGGGGGGATGGAATAGCCGGCTGCTGGCAGCTTGTCTTTATCAGTACATTTAGATGACAAAAGACGCTGGCGGAGAGGTGAGAAGGGTTTTAAGAAGCGATTTAAGGTGTGGACGGATCTACGAGTTTTTTCGTAGGCTCTGGTAATTCTAGTGTTAAGTCCATCCACATGTTACATTCATAAAGGGCACGATAGAGTACATGTTGCTTTATCCAAAGAACAGTCTCAGGACGAAGTTCAAGCATATTTAGATACTCGGTACGTCAGTCCAATAGAAAGCGGGTGGCATTTAATGGAATTGCCAATGCATGGTCGAAGTCATTCTGTTGAATTATTAACGATTCATTTACTAGGTCAGAATATGATTCAATTTAAAGAGGGTGAAGTAGCAGAAGCTTTAAAGGTAGCAAAAAACAGAAATACAAACTTAATGGCTTATTTTGTACTTAACAAAACAGACGTAAATGCAAAAGCATATATGTATGCGCAAATCCCTCATCATTACACATGGCAGAAACAAAAAGGAGTGTGTATGTGTATATATACATATATACAGTGCATCCGGAAAGTATTCACAGCGCATCACTTTTTCCACATATTGTTATTTTACAGCCTTATTCCAAAATGGATTAAATTCATTTTTTTCCTCAGAATTCTACACACAAACACCCCATAATGACAACGTGAAAAAAGTTTACTGGAGGTTTTTGCAATTTATTAACATCCGCCCCGGTGCCCTCTTTCAGTTGCGAGAAGCAGATAATAGAATGGTTGAAATAGTTTTACTGTCAAATAATAAAAAGAGTACGCGACACGTGTTTCGCCCTAATTCTGGGCTCATCAGGCATACACACTCATTGCACTCCCCTCTCGGGGAATCGAACCTCGGACGTCAGCGCCAGAGGAGAAGCCTCTAACGTGGTCCGTTCATTTGACAGCATGTAGATCGGGGTAATTACATTCATGGCATTTGTAGTCTGAATCACAATCTGATTGTATGGGTGGTTACCTACCAGGTAACAATTGTGGTTGGTCAGCAAGTCGGATAACATCTGCCCCGGTGCCCTCTTTCAGTTGCGAGAAGCAGATCATAGAATGGTTGAAATAGTTTTACTATCAAATAATGCAAAGAGTACGCGACACGTGTTTCGCCCTAATTCTGGGCTCATCAGGCGTACACACTCATTGCACTCCCCTCTCGGGGAACCGAACCTCGGATGTCAACGCCAGAGGAGAAGCCTCTAACGTGGTCCGTTCATTTGACAGCATGTAGATCGGGGTAATTACATTCATGGCATTCGTAGTCTGAATCACAATCTGATTGTATGGGTGGTTACCTACCAGGTAACGCTTGTGGTTGGTCAGCAAGACGGCTAACATCCGCCACAGTGCCTTCTTTCAGTTGTTAGAAGCAAATCATAGAATGGTTGAAATAGTTTTACTGTCAAATAATATACTGTATTGTATGTATGTATGTATGTATGTATGTATGTATGTATGGTCATGCACGAGCGCATAGGGAGCTGCTTAAAGACCCCGACTCGCACCGCAACATATCGTACCAGGGGACAACGACGGGGTACTAATCTCTTTTTCTTTTGTTTCCTCATAAAGAATGAAGCACCACTGTCGTGAATTTACCCGGACTCACTAAAGAAACCAGCCACTTCCAGGTTCCTTCCTTCACTCTGGTCCCCTCCTGATGACGTCATTACTCCCATTCACCACCACAGTTCCTTCCCAGCATTCCGCCTGTCTACTTTCATCCCCACCCCATAAATTGTCCAATCTGTCAACTCCTTATGTGCCTGTTGTGTTGTATATGTAACTGACTGACCTTGCATCCTTCAGTATATGGGGACGGAAATCCCAAACCTTTATGTTGTGTCCCATTTTGTCTTTTACAATGGTGTAGCCGACAGGATTGACAGCCCGAAGAATGTCAGAAGGGCAGGACCTGAATACCGTTTTGACAACATGATGAATTAGCTCCAGTCCATTAAGCTGGAGCAGGCAGGCCACGAAGGCGGAGCTGCAGAGACCAAGACCACGGATGGCGGCAGCGGAAAAGCCGGAGCCCGCACGGCCTCCACCTCCTCCAATCGTCCCGCTCGCAGAGTCAGACGATATTGAATCGTACTTAATTATATTCGATACTGGTGCCATACTTGAAGGGCGTCGCGTAGCGGGCCTATCATGATCTACTCGAGGAGGAAGCCACCAATTACGACCTCCAGAGGGCAGAGATATTGAACCGCTACAGCGTAACATTGGGCCAGCAGGCGAGGGAATGACGGCACTGGAAATCTGAACCCAACCACCCAGCCAGGGCCCAGGCGTTCAAGCTCTGGGGCAAGCTGGGGCGCTGGATAAGGCCAGACATCAACCAGGCGCACCAGGTGGTAGAGCAGGTAGCCTGTGAGGGGTGAGTGAACACAATGCCTGAGTACCTCGTCCAGCACGTCTGTAGACATCTCTATAAGGATTATAAAGGGCCTTCTGGAGGTTTTTGGGAGCGCCAGCTGGTGGTGGAACTGAGTCAGGGGGTCCGGAGAGGTCTGCTTGGGGGGTCCGACAGAGGGGTCCTACCCCTGAGCCCACCGGTCACACTGCGGAGGCTACAGTTAAGCCAAAAGAAAAGGTGCCCACCCCCGCCGCGTTGTTTCAAGTACAGCGAGGGTGGGGCATATCCTCACCGCCTGCCCATTGAATGTAGAGCCAATGGATTGCACCTGGGCCAAAGGAGAAAGGTATTGTGCTCTGTCAAATTCCCTGGCTGTTCCAAATACGGGAGTGGTATTGGTGAATGGGCACTCGGTTTTGGCGTTATTCGACTCCGGGAGTAACATCACCATTGTTGCTCACCGTTATGTTGTACCATGACAGTGGGTAGCTCAAAAAACAAGCGTGACCTATGTACACGGGGAGATCAGATCGTATAGGTCTGCAAAGTGCTTTATAACCTAGAGGGTTGATCTGAAACAACTGCTCATTGCTTTATTGCCTTAGCCCCCCCCTTTCCGGTTATATTGGGACAGGACTGGTCGGAAAGTAAACACGGTAGCTCAGAGGCCACTCCTAACCCTAGGTTGGGTCTGATATGGATGGACAAGGGGCCATCCCAGCTGCTCCCATGCCATGTTCTTTGGCAACTATGGATGATGTGGACAACCAGGGGGAACACTCTCCGGCAACGGACCTCGACCCGGAAGTACAAACGGGTGAGGATCCGGGTCGGATAGTCCCTAACCCAGTCCTTCCACAAGATCCGCTCACCGGCATAGACATACCAGTTCCGCTCTACGCCAGTTTCTTTTAAAAGAGAACAGTGGAGCAATGATTCCGTGGAAGTTTGCCTGGAATGCCATTGTCTCCGTCTACGCCACATCGTCAGAAGATTCCCCACCACCTGTACCCTACTTTGCTTTAGAAAATGATCTGTTGTATCGAGTAGCTGAACACGAAGGCGAGGTGTGGAAGTTGTTGTTAGTTCCGCTTACCTACCGGCGGGAGGTCTGCGAACTGGCACACGCCCACCTCTAAGGCGCCCATCTCGGGGCAGAGAAAACCCTTGAGAGAGTGAAACTCCATTTCTGTTGGCCCGGAATCAATGAGGAGGTCCGACGTATCTGTCAGTCCTGCCCAGACTGCCAGCTATGTCAGATACCCAGGAGGGACCGTGCTCCTCTGGTTCCGATTCCCCTCATCGATGTACCCTTTGAGAGGATCGGTGTCAATCTTTTAGGTCCCTTGGAGCCTTCGATGCGAGGCCATAAATACATATTAGTTATGGTCGATTATGTGACTCGATACCCAGAGGTGGTTCCCCTGCAAACCGCTAATACAAAGAATATAACACGGGAGTTGGTAGAACTTTTTTCCCCGAGTGGGCATACCCAAAGAAGTCCTTACAGACCAGGGTACTCCCTTTACTTCAGATACGTTCAGGGAGGTTGCCAAGTTACTCCGTATTAAGCATCTTAAAATGTTTGTTTATCATCCTCAGACGGATGGGTTAGTGGAAAGGTTTAACCAAAGGTTTAAACAGATGCTCCGCAAGGTAGTCAGCGCAGACAGTAGGAACTGGGACCAGCTGTTACCCCTGGTAATTTTCACCTATCGGAAAGTGCCACAAGCCTCCACAGGGTTTTCCCCTTTTGAACTTTTGTACGGACGCCAACCCCGGGGTATTTTGGACATTCTAAAAGAAGTTTGGGAAGGGGAGGCACTTCCCTCCACCAACATCTTGGAATATATAGCGCAATTATGTGATAGATTGGCTAAAATCCAACCACAGCTAAAGGAGCACATGTCGAAGGTTCAAGCAGCGCAGTCGCAGAACTATAATAAAGCACCTCCCTGTGAGAGATCCAGCCAGGAGACCGAGTGATGGTGCTTGTGCCCACTTCCCATTCGAAATTGCTGGCTCATTGGCAGGGCCCTTACAAGGTTAAAGAGAGAAAAGGGCTTGTCGACTATTTGGTGAAACAACCAAATCGTCGACTGAGCGAGCACATATATCACATTAACTTACTGAAGCCATGGAGGGATAGGGAAGACCGCCCTCTTACCGGCCCTACCCTCTCCCTTTCTCGAAAAAATCAGACCTTAACCTCAGCCACAATCTGGCTCCTCACCAGTGAGAGGAGCTGGAAAGCGTGATCCTGTCTGTCCCAGAAGTGGTCAGTGAGGCACCTGGACGCACCTCGCTGATTCAGCACGACATAGTGATGGACTCGGGGGTGGTAGTCAGGGAAGGACCATATCGCCTCCCGGAGGCGAAACATGCGGAGGTGGAGCTAGAAGTTCAATGGATGTTGGACATGGACATCATTGAGAAGAGTCAAAGTCTGTGGTCAAGTCCCATCATCCTCGTTTCTAACCCCGATGGCTCGTGGAGAATTTGTAATGACTTTCAACGTCTCAATCAAGTCTCCAAGTTTGATGCCTACCCCATGCCCCGTGTCGTGCCTCTTGACTTGAATAAGGGATACTGGCAAATTCTCTTAACAGTATCAGAAAGAGAAAAATCAGCATTTAGCACCCCTAGCAGACACTAACAATACAAGGTTCTCCCATTTGGACTGCACAGGGCGCCAGCAACCTTTCAGAGTCTGGTAGACAGAGTGCTAAATAAAGCCCCACCAGTCCTACTGTGCCGCCTACCTTGATGATGTGGTCATTTTTTCTGGCACCTGGGAGGAGCATGTGCTGCAGGTTTACGCCGTCCTCCTTACACTAGCGAAAGCCGGGCTACATATCAATCCCCAGAAATGTTTGTTTGGATTGAACGAGGCCAAATGTTTAGGCTACCTGGTGATAGGGGGGCTGGTGAAAGCACAGTGTTCAAAAATCAAAGACATCCTTGAGTGGCCCTGCAAGCTTTCTTAGGATTGGCGAGTTACTACCGCCGGATTGCACCTCAGTTTTCCGAGAGAGCCGCCCCCTTGACTAATCTGACAAAGAAAAGGGCCCCTTTTCATGTGGTGTGGGATGACTTGATGGAACGGGCATTCAGTGACTTAAAAGCCGCCCTCACAACGGCACCTGTTTTGAGAACTCCTGACTTTTCTCTTCCCTTTCTTCTCCAGACCGATGTTTCGGACACAGGTGTAGGCGCCATGCTGAGCCAAACTATCAATGGTGTCGAGCACCACATGATTTACCTGAGCTGTAAACTGTTGGACCAGGAAACAAGGTATGCAGCAGTAGAACGGGAAGCTTTGGTCATGAAGTGGGCAGTAACTCACCTGCTGTACTACCTGTTGGACTGGGAGTTCACCCTAGTGAGGGACCATGCCGCCCTCCAGTGGATAACTGTTCATAAGGAGTCAAACCCTCGTGTCACCAGGTGGTTTTTGGACCTGGAGCCATATAAATTCACGGTCACTTATCGTTGAGGTTTACCGCGAAGCTAACACTGACGCTCTCTTGCGGGTTCTCAACCTCTCGGTTCAGGCCGCCTTACCCGATGGGTCTGGGCTGAGGGGGGGTCATGTCATGCATGAGCGCATAGGGAGCCACTTAAAGAACCGACGCGCACCGCATCATATCGTACCAGGGGACAATGATGGGTACTAACCCCTCTTTCTTTGTTTCCTCAGAAGTACCACCGCCGTGAGTTTACCCAGGCTAGCTAAAGAAACCAGCCACTTACAGGTTCCTTCCTTCCCTCTGGTCCCCTCCTAATGACGTCGTTACTCCCATCCACCACCACAGTTCCTTCCCAGCATTCTGTCTACTTCCATACCCACCCCATAAATTGTCCGTCTGTCAACTCTTCATTTGTCTCTTGTGTTGTATATGAAACTGACAGACCTTGCATCCTTCCAGTATACGGGGACAGAAACCCCAAACCTTTATGCTTGTCTCGTTTTGTCTTTTACAGTATGTATATATGTATGTATGTATGTATGTATATATATGTGTGTATATGTATGTATATGTGTATATACTGTATATGTGTATATATATGTGTTTGTTTATGTGAGTATGCATCTAACTAAGCAGTTACTCAGACATGAAAAAAAAAAGCTAATGGGGTGGGGTGGTGGTGGTGGTGGTATATATATATACTGTATATGAAGGGTGCCTGATAAGAAGTGGGCCTAAAAAGAAAGAAGTAGCGCAGCCCAATGCCATTTCAGGATTTTTCAATGTAGTCTCCTTGAACATCAATGCATCTCTCTCACTGGTCTTCCAACCTCCAGATGCCCTCGGTAAAAAAAAGGAGCTTCTTGCAAGTCACACTACTGTACCACCTCATCAATGACTGCATCACCTGTGTCAACATAGTGACCGCACAGTTATTTCTTCATCTCAGGAAAGAGAAGGAGGTCAGAAAGGCTCCAAATCTGGTGAAAATGAAGTTGGGGCAACAATTCATAGTTGCCTTCTTGAAATGTTTCCACTGTCACATGCACTGTGTATGGTAGAGCATTATTGTGATGAAAGAGAACTCCAGGGGACAAGTTTTTCAGTAATATAGAACATGTTATTTTGTCCCCTATTTTTTTCTGATCATTCAAGACCTCACATACACCTGTTGCCCCCAGCCCTCTGTTGTTGTCCATTATCTTTTACCTAACTTAATAAAGACTAATAGACAATAGGATGTTAGTGAAATTCTACAAGTTGTGACATTATTTCATATTATACACGTATTGTGCATTTTAAGGCTTGATTCCTTGTTGATCAAGTCACAGTTGTACTAAGCTTGAATTATGTGTATTGTCTCTTTTGTCTTCATGCTGTTATATTTGTAGCTGTAACACAAAGACAAATCCTTAGCAACTATATTTCAAGGCAGTGAAGATCAATTCAAATCATTCCAATTAGCTTTTCAAAACCCAATGTAAGTATTGTTTACATTTGGTTCATTGTACATGTCTGATACTGCTGTAATAGGATATAAGAAGATAAGAAATTCAGTCCATTATGGTCATTTGTTTAGGTAATAGCTAAGCTGTACCAGTATTTCATCCCAATTTTTCTTAAAGGTTGTCGAGGTTTCTGCTTCAATGACATGTCTCAGTAGTTTGCTCCAGAGTTTCATAATTCTTTGTGTAAAGAGGTGTTTCCTGGCTTCAGTCTTAAATGCACTTCCCCTTATTTTCCACTGATGGCCTCGAGTATGTGATTCACCCTTAAGATACCTGCTGGATCTACTTTATCAGTTCCTTTGAGGATTTTAAATACCGTAGGTCGCTACACAGTCTCCCCTGCTTGAGACTAAACAGGTTTAATTCTCTGAGTCTGTCAGAGTTGCACATGTCCTTAAGACCAGAACTGCACACGACACTCCAAATGCAGTCTTACTAGCACATTATATATAATAGTTTGAGCATAACATCCCTTGACTTAAATTCAACAGTTTTTATGATATAGCCTACATTAACATGTGGCTCCAATAACTGATTTGAACTAATTACGGTAAAACTGATTTGAACTTGAAAAGAATGGACAGAGGAAAGCGAATATCCAAAATATATTTATTTAATTATAAAGTGCTATTATATTACCATGTCAATCACTAAACTGTTATAAGTGAGAAGTAATACTACTTGATGTTACAATACGCGCAACAAAATAGCAATGAAACTATACTACAAAGACATTAAATATTACAAATCTATTTTAGTCTCAAATAATTTTACAGAAAATCCCATGCAAGGGGATTTTTGTAAATTGGTAATGGTTTCTTTATTCCTGTATGATTTCATCTCCATAACTGCAAATTTCAAATTCCAATACAGCTGCAAATTTTGAAACTGTGTTCCCAGTTAAAGAAGCTTCTCTTCTGAAACAACATATCCTAAGCTTCTTGCCTGAATCTAGAAAGATTAGCAGTATGTTCAAAAAATATAAATGTAATCATAGCATTTGTTCATGTATTCAGAAGTCTGTAGTACACTTAATCCAGTGTGTGGTCTAAAATAGCGAACACATTCTTAAAATAAATCATACAGTTTTTACAATCTGGAAGTCTTAGTTCTTCAGTTTTTACAAAATTGACAAAAACAAAGAAAACTTCATGCATAGTACTGGCAAGATGTTTTATTTTTTTTGTAATTATGGCAAATTAAATCAAACTGCCTCTTTACATAAAGACATTTATTCATATCTATGTGGTAGGCTAAACATTTCATTATTCTGGAAGGGCAAGGCTCAACGGCCTAAATCTATGATGATTCCAGAGGTCCTTACATTCACATCAAATCCTTCTGCATCAACTACCAGAAAAGCAATGTGCAGGCAAACATTTATACTGATGGCTATCACTGAAATTGACAGAATCTTTCAGATCCTCATACGACTGCTAACCACAACTGGTGAACACATCATTGTAATGCAAAATATTTAAACTTAGCTGTGAACAACAAAATTGTATTTTTAGAAAGCATTACCATAAATGCTTTTGTTTGCTTGTGCAATTACGTTCAGTGAAGGGTAGTCAGTGGAAAGTATCACTAAAAAGACTATGAGGATTATTAAACTGCGTGCATTATAACAATTTGTAAGATAAGTGAAATTAACCTGATGCTGGAGATAAGCATTTTCTTATCATAAAACATTTTACTGTTTCATTAAGTCTAAAAGTTCAATCTATTTGCTAAATAAGTACACAATAAGAATGACACAAACGAGTCATAAAGGGTGGGAGCACTTTTGTGATCCCCATATATTGTATGCATGCAGAGAAAACAAAACAAAACTAAACAAAAGAGTGATATGCAGTTAGGTCGTTTCAGACTGGAGTCTAAGATGAGACTGAGTTGAGATGGAGTAGGAGGTGGGTTATATGGAATCCAGGCAAGAAGAGGCGGGTCTAGGAGGGCATATGATGGAAGTGACATCAGAGGTAGAATGGGTGTCAGTGTGCCATCCAGCAGAGAGAGAGAGAAAAAAAGCATTAAGCAATAGGGCCTATGCCTGATCTGGAGAACAGTTACCACCACCAAAGTCCTTCAGCTGTCCCTGAAACACACCACATGTGACAACACTAACATTCCTACCATCCCTTCCTGAAATGTACCCACCAGGATACAATTCTCTGATTTGCTAGAGAAGTTTCATAAACATGGATAGCTGCCCCAGCTATGGCTGTTTTCTTGAGAGTGCAACATTAACTACATTGCATCCATCAAGGTATTTTCTGTTCCGCAATGTGTTTATGTGTTTTTGATACACAAAGCACATAATTCTTGCAATTACTGCTGGATCATTATTTGTTGTTCCTTATGTAAGCCATAAATTCTTCCTTGTAAAGCCATCATTGCACCTGCTTATCCTATGCCGGTAAAGCTTTAATTTTATCATATCCAATAACATGCCAAATAAGTTTGGGGCCCACAAACCTCCTTGTCCTTGTAGCTGAGGTTGCAGACTGATTCATTACAGATAGAAAAGTTCATGACATTACGTCAACTTGTACACAGTTTATATTTCTGCTTTAATGTCTGATACATAACCCTGTAATCAAAAAGTTATTGGGCCTTTGTAAATCAATATCCATGCTAAGCCTACTAGATTTATAATTCTTATACTGTCATAGTCCCAGTTCTCATAGAACCATTTCAAACTTATTAAACAATAACTTACTCCAAATATGTTCTCAAGAAATACAGAATGACATCATATGTGTATACAGTGTAGAAGATGTGTGTAATCCTATAATTTTCCAAATCATTATGGTTCATTCAACTGACTACAAAGAAAATAAAATACATTTATGGTGTATGTGTCACTATGGTCATTTACTGTTTGTACTATGATCATGCCATGGTTAACAGCAGGATAAGAGAAACCACAATTGAATAAATAAGACATTATTACCTGTTGCTGGACTTCCTTATGCCATAGATGGTTGGTCACCTCTGGGTAAAAATGCAAGTGATTGTCCAAAAAGCTGGAATTCAGTGGTTAAATATCACTTTCATTTTCAAGCCACGTTTCTGTTTTGGTTTTTCATTTCTGATTTGAGTTTGATTGATTTCTTGTTCTCACTTTCTAATGAAATTTCTTCCTCCTCACTTTTTTAATATTAATTTCACCTTCTCACATTTTAATGTGTGCAGCACCGGGTGGCGCCCGTGGTAGCGCTGCTGCCTTGCAGTAGGACACCTGGGTTCGCTTCCTGGGTCTTCTCTGCGTGGAGTTTGCATGTTCTCCCCTTGTCTGCGTGGGTTTCCTCCTGGTGCTTCCGGTTTCCTCCCACAGTCCCAAAGACATGCAGGTTAGTGCATTTGTGATCCTAAATTGTCGCTAGTGTGGGTGTGTATGTGTGTGTGTGTGCCCTGTGGTGAGCTGGCACCCTGCCAGGGTTTGTTCCTGCCTTGCGCCCTGTGTTGTCTGGGATTGGCACCAGCAGACCCCCGTGACCCTGTGTTGGGATGTAGCGGGTTGGACAATGACTGACTGACCGACTTTTTAATGTTATTTTTTGGGTGTTATGTAGAATTTCCCCCTTGGGATTAATAAAGTATCTATCTATCTATCTATCTATCTATCTATCTATCTATCTATCTATCTATCTATCTATCTATCTATCTATCTATCTATCTATCTATCTATCTATCTATCTATCTATCTATCTATCTATCTAGTCTATTTTTGTTTTTGGTTTTACCCTTCAGGACCATCATACCATGAAAGTTTTAATAGAGACAAATCACAACTGGTTAGAAAGGTTTATTAGGCATGGGCACTTGAGAAAACCATAACAGTGATTTAATTACATTACTTTTCAAATATTTTAAATATCCGTATCCTTTAAATATCCTTATCGGGTTCCTTAGGACACAGAAAATAACATGCTTCCAAACACAACTTAAAAGCCATCAAAGTCAAAATAATAATAATAAGTCAAGATAATGTGTGACAGCCTTACTACAGGCTACTGAGAAGAATGAAGAGATGCTAAGTTCCGGCTGCATGCCGGATGTATATGGTGGGGTTCTTTTTTCAACTATCTATCTATCTATCTATCTATCTATCTATCTATCTATCTATCTATCTATCTATCTATCTATCTATCTATCTATCTATCTATCTATCTATCTATCTATCTATCTATCTATCTATCTATCTATCTATTGTCACGCACGCACGATTAGGGAGCCGCGGAACGACCTAAACTGTTGCGCGAAGACATATACCAGACGGGAATGGCGGAGTACTAACCTTTCTCTATTTATCTCCAACAGAAAGAAAGACACAACACCGCCATGAACGGCTGAACATGGAATCTCAACATGCCACTTCCGCCTTCCCTCTGTCGCATCCCAATGACGTCAGCAGTCCCATCATCCATCTCGGTTCCTTCCCAGCAGCGCTTTCATCCATTTCCGGTCCCTCCCTCATAAATGTTCCCCCCGTCCGCCATGATGGCGAACGGTGTTATGACAGTTGTATGGAAAATTCAATTTGATCGCACTTTTCCCACAGTATACGGGGCCGGGAAAACCCAAACCTTTTTTGACTATTTGTGTCTTTTTTACACTATCTATCTATCTATCTATCTATCTATCTATCTATCTATCTATCTATCTATCTATCTATCTATCTATCTATCTATCTATCTATCTATCTATCTATCTATCTATCTATCTATCTATCTAAGTTATAGCATCACAGTTTACAACAATTATCCAAACATTTAGTTTGCCTGAGGGGGGCAGAAGTAAAACTTAAAATTGCTGTTTTCTACTGTTTTTAAAACTTGGAACAGGATCTGAACATGGGCAAAAATAGACTAAAATAGAGAATATGAATGAATATCCTGAACAACACATTAGTCACTAATATGGCATAAGGGAAAGGCAAGAAATAACTTTGCTAAAGCCTAACAAAAGTTTAAAGACTATAATGATTAATATAAGTACATGAATTGTACATGCTGTAAGTATTTTGTAAGTTATTTATTATAATCATTTTCCAGTCTATGATTGTTATGATGATTTTGCCTATTAAACTCCTTGTTTCTCTTTTATCTAAGATTTATTACTGCTTGATTTAAACTAATCTTTACTGTGCCCTTTATACTGTTTTATCACTTACCTATTTAACCTTATTGCATTCAGCAATAGTGATTAATAATATCTATTGAAATATGATTTTATGTTAATTTTATATTTTACTTTTTATTTTATTTTTTACTTATTTTTTGCCCTTTGACTGTCTTGCAAGGAATAGTTATTTATGATAATTAGTATGTATTGTTATTACAGTAACCTACTAGTCATCGTAGTCTGGATTAAATTGCGTTCGAGGCATGCTATGCTTCAAGCTATATCAGAAGACTTTGATTCCTAATTTCATTCAGGGGGGCAAGAATGAGGGGCCTAAGGGAAGGGTAGTGAAACTGGTTGTATACAGTACATTTTATTATAATGCTTATAGTGTTCATTATGAGACTTTGCTGAAAGTATTACTGGTGGCAGAACTCAGCATAAAAAATTTGGATGTGAGCATCAGTAGGCTTTGCGTACTAGGAAACCAGTTACCCAAACTATTCTATAACATTTCAGTAATTATTTACAGCTTTGATGCTGATCTTTCTGATCATAAAATAGGTCATTATCATAGCAATTGACGAGAAGAATTAATTAATTGCAGAAGTATCTATCTATCTATCTATCTATCAATTACGGTATTTGAGGGTTGCTCTACTGTTGAGTGCCTCTTTCTTTTGCAGGATTTGTCTCAAAAACTAATCAGCACATTGTCATCTCATAACAGGCTTAAGTATTGAGTTTGGTATTTTTCCATCCAGCTGTTTTAGCTCTAGACCATCCACAAAAATCTGTGACATACAGACACACACACACACACACACACACACAGACACACTTCCATCAATATATCGATGTTTTGGTATCAGGGGACCCTAAAACATCAAGATCCGTCGAGATCAAAATTTTTGACGAATCTAAAGCTTTTGCTCCTCCCCCATAGACGATAGGTTATGGTGGGGGAGGGCACAAAGCAAAAATGTTATAAATTTTAAATAGATGTTATTATTCTTAATCTTAAAAAAATGAAATCTAAAATACGAAACCTAATTTTAAAAAATCAATTGAAATTCGTTAAAAGTGCAAAAATGGTTCACTAAAATCATATTTTTAAATGTTAATTGTAGTAAGAAGTTGAGAGGATTGAGAATTTTGATTTATAACACATTCCCCTTTATAACCACTGAAATAATATTAGACCTGGAAGGACTATGTGTTATGGTAATAGGGAAACTATATGAAACTAATTTAATTATGGTTAATCTATACATGGGGCAATGCCCCTGTATCAGTGCATGTTCCCACCAACCTATAATCTATACCCACCAAATATAGATGATATAGATGAGATTTTATGGTTAATGTGTTTCATAAGTTCTCAGTATTTTAAACTGTTTATTACACCCCAAGTTAGACAGATCAGAACAGTAGTAAACTGGCAATACATTAATTAAATGCTCATATTTGCTTCCTCAAAGTAACCAGCTACTGACTTTTTGTTATATATTTGTTTGGCCACCTTGTTCAAACTCCTCTTCATAAACAGTAAATTAACAAAAACAGGTATATGACTACTATGATAAAAATCTGTTATGTACAGATTCAGTTAAGACAATGAGTGTTAAACAAAACAGCATTGTCAAGCTCAAGAAAGAAATGAAGTCCATACACAGCGCAGCAGTCCAACATAGGATATAATCCTTCACACATCCATGCAATGGTCCAATCAATTTAATTTACCTGTTTGGTATGAGGGAAGAACAGCAGACTTCCAAGCAAAAAACCTATGCAGGCTTGGATAGAATGTGGGAATTCTGTATGGACAGTGCATTGGCTAGGATTTGAACCAAGTCTCCTGGACCTGTATAGCAGTAAAACTAACCATTGTTCATTTTCTCATCAGTATAATGTTTTGAAGAATTTTTTTTTGAAATGCAGATTTTGTCAGTCAATTGCATGTACTTGGCATCCATTTGGCATTAATTTCACAGGAGTATAATAATACCCTTTTGTTGTAATAATAATAATTTACAATAGTGTTTTAATTGCTAGTTTGAAAGTGATTGCTTGTTTGAATGCAGATTTAAAAGATGGAATTCTGGAGCCTTAGTGGTGTAAGCTTTCTCCTCTCTGAGTCACAGATGCACTCTAGGCTATGCAGTAGTCTCTCACTGCCAGACATTGTTGGCTTGAGCTGGCAAGAGAGGTTAGCTAAAAACAGTAGCTGAATACAACTTTTGGTCCCCATGTAGCAGTAGTCACAAATAACTACCACATGTTATTTTATAATGATTTTTGTTTCTATCCCAGATGGGTAGATGTGGGTTTGCTGCAATAAAAAATAGCACATAACATCATAAATAAAAAGGATGACAAACTGAAATCCATTTTTCAAAAGTCATAAATATGACTGTCACTTATGGCCAGCACTTACTTCTTAATGTAAATGCTGCAGTACTATCACCACATTTAATTTTTTACTAACATTTATATGAGAAAATCCTACATTTAAATCCGAATTTTCTGGGTTTGTTGTCTAAAGTTCCAAATATCAACTAATGATCCATGAAAGCCCTGAGCCTTGAACATAATGTAACTGAATGAAGTTTAAGGCACTGATTTTTCCCAGAATGGTCACAGCAGGTGAATGTTAAGGCGGATTTCTAAGAGAGCTCTGTGCAGTGACGGAGTTCAGTTAGATGGAAGAGAGGCTGTAAGTTTTAACTGTGAGAGAACACTGCTAAGAACCAGAGCAGACAGAAGTAGAACAAAAGTAAAAGTTGTCATCGGCTACAAAAATATCTGGTGGAATGATCCTTGATAGTTGTTTTAAAGCAATTACCCATTAGACTAATAGCAGGACAGTTCATTTAGATGTACAAAACTCTGTCATCTGCGGTGGGCTGGCGCCCTGCCCGGGGTTTGTTTCCTGCCTTGCACACTGTGTTGGCTGGGATTGGCTCCAACAGACCCCCATGACCCTGTAGTCTGCTGGAGCCAATCCCAGCCAACACAGGGCACAAGGCAGGAAACAAACCCCGGGCAACAACAACATTTATTTATAAAGCACATTTTCATACAACGAATGTAGCTCAAAGTGCTTTACATAATGAAGAAAAGAGAACTAAAAGACAAAGTAAGAATTAGAATAAGGACAACACTAATTAACACAGAGTAAGAGTAAGGTCCGGTGGCCAGGGAGGACAGAAAAAACAAAAAAAAACTCCAGACGGCTGGAGAGAAAAAATAAAATCTGTAGGTTTTCCAGGCCACGAGACCACCCAGCTCCCTCTGGGCATACTACCTAACATAAATGAAACAGTCCTCTTTGTATTTAGGGGTTCTCATGTAAGGACTTGATGATGATGGTCATGTAGACTTCTGGCTTTTAATCCAACGATGTAGGAACATCACGGTGCTTTGATTAGGTGGTGGTGGTGCAGGTTGCCACCACAGAAAACCGGGAAAAGAAACAAAAGAGAGAGTAAGGGTTAGTACAGATTTTAGAGCAACCATGAATAGTTATGATAATTAATTGAATATACAGAGCATCAGGATTAAACTAAAATGAAGTTATGAGAAAGCCATGTTAAAGTAATGTGTTTTCAGCAGTTGTTTTAAAGTGCTCCACCGTATTAGCCTGGCGAATTCCTACTGGCAGACTATTCCAGATTTTAGGTGCATAACAGCAGAAGGCCGCCTCACCACTTCTTTTAAGTTTTGCTCTTGGAATTCTAAGCAGACCCTCATTTGAGGATCTAAGGTTATGATTTGGAATATAGGGTGTCAGACATTCCAATATATAAGATGGGGCGAGATTATTTAAGGCTTTGTAAACCATAAGCAGTATTTTAAAGTCAATTCTGAATGACACAGGTAGCCAGTGTAGTGACATCAAAACTGGAGAAATGTGCTCAGATTTTCTTTTCCTAGTTAGGACTCTAGCAGCTGCATTCTCCACTAGTTGCAAACGATTTATGTCTTTTTTGGGTAGTCCTGAGAGGAGTGTGTTATAGTAATCTAGTCAACTGAAAACAAAAGCGTGAACTAATTTCTCAGCATCTTTCAATGATATAAGAGGTCTAACTTTTGCTATGTTTCTTAAGTGAAAAAATGCTATCCTAGTGGCATGATTAATATGCGATTTAAAATTCAGGTTACAGTCAACAGTTACCCCTAAGTTCCTTACCTCCGTCTTGACTTTTAATACTAATGCATCAAGTTTATTTCTAATAACCTCATTATATCCATTATTGCCAATCACTAAAATATCTGTTTTCTCTTTATTTAGCTTGAGAAAATTACTATTCATCCAATTAGAAACACAAGTAGGACATTGTGTTAGTGAAACAACAGCGTCTGGGTCATCGGGTGCAACTGATAAATACAGCTGTGTGTCATCAGCATAGCTGTGGTAACTCACGTTGTGCTCTGAGATAATCTGACCTAACAGAAGCATGTAGATTGAGAAAAGCAGCGGACCCAGGATAGAGCCTTGTGGAACACCATATAGAATATCATGTGTCTTTGAAGTATAATTACCACAACTAACAAAGAATTTTCTACCTTCCAGGTAGGACTCAAACCAATTTAAGACACTGCCAGAGAGGCAAACCCATTGACTAAGGCGATTTCTAAGAATATTGTGATCAATGGTGTCAAATGCGGCACTCAGATCTAAGAGGATGAGAACAGATCAATGGCCTCTGTCTGCATTTACCTGCAAGTCATTTACTACTTTAACGAGTGCAGTTTCTGTGCTGTGATTTGTTCTAAAACCTGACTGAAATGTATCAAGAATAGCATGTTTATTGAGATGGTCATTTAACTGCATAATGACTGCCTTCTCTAGAATTTTACTTAAGAAAGGCAGGTTAGAAATGGGTCTAAAATTTTCAAAAGCAGAGGGGTCAAGATTAGTTTTCTTGATTAGGGGTTTAATTACAGCAGTCTTAAGACAGTCTGGGAAGACCCCCATATCTAATGATGAGTTTACTATGTCAAGAATATTATCAATTAACATGCCTGATACTTCTTGGAAAAAACTTGTTAGTATTGAGTTAAGGATGTAAGTGGAGGGTTTCAGTTGAGAAATTATTTTATGTAAATCAGGTAAATCTATCCTGGTGAAAGAATTTAATTTGTTTATAAAGGAGTACTGGGGCTTAGGAGGATCTGCAGTGTTGGGGAGATATACTATATTATTTCTAATATCATTAATTTTTTGATTGAAAAATACAGCAATAGCCTCACAAGTTTGACTGGAACTATTTTGGAGGCATTCCTTTGTGTTACCTGGGTTTAGCAGACAATCAATCATAGAGAATAAGACTCTGGGATTACTAGCATTGTTATTTATAATCGTAGAGAAATAGCAGCGCCTCTCAAGACTGACTGCGTTATTGTATTTTGTTATTTTAACCTTCAATATTTCATAGTAGATAGTTAGTTTAGTTTTCCTTCATTTACGCTCAGCTCTCCGGCATGTTCTCTTTAAATAAGACACTCTTTGGCTCTTTCATGGTATAACAATTCTAGAAGATTTTTTAACTGTCTTTTCAGGTGCAACTATGTCAACAGCAGCTCTCACCTTAGTATTAAATTTTTCCACCTTACTATTTACATTATCCTCGCTATTATAGTTAGCACTATAAACTGACTGATTGCTTAGAATGTTTGTAAGTTTTAAAGCTGCTGATGAATCAAAGAAGCGTTTTTTAACAATATGCTTCTCATGAATGTTTTCTATCATTATTTCTATATTAAATAGTAAAAGAAAATGGTTTGATAGACCAATATCAGGGCGGCACGGTGGCGCAGTGGGTAGCGCTGCTGCCTTGCAGTTGGGAGACCTGGGGACATGGGTTCGTGGGTGCACTTTTACGGAAAACTTTGTTAAGCAATTATCATGTCCTAGCAAAGCATTAGCATTATGGAAGGGGTTTAGAGTAGAAATAGACAGTCAGAAGAGAGGCAGGGCGTACAAACACACCCACACACCAAGCACAATTTAGAATCGCCAATCCACCTAACCTACATGTCTTTGGACTGTGGGAGGAAACCGGAGCGCCCGGAGGAAACCCACGCAGACACGGGGAGAACATGCAAACTCCGTGCAGGGAGGACCCGGGAAGTACCACCGTGTTATGTTGTACTTCTGTTAATCCAATACAAATATAATATTCTCATAATGGTTTTCAGTAAATGTAGCCACACCCCTCCTGGAATGGAGTTCCAGAGACACATTTTTCAAGCCAGTTGGTAGATGATAATATACGCAGGTTCAGTCAGAAGAACCCACATTAAGCTGCCTCATGGTCTCACCATCTGAAAGAAGAAACATATTGTTTAGGTGTGATGCAAGTCAAGTATCAGGGATGGTAGGACAGATCTATATAAACCAGACAATACAAATAAAAACTGAATCTTGGCAAGTGTAACCTAATTTCTCTGGTAAGAAATATTTCAAAGCTTGTGTGGAAGGTTGCAAAAATGCTGGAGTCAAACAGTTCAGCATACCTGTATGCACAGATTGACTCTTGTACCTAAGTTCACAATTAAGAGTGGATTCTCAACAACTCTTCAGTTCAGGAAAAGACACAGGCAGGAGCAGAGGATCACCTCAATGTCACTAAGAGCTGCAGTGAGGAAAACTTTTAACTGTTGTTTGTGCATATGTAACAGCTACTCAAAGGTTACCTGGAAAGGCATAAATGCTTCTAATTATCTATTGTAGTATGGGCCAAAAGTCAATGCTATTTCAAGCTAATTGTTATAGGCATATGTGCAAAGAAAATGTTTGAGCGGTGAAATGTTTATCACTTGGTAATAGTCATTCATGGATGGAACCTCTGCAGGACAGTCCTGAGAGACCTGAAGTTGTGGGTATGCTGTGTTAGGAGTAAAGATATAGTGCACAGCTTCTCATATATCTTAGGCAGTAGTCAGGGACATGAAACATGAGTAAAGTCTGCTCATGACATCTGTAGTGGATGTAACCGCAAGGAGCCATGACCACATGGTGATCAGTGTGTGTCAAGGTTAAAAAAAAAAAAGAATCAGGAATAAAATGTGGCAGCTCCATGGAGGGTTTGGTAAACTATTTGCCAAATGAAAATGTTTATATGAGAAATCCCTCACATTGTTTTTGGCAACTGTGAGAAAATTTTGACCCTCTCCTGCGGTTATGGTGTATAAAGGTAAGTAGGGCTCTAAATAACTTCTGTACCTCAAAGACCCACTCAGATTAACCAGTGTATGAAGCATGCATATGGTTCGGTCTAGATCTATGACTAAAGTCAAAGGGCTGTAGGGTTTGATGAGATGAAATTAACAGGTACGGTGAAGATGTCCTTGTTAATACGACTCTTTAAATTTGCCTGAAAGATGTATATAATGCCCTTAGGACAGACAGACTGGGGAGGAGTTTCAACTCTTCAATTGTTTTTTAAATAGATAAGCATGTTCAATAATCACCATAAATCACACTCTTCCACATCACTGGAAAATTGTATATCAGTGTACTGGAAGAGATGTTTCATTCCATAAGTGAACCTCATATCCAAGAAAAATATAAAGGTAATTGTTATACAGTGATCCCTCGCTATATCGCGCTTCGCCTTTCGCGGCTTCACTCTATCACGGATTTTATATGTAAGCATATTTAAATATATATCGCGGATTTTTTGCTGGTTCGCGGATTCCTGCGGACAATGGGTCTTTTAATTTCTGGTACATGCTTCCTCAGTTGGTTTGCCCAGTTGATTTATTACAAGGGACGCTATTGGCAGATGGCTGAGAAGAAACCCAACTTACTTTTCTCTCTCTCTCGCTCTCTTGCGCTGACTTTCTCTGATCCTGACGTAGGGGGATTGAGCAGGGGGGCTGTTCGCACACCTAGACGATACGGACGCTTGTCTAAAAATGCTGAAAGATTATCTTCACGTTGCTCCCTTCTGTGCAGCTGCTTCGTGAAGCGACATGCTTCAGGGTGCTTCGCATACTTAAAAGCTCGAAGGGCACATATTGATTTTTGACTGTTTGTTTTTCTCTGTCTCTCTCTATCTCTCTCTCTCTTTCTCTGCTCCTGACGGAGGAGTTGTGAGCTGCCGCCTTCAACAGCTTTGTGCCGCAGTGCTTCGCATACTTAAAAGCCAAACAGCCCTAATGATTTGTTTGCTTTCTTCTTTCTTTCTTTTTTTTTTTTATATTTTTATTTTATTAATTTTCATTGTAATCATTCCATACAAACAGATCAATTTATAACCCAACAAATTTGAAAACAAATCAAACCCCATCCCTGAGAAGGAGAGCTTAGCTAAAGGAAAATTTCTTTAAGCTTTTTAATAAGGCAACATTAGGCAAAAGAAGGGGAGAAGTAAATATCTATATAAATAAGAGATGGAGAAGGGAGTTAAATACAATAATAGTTAATTCTCTTATTCTAAAATAATATTGATTAAATCCTGCCAAGTTTTGAAAAAGTTTTGTACAGATCCTCTAACTGAAAATTTGATTTTTTCCAATTTCAAATAATATAAAACATCAGTTTCCCACTGACTTATAAGAGGAGAATTAGGATTCTTCCAATTTAACAAAATAAGTCTGCGTGCCAAGAGTGTAGTGAATGCAATCACCGTTTGTTTGTCCTTCTCCAATTCAAGTCCATCTGGAAAGGACACCAAACACAGCTGTTAGTGGGTTAGGAGGGATTGTGATACTAAGGCTGTCTGAGAGGCACTTAAAAATCTTTGTCCAAAATGATGTTAGTTTGGTGCAGGCCCAGAACATGTGACCCAGTGAGGCAGGAGCTTGGTTGCAGCGCTCGCAGGTCGGATCCTGGCCTGGAAACATTTTGGACAGTTTTAAGCGAGACAGATGAGCTCGATATATAATTTTTAGTTGAATAATTCTATGCTTTGCGCATATAGAACTCGAGTGAATTCTCTGCTTTGCTACCTTCCACTCCTTTTCTGATATATTGATTAAGAGATCTTCTTCCCAATGTCCTCTTGGATCTTTGAAAGGTAGGGACTCTAATAAGATTTTATATATTGCGGAAATAGTGTTTGTTTCCTCGGAATTGAGCAGTATTTTTTCCAGCATTGTGGAGGGTGCAAGGTGGGGGGAAATCGGGCAATTTCTGTTTAACAAAATTTCTAATTTGAAGATAGTAAAAGAAATGTGTAGCTGGGAGGTTAAATTTTGAACGTAATTGTTCAAAAGATGTAAATATGTTGTCTATATAAAGATCTCTGAGCATGTTAATCCCAAAACTTTTCCAGGTATTAAAAACTGATATACTTGCGAAGGTTGAAAGAGGTGGTTCCCTTGCAAAGGTGCCACTGATAAAGATTTTCCATCTTAAATGCTTCCTAATTTGGTTCCATATTCTGAGTGAGTAAAGCACAATTGGGTTATTAGTATATTTGCGATAACCTCATTTATTGGAGAGCAAAGCAGGGAATATAAAGAAGTACTACAGGATTTTACTTCTATTGCAGACCAAGCCTGTGTATGTGCATTTATTTGTGTCCAGGTTTTTATGGCTTGTATGTTTGCTGCCCAGTAATAAAACTGAAAATTAGGTAAAGCCATGCCACCTTCTGCCTGAGGTCTTTGTAGGGTCGCTCTTCGGATACGTGGGTGTTTTGAGTTCCAAATGAATGAGGTTATTATTGAATCTAACTGTTTAAAAAACGATTTATTGATATATATTGAAATGTTTTGAAATAAAAAGAGAAGTTTAGGAAGGATATTCATCTTAACAATGTTAATTCTTCCGGCTAGAGTGAGATGAAGGGTTGACCATCTATGCAAGTCTTGCTTAATTTTTTCCATACAGACGCCAAAATTTTGTTGATAAAGAGCTTTATGTTTACTTGTGATATTTACCCCTAGGTATTTAAACTGATCTGCTATGGTAAAAGGTAGGGTGTCTAATTTAATATTATATGCTTGTGAGTTCACTGGAAAGAGTATACTTTTATTCAGATTAATTCTAAGACCAGATATCTTTTGAAATTCTGTTAGTGCTGTTAAAACAGCAGGGACAGTGTTTTCTGGGTCCGATATATATAAGGACCATATCATCTGCATATAGAGAAATTTTCTGTTCCAGTCCTTCTCTGACAATCCCTTTATCTGATGAGAATTTCGGCAGTGAACCGCCAGTGGTTCAATAGCGATTGCAAACAACAGTGGCGACAAGGGACATCCTTGTCTGGTACCACGTTCTAGTTTAAAGTAGTCTGAGCAAATTTTATTAATACAAACTGAAGCTTCTGGACTGGTATACAGTAGTTTAATCCAAGCACAAATATTCGGGCCCAAACCCAAATTTCTCCAATGCAGTGAAAAGGTAATTCCATTCGATCATGTCAAATGCCTTTTCTGCGTCTAATGATAGTAATATCTCTGGGGTGTTTGATTTTGCTGGTGAATATATAACATTAAACAAGCGTCGGAGATTTGAAGATAGATGTCGGCCTTTAATAAATCCAGTTTGATCTTGTGATATTACCGAGGGCAGCACTTTCTCCATCCTTCTAAGCTAGGATTTTTGAGAGTATCTTAACATCATTATTCAGGAGTGAAATTGGTCTATATGATGCACATTGTAACAAGTCCTTATTTTGTTTAGGAAAGACGGTGATTAATGCTTGTCGAAATGTTTGAGGTAGTATTTGGTGGTCTTTAGCTTCTGTAAATGTTACCAATAAGAGTGGAGCTAGCTTTCTTCTTTCTTTCTGACAGTCTCTGCTCCTGACGCGCACTCCTTTGAAGAGGAAGATATGTTTGCATTCTTTTAATTGTGAGACAGAACTGTCATCTCTGTCTTGTCATGGAGCACAGTTTAAACTTTTGAAAAAGAGACAAATGTTTGTTTGCAGTGTTTGAATAACGTTCCTGTCTCTCTACAACCTCCTGGTTTCTGCGCAAATCTGTGACCCAAGCATGGCAATATAAAAATAACCATATAAACATATGGTTTCTACTTCGCGGATTTTCTTATTTCGCGGGTGGCTCTGGAATGCAACCCCTGCGATGGAGGAGGGATTACTGTATTAGTTTCCTTATCCTGCCTACATTAGTTTTGTGTCAAGATTTTGTATTTTCCAATACTTTAATACAATTTTTGCACATGTGTTATACTATTTGAATGTCTTTATGGTTATAATTTTAGTTTATTTTTATTTATTATTGTAAAATTTTGTGGTGTCATGTTTTTGCACTGTGATTGATACCATTTTCTGTGTTTTGTCCAAGCAGCTGCATACATTTTGTTGTGACAATGGTGTATCATTGTCACTATATGAATGGCATATGTGTCACATCATCATTGTTGCTCAAATATTTAGAGCAATAATGACAAGCACTTGTCATCATCAAAGTCTGAATATATTCTAGACAAATCTTGTGGTGTAATAGGTTTTTCAAAACACTTTATGGTTTTAAACATCTTGTATGTTTCTCATTAGTTCAACTTCTTGTTTGGTTTAGTTAGATTTCAGTTAATTTTGCTCTAATGGCTATTGCCTCTTGAAATGTTTAAGGACTTTGTTTTGGCTTAATTTCCTGGTCTTGTGCTACCAATTCTCTGCCTTGCCTTTTGTCATCTCTAAAGCAGAACTCTTTCCATATTAGATTTATGACTATGTACCCATGGTATATTGTGAAAAAATCTACAGGAGTGTGTGATTGCAGCTCCATTGCTAAATACTATTCAGTTACTGTATTTGCTAAATGAAAGCTTGACCTTAGGTCAGGTTCATCTACTGTGGGCACAGAACTCCACAAAACGTGTATTTTATCTCTAATTCTTTTTTGTAATTTTCATGGACATGATTTTAAGGCACAACTGTAGTTTGGAGAATATCCATCTTGGGAATCAAAGGACAGCATCTCTGTTTATAATGGATAATGTGGATGTTTGGCTTCATCATATTTTGATTTAAGCCTTGCTGTGGGACAGTTTGCAGTGTGATGCAATGGAGATGAGAATTAATGTATCAAATTTTATATTTATGGTTTATTTGTAGAAAATGGGGAAGCTACCTTGTTTGTTGTTAAAGAGCAGCTGCCAGAAGTATGTTGTATATAGTTTGTGTACCTCAGGACCTTGTTTGCACGAGAAAAGAAGCAAATGTGAAAGTGACTCAAAAAATGGATTGGTGCTGGTAGTCATCAGATGAAGCTTTCTCATTACCCATCAATCTACATCCCTATTCTCACCTTTCAAAGAATGATATTTTATGTACAAGCAGGTAGAATGAAGTAGTTCGAGAGGGTCGATGGTTTTACATTGCATTACAGGGTGACTATCTAAACAATATGAGAGAAACTTGGATTGCTTCTCCAGGACAAGTAGAGCCCATATGGTTTGTTTGAGCATACTGTATAGAGAGGATACATACCACATCTACTTAGTGAATCTAGAGAATATTCAGGACATGTTGGCCATGGAGCACCTGGGAATTCCCTAGATGTACCAGAAGAGTGTTCCTGGGGATGCAGCCGTGTGGTTTGCACTACTCAGGATGTTGCTTCCACATATCTCACCAGCTTTAGTACATGGAGAGAGGGAAAGAAAGTGAAACATTCGGACATCACCGATTAGTTGGACCCAAAGGACATCAGAGTCACAAAATATACAGATTCCTCCATATACAGTATGTATTGTAGATGTTCTTCATTCTTTATTTCCTTGCTGCTCTTAAGGCTACATGAAAATTAGATAGATAGATAGATAGATAGATAGATAGATAGATAGATAGATAGATAGATAGATAGATAGATAGATAGATAGATAGATAGATAGATAGATAGATACTTTATTAATCCCCAAGGGGAAATTCACATACTCCAGCAGTAGCATACTGATAAAAAACACTATTAATTAAAGAGTGATAAAAAACAGTGCAAGTTAAAAAGTGCAAGGTAAAGAGTGAGAGCCAGGTATAACAGTCCATAACATTGTATAATGTTACCGTTTACCACCCCCCCGGGTGGAACTGAAGAGTCGCATAGTGTTGGGGAGGAACGATCTCCTCAGTTTGTCAGTGGAGCAGGACAGTGACAGCAGTCTGTCACTGAAGCTGCTCCTCTGTCTGGTGATGATACTGTTCAGTGGATGCAGTGGATTCTCCATGATTGACAGGAGTCTGCTCAGCGCCCATCGCTCCGCCACAGATGTCAAACTGTCCAGCTCCGTGACCACAATAGAGCCTGCCTTCCTCACCAGTTTGTCCAGGTATGAGGCGTCCCTCTTCTTTATGCTGTCTCCCTAGCACACCACTGTGTAGGACACTAATTGTTGAAGCTGTGTAGGTGGAATTCTTTCCCATTCTTGCTTGATGTACAACTTCAGTTGCTCAACAGTCTGATAGAACATCTGCAGCATCTTATTGCAGATGTTGAAGGATGCCAGCATTCTAAGGAAGTATAGTTGGCTCTGTCCTCTCTTGCACAGAGCATCAGTATTGGCAGTCCAGAACAGTTTATCATCCAGCTGCACTCCCAGGTATTTATAGGTCTGTACCCTCTGCACACAGTCACCTCTGATAATCACGGGGTCCGTGAGGGGCCTGGGCTTCCTAAAATCCACCACCAGCTCTTTGGTTTTGCTGATGTTCAGTTGTAGGTGGTTTGAGTCACACCATTTAACAAAGTTCTTGATTAGGTTCCTATACTCCTCCTCCTGCCCACTCCTGATGCAGCCCACGATAGCAGTGTCGTCAGTGAACTTTTGCACGTGGCAGGACTTCGAGTTGTATTGGATGTCTGATGTATATAGGCTGAACAGGAACGGAGAAAGCACAGTCCCGTGCGGTGCTCCTGTGCTGCTGACCACAATGTCAGACTTGCAGTTCCCGAGATGCACATACTGAGGTCTGTCTGTAAGATAGTCCACGATCCATGCCACCAGGTATGAATCTACTCCCATCTCTGTCAGCTTGGCCCTAAGGAGCAGAGGTTGGATGGTGTTAAAGATAGATAGATAGATAGATAGATAGATAGATAGATAGATAGATAGATAGATAGATAGATAGATAGATAGATAGATAGATAGATAGATAGATAGATAGATAGATACTTTATTAATCCCAAGGGGAAATTCACAAGGCACTAGAGAAGTCCAGAAACATAATTCTTACTGCACCACTGCCTCTGTCCAAGTGGGAGAGGGATTGTGTAGCATGTAGATGAAGGCATCCTCCACTCTCGCTTTCTTCTGGTATGCGAACTGCAGAGGGTCAAGGGCGTGGCGAACCTGTGGCCTCAGGTGGTGAAGCAGCTGCCGCTCCATGGTCTTCATCACAAGTGATGTTAGGGCGACAGGCCTGAAGTCATTCAGCTCACTGGGACATGATACCTTTGGGACTGGGGTGATGCAAGATGTTTTCCAAAGCCTCAGGACTCTCCTCTGTTCCAGTCTCAGGTTGAAGATGCGCTGTAGAGGACTCCCCAGCTCCAACACACAGGCCTTCAACAGTCGTGGTGATACTCCATCTGGACCCACTGCTTTGCTGGCACAAAGTCTCCTCAGCTCTCTGCTTACCTGGGCTGCTGTAATTGTGGGTGGGGGGAAACTCTCTCCTATTCTGGTATCAGCAGAGGGATGGGTGGAGGATGCAGTACTCTGAGGTGAGAGTGAGAGTGGGTTAGGTTGGTCAAACCTGCTAAAAAAGTTGTTCATCAGGTTTGCTTTCTCCCTGTCTCTCTCGATGGAGGCACCCCGCTTCGAGCTGCAGCCAGTGATGATCTTCATCCCCTCCCACACTTCCTTCATGCTGTTATTCTGCAACTTTTGCTCCAGCTTTGTCCTGTAATGCTCCTTCGACACCCTGAGCTGGACTCGGAGTTCCTTCTGCACGCACTTGAGCTCATGCTGATCACCGCCTTTAAAAGCCCTTTTCTTCTGGTTCAAAAGGCCCTTGATGTCACTTGTAATCCATGGCTTGTTGTTAGCATAGCAGCGTACTGTTCTTACTGGAACTACAATGTCCATACAGAAGTTTATTTACTTTATGTGCTTCAATATCAGCTTTGAACACTATGGACCACTAGAGGGCATACCGCTCCCCAAAACCAAACACAGACCGGGTGAGACACAAGTCTTGCCAAAGAGCACACCTTTATTTAAGTGGGGAAGCGTTTTTCTGTTGCTCCCCACTTCACAGCACAGTACAGAAAGCACCAAACACTCTCTCTCTTCCTCTGTCACCTTCACTCCTCCTCGCAAGCTTTGCCCTTCATCTCCTAACTCTGTTGTTCGCTATTAAGCTGGCATGTCCTTTTATAGTGGCCAGCCTGGAAGTGCTCCTGTTTTACCGCCCACACGGTCTGTGAGCTCTTCTGGGTTACAAGGAAACCTCATGCCACATGGCTCCACCATTTTTAGAGCACTCCCTGGCGGCACCCACGGTACCCAACAGGGCTGAGATAAAGAACTCCAAGTCCCATAGTGCACTGTGGGAATTTGGGGCACCACTGCAATCCAGGGGAACTGCCATCTAGCGTTCTGGGGGAAGCAGTGCCCTAAAGAGGCTGCCTTCCTCCATCCTTCCACTTCTTGGGTGTTCCGGTTGGGTTGGGATGCTGGCCGTGTCTTACAACACATTGGTACAACTTAGCTACTGACATTTGTGACTGAATATATACAATAAGGAACATCTGTTTTACATATGCTGCTTCATATAATTTTTGACCCAAGCAACATCTTTTAACAATTGCATTTTTCATTTCTTTTCAATGGATTAGTCTATGCAGATTTGTTGTTAATTACTCAATAATTTTTGTGCTTTTATTACTTTGTCAGTATAGTGTAACAGTTTTTGGCAATACTATTTATATGGCTATAGTGATGATATAAGAAACGTTTTGGTGATTTTCATAATGATCTGAACATTTCAACAATGCTTATTATAAGATTTATTTTATTTTGTTTTATTTTGAGATAAAAGGTTAAACAATTGATGAATGTACATAGAATAATTATTTATGATTTTTTAGGTTTTTGGAAAGGATTAGAGAAAAGCCAAGCAAAATGACACCTTTTATTGGCTAACTAAAAAGATTACAATATGCAAGCTTTCGAGGCAACTCAGGCCCCTTCTTAAAGGTTCCTGTTCAGTAACTTTACATTGTTATCCATCCATCCATTTTCCAACCCGCTGAATCCGAACACAGGGTCATGGGGGTCTGCTGGAGCCAATCCCAGCCAACACAGGGCACAAGGCAGGAAACAATCCTGGGCAGGGTGCCAACCCACCGCAGTAAACTTGTTTTTCCAGTATTATTTCTTGTTTAGGTAGTTTTTTTTCACTCACATTAATAGGTTGCTTATTTAGCATCAGTGATTTTGCCTAGTTTCCCCTCTGCTGCTTCTGATTTGTAGATTTTTACATCTACCTTGGGTTTTTGTATTCTGACAGGCATATTTCATAATTTAGCTAATCTTGTCAGATACATAGAAAAATATGAATAAATCCTTTCAACTGTTAATTTATGGTATAAACAAAGCCATGACTCAGAGGCTGCAAACTACTCATACAGTAAAGGTATATTTATCTGCAATGTAATAATAAGAGGCAACCTACTTAATGAAAAAATAAATACATCGCACATTTTCCAGTTTGAGAACAATTTAAATTCGGCTGGAATTCATTATTTTCCCATTGCACATTCAAACAGTCTACAGAAATTGGCATTTAAAATAATTTCTTTCCAGCTTATTGGTCCACAGTATTGGAAAATGGCAACTGTTATTAAACTGCTTTGTTATCAGCAGAGAGCACAGGTTTAACATGTTCACTTTTAAGGAGTTTAGCTGACACTAAAAGTAATTACTTCAGTTTCAGAAAGTCACTTAAGTCGTTAAATCCATCTATCAAATACACAACATTCACACACATTTATAGAAGAAATTCCTTAGTGTGCTTAAATAAAAGCATTTATTGAAAATTTTCTCTACTTTCTCCATTTTATACTTGTAATTGCATTCAAAGTATTCTTTTGTTTTGCAAAAAGCATATGTATATAACAGAAAAGCAGAATATCTAATTGTATAAAAACGTACACCATATGTTTTTGAAAACTAATTACAGGATTCTGAATTTCTTTCAGCACCTGTTTTATAAGGTAAGTCAAATTATTCCATATGGTACTGCTGTTTAGATTTTAAGTCCTAAAGTATTTTTTTCAAATAAACATTTATTTTGGGCAGTTCCAAATTTTTAATTAAGCCATATATCCTTAAGATTTTTCAAATTATACCACTTTTGCATTTTTATTGATGGGCTAAAAGTGCACCCTGATATTTTTATATTTGTGGTGAACCTGTATGTAGCTAAGCAAAATGAGCAATATTTCAAAAAATTGGTACAGAATACCCACTACATCTTTAGAATAACTAAAAACACCAAATAAAATGAATTATTGTGTTTTGGAAGTAACATTTAGATCAGTGGACTGATCTAGGAAATAAAATTACAGGTAAAATTCCGTTACAACGAACTCACAGGGACCTAAAAAATATTTTGTTGTAACGAAAATTTTGTTGTAATGAGATTCTGTATTTGTTACTATCATGCTTTCTTTAACTTGTATCCAGGCGTTTGCAATCATTTCAATAGCTTCTTTCGCATTAATTTTAATCTCCTCCTGCCTACAAGTTATGCTGACAAGAATTTTTCTCAGCATTCCCTTAAGATAATACACTTTCAGGGTGCGAATGATGCCCAAACCCAATGGCTGAAGCGCTGCCATGCAATTGGGTGGGAGGAATTCAATGCGAACATTATCTAAATGTTGATGCATGTTGTGGGCTGCACAGTTATCAATCAGAAACCGAATTATTATTTCTTCTTCATATCGTGAGGTTTCTGAACTCTTTTGAGACCCCGACCCCACTCCCCACCTAACGGGAATGACACGCTGAAGTGCGTCCTGAAGCGCGATTCCAGAGTCTGTGGAAGATTTTTTATACGTTGCTGGGGCAGGGAAATAGGAGGCTCACAACGCAGCAATGAAGCACCACAGAAGCAAATCATAAAAGATCGTGGTCGCGCTATAAGTCCCTGTCTTGCACCCCAAAACACGAGGCTTAGTCTCAGTACTTTAGCAAAACCAGTGTCACACACGTGCGCATGGGAGGCAGCTAAAGGGCTTGAGTGACGGCAATTCTGAGGCATGCCGGGATGTGGCAGAGTGCACTGACTCTTTTTCTCTCTTTCCTGTAGACCATTCCCGGGAAATTCCCTCTGGCTCTCTTGACGTCACTTCCGGGACAAAGCCAATGGAAGGAGACCTTACCGGCTCCGGCCCCTGTGATGTCACGTCCGGGCTCGAACCAATGGCTAAAGAACATGGGCCCGATCCTTATGACCTCACTTCCTGTTTTCCCCTTTAAAAGCCTAACCTTTTTCCCTATTTCCTCAGTCTTGTCTTGGACTCTGTTGTGAGCACATCAGTGCTGTTTTCAAAAAGAATGCAATTTTGCAGCCAGGAGAATGAATTATATGGGTGGCTGCCCCAAACCTTTATCTGGGTATGTCTCGTTATTGTGACACCAGCTTTATTCAGCTTGAAACAGGAGCGGCACAGTTATTTATTGTAGCATGATCTGCCACTCTGCTATACATACACAGCAGTCAGGCAAAGTTGTGGCCAGGTCAGTGTTCAAGTAATCCTGTTACAGTATCTGCATTTACAATTTACGTGCTCCTAACCTTGCATCACCCCTCGAGATCTTTCCTGTTGTGAGCTGGGGGGCACATCGCACCCCTACAGCTTAAAAAAAAGACGCTGAAAGACTACCTTCACATTGCTCCCTTGCTGCTGGGCTTACTTGCGGATGATCTATCACGTGATCTGCGCGGCACTTCGCAGACTTAAAAGTCCAAAAGCACCTGTCAGTTGCGGATTGTTTGTTTGCTTTTCTCTATCTCTGTCCTTCCCTGCTCCTGAGACGCACTCCTTTGAAGAGGAAGATATGTTTTCATTCTTTTAATTGTGAGACGGATTTGTCATCACCGTCTTGTCAAGGAGCACATTTAAACTTTTGAAAAAGAGACATGTTTGTTTGCAGTGTTTGAATTAAGTTCCTGTCTCTACAATCATCTGTGTTTCTGTGCAAATCTGTGACCTAAGCATGACACTGTTTACTTTGGCAGAGAGACGCAGCATATCTGCTATTGCCCCGTACAGACGCGGAGATCGCACTTCGGGACGGCTTGCTGTCCAGTTGTGTGAGGTCCCAAGAGAGTTTGCAAACCTCACATTCTTTTGAGTGAGTGCCACATTAATAGGAATGTTTCTTGAACGAGAATCACTGAACCACATAAAAACGGCTTTTTCAATGTCTTCAAATGCAGCAGTTCACATACGTTTGCAACCCGAGATTTTTCTACTTTTTTTGCTCTGCCTTTCAAGAAAGTTGACAGCGTCGATAGCGATAGCGAAATTCTGAATTCACTGGCAACGTCTTTTTTTCTTTTTGCCACAATCAGGAGCTGCAAAAAGCTAAAGTTTTTTTTTTCTAATATGAACTGTTATCGTTTTTTCGTGTCTGCCGTTTCTATAGAAGGGTGACAATGAGTTAAATTGCAATGGATGTTTTTCAAATGTTGACGAGCAATAACTAGAAGGTATCACTGAAAACTGCAGGAAACAAACAAGGCAAAAAAAAAAACAGTATGAGGAAAGTTTGAAGAAAGAAAAAAAAATTACAATGTTTCTGTTTGGGGATCATTATGCACAACTGAGCTGCGGCCACAGAACTAACTGCTCTGTGGATGATTCATTCAAGCATTTCTAGGTCTTTTGTGCACTTCGTTACAATGAAAGTATCTGCTGAATGTACTTCATAGTAACGAGATTTCTATAGACTCGTGTCATATGGGGAAGCTGTCAGGACCATAAAAATACTTTGTTGTAATGAAAATTTCGTTGTAAAGGTATTCGTTGTAATGGAATTTTACCTGTACTTTAGAAATAAATGTTCCTTTCTACCAGTCAGGTTGTATTTTATTGCACATATTTATAATTGTGTCTCATAACGTCATGAAAATGACTGTAGCTTTGCATTCTTTTGAAAAGTTTACCCCAGTTTATAGCCAGCGCTTTATTATCAAATTTTATTAAGTAAACATGCAAATACAAGTCACAGCAAACTGAACATAGCCATGAAAACATCAATACATATAGAAAACACCCATTCCTCTGCAACCACCCCCTCACCCCCAAATAGCAGAAGTAAATCATGGAAGAGAGATGTCAGAGCTTCACACTGGAAAATTATATGGACTATAAATTAAAGTTTCCATTCAAGTGAGGATTGTGCCATTATTCTAGCAACAGATAGCCCAAGAAACATAAAGTCAAAAATAGAAGATTTCCAGAAATAAAAGGATAGAGAAAGAAGTTAATTAGCAGCAAAAGCAGGTCACTAATTAAGTAAAAGGTTAGAATGAAAACCTGCTGCCACTGTGGCCCTCTAGGACTGAAGTTTGAGATCCCTGCATTAGACAGAGTGAAAGAAACAAAAATATAGTCTAGTTTTGAGTGAGAGTAGTGTTGGGCAGAGTAAAACGAGAATTTTTAGTGGACGGATTGAGCAACCTAAAAGAGCCAGTCCAATTTAAGTCAGATACTAATTTGCAAAGATGGAATGAAGGATATGTCAATGCAGTGGAGAAGACAGTTAATCTAATAACATGTTTAATAGGAATTTTCACCCATGTCAAGAATAAGCTCATAAATGTCAAGGCTTAGAAGTTAGTTAGAGAAAAAAAAGGGAGATTTGGTAAGGGTCGACAGCAAAGTTAGCACAAAGAGAAATTTTCCTTCCACTGGGTTTAATTAGTAAACAGCAAAACCAGCCCTTGCTGTCAGAACCTGATGTAAGAATTTGAATTGGGAAGGTACATCATAAGGGGATGACTACCCAACATTTCTGACTAGTTGTCAGATAAGGCAAATACTTGATAGTGCTTATTCCCAAGATGATGTACATCTTCTATAAGAAGGCAACGTCAGCCCATCCACAACACAGGCATTATGGTTTTGTATGAACCCTACCTTTGTATTTTTCAGTTATTTTTTCTTTCTTTATTAGTTTCTATGTTAATTGATTTTTCTTAAGAAGTTATCCTTTGTTAATTAAGCCATAAAAATCAATAATGACAAGTATCTTATTAGTTTTGATGTTGATGGTACAGAATTTTTAATTGATTTACAATTTTCAGAACAATAACTGGAAGGATGTAGAGGTCAGGTTTCAAATGCATCATTTTTGAAGGAATTGGATTCATTCCTTTGTTGGTCTGTGATTTTTGAATCATGTTCCCTTCATATTATATTAACGATACTAGTTTTTTTACTTATTTGGAATCATTGACTTGGATGTTTTATAATTGAATGTTCATTGGACTCCTCAGGCATCTTCTCACTTTCCAAGATTCAATTAAACAATCTGGTTAAAAACTCCACTGCCATCTCTCCTAAACACCTCCATGTTTCCACAGGTATGTCATCCGGACCAACAGCCTTTCCATTTTTCCCCCTCTTCATACCTGTCCTTACTTCCTCCTTGCTAATCCGTTGCACTTCCTGATTAACTACCTCCATATCATCCAACCTCTACTCTCTTTTGTTCTCTTCATTCATCAGCCTCTCAAATTACTCTTTCCATCTGCTCAACACACTCTCCTTGTTTGTGAGTATGTTTCCATCTTTATCGTTTATTACCCTAACCTGCTGCACATCTTTCCCAGCTCGGTCCGTCTGTATAGCCAATCAGAACAGGTCCTTTTCTCCCTCCTTAGTGTGCAGCTCATACAACTCATCATACACCTTTTCTTTAGCCCATGCCACCTCTCTCTTCACCTTGTGCCTTATCTCCTTGTACTCTTGTCTACTTTCTGCATCTCTCGGACTATCCCACTTCTTCTTTGCCATCTTCTTCCTCTGTATACTCTCCTGTATTTCCCCATTCCACCACCAGGTTTCCTTTTCCTCCTTCCTCTGTCCAGATGTCACGCCGAGCACCTTTCTTGCTGTCACCCTTACTACATCTGTTGTAGTTTCCCAGCTGTCTGATAATTCTTCACTACCACCCAGTGCCTGTCTCACCTTCTCCCTAAACTCAACCTTGCAGTCTTCCTTTTTCAACTTTCACCATTGTGGAAGATGAACGTTCTCTTCGTTCCCTTGTACTAATCCATGTCTGAGAAGTTAAGCAGTAGTAAGCTTTACGAGGAGTTTGGTCTCGTCCGTTTATAGGAGATGGACGTCTGAAGCAGAGCTCCGCTAGCAGCGGCTTTATTTTCCCACGTATTTCATATTATTTAGAGGTATTCTGTATTTAACCCGACCAAGGAACTTCCACTACAATATACAAGCATGAGTAACAAGAAGAAAAGTCAGAAAGAACCGGAAAAGAAACTTAAAGCTGCATCAAAGTCTGGACAGACTTCCGGCCTGAGTGCAAGTGCAAGGTATGGCCTCACGGGAACTGACCTGGAGCAGGCAGACGAATGCGCAAATTTCCTGGGACCCTGCTCCATTGTATCGTCTCCAGTCAAGAGTGAAAATGGGAGCGAAGGTGCAAGTGATACAGGTCGCGATGGATCGCCGATTTCTGAGGATCATTCGAGACTAGAAAAGGCCCTGCAGGATGTGCTCTCATCTACTCATCGTGAGCCTGCAGCATCTGCTGTAACAGGAGCTGCATTTCCACTCACAGAGCACGAAAGCCGAAGCGAACTGTCCGAACTGAAAGAGATGATCGCTACACTGGCCACTGCCATGGTTACGGCCATGAATGAGCTTAAGAAAGATAACAAGAATGATCTTAAGAAGGTGACCATTGAGCTCAAGAAGGATAACAAAGATAAGGAAATGCGTCTATTTAAACGTTTTGACGTGAACTTTAAAGGCATGTTGGAGAAATTAGTGGAACACATCGAAGAAACTAATTCCAAACTGAAAATGCTTGCTGACCAGATGAATGACATTTCAGATCAGCTGGAGGACGTTAAGCAGGGACTCACGGCTCGAGTTGAAATAGCGGAACAACTGGTGTCTAACGCCGATGAAAAAGCCACAGCTGCGAATTCCGAATGCAAAAAACTTGGAGACAGACTTGCAGCCCTGGAGGATGGGTGCAGAAGAAATAATATAAGAATTGAGGGTATACCTGAGAAACGAGAAAGCTCAAGCCCAGTGAAATTTGCAGTAGAATTACTGTCTAAAATAATTGGAGATGACTTTAAACTCGACATTGAGATAGCCACGGCTTATCGCACAAACAGACCAAGCACCTTTAAACCTAGGTCTTTTATTGTCCGCTTCGAGCGACTACGATGTAAGCTTGATGTGATGGCACTTCTCAGACACAAGCAAGAGATTATACTCAAAAATAATCTTATTCGTATTTTCCCCGACTTCTCACCATCAACAGCTGCAAAACGCAGATCCTACATTGACATTAAAAAGTTGCTACGGAAAGCCGATATCAAATACAGCCTCTTGTATCCTGCCAAACTGAAAGTGGAAGTTCAAGATCAATATTATATTTTCCTTAGCAAAGAAGAATCTGAAAAGGAACTAAAGAAGCTGTTTCCGACACTTTTTTGAAAGTTAATAAGGAGCCGTATTCTATCAAGGCACGGGAAGGACCTATGATCTGCTCTCTGGATCCATGTTTAAAGAGACTGGTATTATAATTATACATCCTTTTCTTTATCTGGACTTTATATGTTTATGTTTTAATCAGAGTTATAGAGTTATAGACGTGAGTGTGAAAATGTGGAAGTAATTAAAGTAGGATTCTTTTTTTTTTTTTTTTTTATTCTACTATACCTTAAAGTAGACTGTTTAACATCATACCCTTGGTTTATTGCTTATTCTACTATTTATACTATTACCATTATACTATTACAGTAGGAATTACCAGGTTTATCCTAGACTAGTTTTTAAAATCATTCCCAGGGTTGATTCTTTTTTTTTTTTTTTTTTTTAATCTTAATATCTTAACTTAAAAGCACTGAAGATTATTTCAAGCTTAAATACTGTTAATGATAATATTTTCGGCAGATAGTATTAAGAATTTAGCTGCAAAAGATATCTCTGTTTTAATTCTCTAACGCCTCTGCAGGGTGGGGTTTGTTTTGTTTTGGACGTGCTCTGTCTCTTCGTATGTCAGAGAACATCGCGAAGTGGGATCTAGCCTCATGTGGGCAGGCAAAATGGGGGGGGGGGGGGTAAAGGGGGGAGAGAAGGAGAGCAGGTTATATCTAATCTATTCTTGTAATCCTTATAATTATAAATATCAATGCAAACAATAGGCTAAAATGCAATAACTCATGGGGAATCTTGAAACTAAGATTAAAACTGCCATATTACCAATTAAAACTATAAAATGACATTAAAAACTCAGAATCAATGTCTCCATGATGGGACAGTTAACTTTGTGAGCTGGAATGTTAAAGACCTGAATCACGAATTAAAGAGAAAGAAAGTATGCTCTCACCTAACAGGCTTAAACGCTAAAATAGTATTTTTTACAGGAGACCCACTTACTAACCAAGGATCAGTTCAGACTACAAAAAGACTGGACTGGCCAAATGTTCCATTCTAGCTTTATAAAGAAAAAAAGAGGGGTGGGAATTCTCATACATAGAACAGTTCCATTTGTAGCATCAGATGTAGTGTCGGACCCTGAAGGGAGATATGTGATGGTCATGGGCAACTTATATAACAGTAAAATGATTTTGATAAATGTTTATGCACCCAATGTTGATGATAAGGAATTCATGCAAAATCTATTTGCATCCATTCCCAATGTGAACACTCATAAAATTATAATGGCTGGGGACTTTAATTGTGTTTTAAATCCACTCTTAGATAGGACTCCTGTGACAGGGGGGACAACATCTAATACTGCAAAGATAATTACACAGTTTTTAAATGATCACAACTTATCAGACCCCTGGAGGTTTCTTAACCCAAACTCAAGAACATATTCGTTCTACTCACCAGTGCATTATAGCTACTCAAGAATTGATTATTTTTTTATAGATAATAATTTCCTGCCTACAATTAAATCATGCAAATACAACACAATTGTTATCTCTGACCATGCCCCTCTAGTCTTGGAGCTAAAATCATTAAGCCCCTCACACTCACCTCGCAGATGGCATCTTAACCCTCTTTTATTGGCAGACGAGAACTGCACAGAATTTATATCCAAACAAATCAGCTTCTTCCTAGAGACAAACACATCCACAGAGGTTTCTGCAGGAACACTCTGGGAAACTCTAAAGGCCTTCTTAAGAGGACAGATTATTTCATATCTTTCCCACAGAAATAAATTAGAAACCAAGAAAGTGTCAGAGCTAAGAAGTGAAATTACTAGAATAGATGAAGAACAAGCCAGGCGTCCAAATGAAGTTCTCCACAGGAAAAGGCAGACCCTGCATACAGAACTTAACATATTAACAACTAAAGAAACTGAACAACTTATTTATAAGTCTAGACAGCATTACTATGAACACGGAGAAAAAGCTAATAAGCTTTTAGCTCAACAAATTCACAAACAAGAAGTTCACAGTGCAATACCAGTAATCACCAACAAGAATGGAGAAGAAATCATTGACCATAATAAAATAATGCACACATTTAGAGATTACTATAAGTCTTTATATTCTACTGAGCCCAAAGAAGACAACACACAATCTAATGCATTTCTGGATACATCACAGATACCACAAATAGATGCTTTAAGTGCTGAGGAACTGGATTAACCTCTAACGCTAACAGAATTACTAGACGCTATAAAGTCACTACAAAGCGGGAAATCATCAGGCCCTGATGGTTACCCCGTAGAATTTTATAAGAAATTCTCCACTCAGCTAGCTCCCCTCTTATTGGCAACATTTACAGAAGCTAGAGACAACCAAATACTACCTCAAACATTTCGACAAGCATTAATCACCGTCTTTCCTAAACAAAATAAGGACTTGTTACAATGTGCATCATACAGACCAATTTCACTCCTGAATAATTATGTTAAGATACTCTCAAAAATCCTAGCTAGAAGGATGGTGAAAGTGCTGCCCTCGGTAATATCACAAGATCAAACTGGATTTATTAAAGGCCGACACCTATCTTCAAATCTCCGACGCTTGTTTAATGTTATATATTCACCAGCAAAATCAAACACCCCAGAGATATTACTATCATTAGACGCAGAAAAAGCATTTGATATGATTGAATGGAATTACCTTTTCACTGCATTGGAGAAATTTGGGTTTGGCCCGAATATTTGTGCATGGATCAAACTACTGTATACCAATCCAGAAGTTTCAGTTTGTATTAATAACATTTGCTCAGACTACTTTAAACTAGAATGTGGTACCAGACAAGGATGTCCCTTGTCGCCGCTGTTGTTTGCAATCGCTATTGAACCACTGGCGGTTCACTGCCGAAATTCTTATCATATAAAGGGGATTGTCAGAGAAGGACTGGAACAGAAAATTTCACTATATGCAGATGATATGGTCTTATATATATCAGACCCAGAAAACACTGTCCCTGCTGTTTTAACACCACTAACAGAATTTCAAAAGATATCTGGTCTTAGAATTAATCTGAATAAAAGTATACTCTTTCCAGTGAATTCACAAGCATATAATATTAGATTAGACACCCTACCTTTTACCATAGCAGATCAGTTTAAATACCTAGGGGTAAATATCACAAGTAAACATAAAGCTCTTTATCAACAAAATTTTGGCGTCTGTATGGAAAAAATTAAGCAACACTTGCATAGATGGTCAACTCTTCATCTCACTCTAGCCGGAAGAATTAACATTGTTAAGATGAATATCCTTCCTAAACTTCTCTTTTTATTTCAAAACATTCCAATATATATCAATAAATCGTTTTTTAAACAGTTAGATTCAACAATAACCTCATTCATTTGGAACTCAAAACACCCACGTATCCGAAGAGCGACCCTACAAAGACCTCAGGCAGAAGGTGGCATGGCTTTACCTAATTTTCAGTTTTATTACTGTGCAGCAAACATATAAGCCATAAAAACCTGGACACAAATAAATGAACATACACAGACTTGGTCTGCAATAGAAGTAAAATCCTGTAGTACTTCTTTATATTCCCTACTCTGCTCTCCAATAAATGAAAGTTATCGCAAATATACTAATAACCCAGTTGTGCTTTACTCACTCAGAATATGGAACCAAATTAGAAAGCATTTTAAGATGGAAAATCTTTTATCAGTGGCACCTCTGCAAGAGAACCACCTCTTTCAACCTTCGCAAGTATATCCAGTTTTTAATACCTGGAAAAGTTTTGGAATTAAAATGCTCAGAGATCTTTATATAGACAACATATTTACATCTTTTGAACAATTACGTTCAAAATTCAACCTCCCAGCTACACATTTCTTTTACTATCTTCAAATTAGAAACTTTGTTAAACAGAAATTGCCCGATTTCCCCCACCTTGCACCCTCCACAATCCTGGAAAAAAATACTGCTCAATTTCGAGGAAATAAACACTATTTCCGCAATATATAAAATCTTATTAGAGTCCCTACCTTTCAAAGATCCAAGAGGACATTGGGAAGATCTCTTAATATATCAGAAAAGGAGTAGAAGATAGCAATTCAGAGAATTCACTCGAGTTCTATATGCGCAAAGCATAGAATTATTCAACTAAAAATTATATATCGAGCCCATCTGTCTCGCTTAAAACTGTCCAAAATGTTTCCAGGGCAGGATCCAACCTGCGAACGCTGCAACCAAGCTCCTGCCTCACTGGGTCACATGTTCTGGGCCTGCACCAAACTAACATCATTTTGGACAAAAATTTTTAAGTGCCTCTCAAACAGCCTTGGTATCACAATCCCTCCTAACCCATTAACAGCTGTGTTTGGTGTTCTTCCAGATGGACTTGAATTGGAGAAGGACAAGCAAACGGTGATTGCATTCACTACACTTTTGGCACGCAGACTTATTTTGTTAAATTGGAAGAATCCTAATTCTCCTCTTAAACGTCAGTGGGAAACCAATGTTTTATATTATTTGAAATTGGAAAAAATCAAATTCTCAGTTAGAGGATCTATACAAAATTTTTTCAAAACCTGGCAGGATTTAATCAATATTATTTTAGAATAAGAGAAATAACTATTACCGCATTTAACTCCCTTCTCCATCTCTTATTTACATATATATTTACTTCTCCCTTTCTTTTGTTTAATATTGCCTTATTAAAAAGCCTTAAGCAATTTTCCTTTAGCTAAGCTCTCCTTCTCAGGGGTGGGGTTTGATTTGTCTTCAAATTTGTTGGGTTATAAATTGATCTGCTTGTATGGAATGATTACAATGAAAATTAATAAAATAAAAATACAAAGAAGTAAGCTTTACGAAACCATACATTATGTAAAAGCATGCTTTGATGAGCAAACAGAAAAATATTTGTCCAAGGGACTCAAGGTCTAAGCATTCCACACATGAGTCTGCCTTATCCCGTTTCATCTATTTACATCTGAACACCATAACAAAAGGGCCAAGAAGTAACGTCACATAAGGGGTGTTGAACTTGTGGTGAATATAGAAGAAGGAACTCTGGGGTCTGAGATAATACTTGACTCAAGGATTGTGTAAGATAAAAGTGTCGACTGTTGCATTCCATAATGATATTAAATCACGCGTTCTAGGGGTATAAAACTTTGCCCCCACCGACAGACGGGGTTCAGAAGAGCCCTGACGCTGTCAAGTAATATTGATTGCCTGCTTTCTGAAACTCTGCTCATTGTGACGCTGAAGAATAAAGCTGCTATATAACCACACCTGCTGTCTTGTCTGAGTCTTCATCCACAGTTTCTGAGTCTTCGTCCACACCATTTGATACAGTCAGATCAATACTTGATCTCTTTGTACTCAGTCTATTCAAAGAGGCTATGGTGATATCAGCTATGTATTAGAGATAGAAGACAAAGGGTAAGAGGAAGAAGAAAAAGAAACTGTGATGAGTTGTTCCCCTCTTCCCACTTTCAGCCATTAGGTCTAACCCCCACTATACCCATCATCAACCCAAAAACTTTTATAGAGGCTTCTTTTGCGGTTTATAACACAAAACATCAATGAAGTGGCTATTCATACCTGTGCAGTGTGACTTTTGATAGACTAGTAAAATTAAGTAAGAAAGAAGTATGCAATTTCAAGAGACATATTTCTCACTTAAGCCATGTCTGACCTTTCCAAAGGGAATTTATTTAAAGAGACCCCATTTGTGCAGATGAATTACCACTTGAGTGATGCTTTGTAAGTGTTACAAACACCAAAAGAAGCCTGTTACATATGAATAAATGAATAATAAATGCATTTTTGCAGTACCCAAACTAAAGTGGTACCAAAAAGAAACACCTAAAAAAGACATACACTGAAGTTCATAGTGAAAACATACCAGTGTGGTGAAAGTTGTCACAGTGTCTTCACTGACCTGTTCTGGATCATCAACTGGCACTTTTAAAAGTATGAGGCAGCTTAAGATGAGCGGAATATAGATGTAAAGGATGTATGCCTGCAGAGCGTGCAACTTATAAGGCGGGTTGCATAGTCTTCATTAAGGCCGCAGTGGCTAAACTAAAGTGTGAGAAGAAATAGATATGCTCACTCTAGTAAGAAAGATTTAGAATTTTCCATTCCTCTGTAAAAACATTCTTGTGGTTGTTGTAGTTGAAGAATTGTTATATTAATGACTTCAGGTGTGATTAGTCTTGATGGGAAGTATAAATCTTATGAGACATCTCAACAGACAGATTAAACCTACGTAACAAAGAGAATAGTGTTGACCAAAGATTCAAATGTACTATTGCCCTCCAAATTTTCTTTGATCCTGATAATACACACATTATTGTGATGGTTTCTGTCTTCCAGTTCAATTAATTTTGTGTTTAATTTGGCAACACAGCCATCTAAAGATTGCATCTTTTCATTTTGCTGGCCTGAAGAATTAGTTATCTTATCAAGCGCATGTGAAAGTTTGTTCTGGTCATCTCTCACCAACGCCAGGGGCCTCATGTATAACATTGTGCTTAGAAGTCATACTAAAACATGGCATACTGACAAATGTGGAAATTTGCGTTTGCACAAAACCATGCATAAGCCAACTTCCGCACACTTCTGCTCCATAAATCCCAGTCAGCATGAAATGTAATGCATGTATTTTTGTATATTTTGTATAATTTTGTATATTTGAATATGTGAATCTATGTAAATAGTGATTTCAGCTAAGTGTTTTGTTAAATGACAATGACAAAAGCACATATGAAAAAGAAGAATTTCACCAAATGCAAAGTGGAGATCCTACTCAGTGAATTGGAGATAAGGAAAAACATACTTTTTGGGGGCTTAGGCAGTGGTATGACCAACAAAAGGAACTTGATGGAATGACACTGAAAAGTTCAAGTTCAGAAAATCACACAGTGCCCAAAATAAAAAAGAAGTCAGATGTCAAAGTTGATGTGAAAATGCAAGTCGTAGCCCACCATTTGAATGTCATACGGAAGTGTATTAGGGCACAGAGAAAAGAAAAACAAAATAGGTACACAGTGAAGAAAAAAAGGTTGAAATGTCAACTTTAATCTCGAAATTTCCACTTTATTCTCATAGTTTTTTAATCATTAAACTTGAACATCGTAAACTTCATCTTAAAATTGATGTTTGAATTACTAGTTTCTCAAATCCCATTGTAACTAAAGTAGCATGTTAAATGCTTCATATTCTATGTGATCTATGTGTGTGAATCACTATGTGCTTTTTAAATGGGCTTTCTCTTTCACAGACAGGAGCCCGCACGCACTGATCGCCACACAGAATACACTCATGATATTACATTAAACCATGTATTAAACATGGGGCACAGAGGCGCAGCGGTAGTGATGAAGTATTGCCCCATCCAGGGATTAAGCCTAACCCTAACCCCAACCCCCAATTCCTGTCATTCCCTTTTCTTTCTCCATGTAACCAAAAAAGTCCAGAAAAGTTTGTTTTAAAAAGGTCTAGTTAAATTTCAAAGTAAACAGTCCACATAAGAATAGAGAAAGGTTGTTACACACGTAGAAAAGGCAGAAAAAAAGAAAAATGTTTCTTCTTGTTAAACTTCAATTGTTTCTACAATTAAGGATGAGTTATTTCCCTATGGTTTATTCCACATTCAGTATGTTCTACATGTATGGCTCTGCACATACCACTGACCATATTAAGGGGTGCCTCCATGCCTTACACACGACAAGGTAGGTTACTAACTAATACTAATCTGCAATCAGAGGGGCATGCAATAGTTAGAATATTCAATTTCAGTTCAGCTTGTGGGGGTATAAGAACCTCCTGTATACTATGCACTAATTTATAGGCAAACATTTAACTTAACTAAGAAAATACTTCTATCAACTTAACATGACCTAAATAACTGGCAAATGGCTCTTACACATATAACATTTAACTTTATATTTTGTTCTCTGACAGCAGTTTACATGTAAGAAATTAGTTTGGGATATAGTGTTTAATGACATAAGAGGTGTATCTAGAATATAAAATTTTTCTTTATGCTGATTGGTGACAATTTAAATAAATAAAAATATATTGCGTAAATGCTCCAAAATGCAAAGAGAGTGCTCTGTTCAATTTCTTTTCTTCTGTCTGCCATGTTCTGTTAAACAAGGCATGTGGTGACTCCACCTGTAGATGTAAAGAAAAGGGCATCCATGTTCGCAGTTCATATACAGCGATAGCTCAATACACTTCTTTATCTGCTAAGTATTTTCCATGACATACGAATCATCAATTCTGAGTATTTTTTAAGTGTGAAGAATTGAAACATTTTATTACTTTAAATGTTTAAGGTAATCAGCTCCTTCAGTTTTTAAGTTAACTTTTCAGGTATTACAGTGTACCACTTATCTTTGGTCAGCAATGGACATGCTTTTCCCATTTTCATATCCTGCATGCTTTATACGTAGGTTATCTGATTCAATGAAGCATAACATCACAATCTGTTTATGTTTATATTGTTTCCATGTTGTAGTTGTCACCTTTAGAAGCAAGTTGGCAATGCAGCAAAGCCAACAGTGTACTCACAAAATGACAAGCTCCTATCACACTATTTATTTGAATTTTCCCTCTTTCAAACTATAATTATGTTACACCGCAATTTAAAAGTTTAACATAAAGCAGATTTCAACATTGATTAAGTCTCAGAGTTCTGGTAGCTTCATGTGGATATAAAACAAATCTCCAAGTTACTCTGTCAATTGTAAAATTATTCAGTATATAGGTAAACTAAATTTGACACAGTGGTCATCCTAGCTTACAGATGTTTCCCACTTTCAGTACATTTTAAAGTGTGGTCATGTTCTGGAATATGTTTGCTGTATAATATTCCACTCTCTCCTGCAAGACATTTTAAAAAGACCTATGTCCAAATTGTCAGGAATTTCCATAGGGGTGATGTCTAGCAAAGTGGCAATCCTTTGGCTGCAGCCATGTCTGAAGAGCTGAGTATCTGGAAAAGATTGTTCTGACCTTTGCCATTGATTGCTCACAATGCATTATGAACAGACAAAAATAAAAGTTACAAATTACATTTCAGGGTAAACAGTTGTACAGGATTATGATGACCCAGATAGTTTTTTTCTGTTGCCTCTTTCAAGAATTATGGTCAACTACTATGCCATTCAAATGAAAATATTGCAAGTTTTTTTTGTATTTTTTTTTCACCTTCGGGTTTCAATTCTGATTAGAGTACCAACCTGACAGTAACATCACTCACACTTACAAATTATAACACATGATGCAGTTCAACAAAACATTTGCCAAGTATCTAATATAGCAGCAAAGCTGTCAGCATGTGAAGTATTCAGCCAGCATCAGTTTAATATGGGGAAAGGATAACACACAAGATGGCACATTGTGGTTGGAGTCATCCCTGAATTAATCCAGCTCACTTTGCCATGTTTTCACAGATATGGCAGAAATGATGATGTTATACAAATACAAAAATAAACAGTTTTTTTTCTTTGTGTACTCATTTGTTATCAAATCATGTATGTGATTTAATGTGTAGAATTGTGCGTGTAATTCAATACTTGTGGCCAGCATTTCAGTATAGCTTTACTCAAACTCTGTTTTTACCTCCTAAAAGCTACCTCATTTACAGTCAAGTAACATGTTGCATCTATCCTTTTATTTTCACAAGGTAGGGCCACCATTCATTTTTATTTTTGTATTTACTGTTGGGTCTGCTGTGTCTGTGAAAACTATGTGAGTGAGTCCATTTTTTTGATGAATATGTAAGGTCAGTCATCCGTTCGTGTTTCTTTCATTTAAGAAATCTCTCAAAACTAAGAAATGTTGTTTCAAAATCAGAATTGGAGATGCTTGTTCATTCTGTTATTTCTTCACGGCTTGATTACTGTAATGCTCTCTTTACAGGTTTGAGCAAGTCCTCTCTCTCACGCCTTCAGTTAGTTCAAAATGCAGCTGCCAGACTCATAACTCGTGCCAGCCAGAGTGATCATATCTCCACCATTTTGCACACACTGCACTGGTCCCAGTGTTTTATAGAATTCATTTTCAAGTTTTGGTACTTACTTTAAGAGCTTTTGCATGGACAGGCTCCTTAGTACCTAACCAGCCTGCTCCAACACCATACAGTTTGTCGGACTCTAAGATCTGGGCAACAGGGCTTTCTCGTTGTCCCACGCACTCGGCTAAAAACCCGTGGGGATCGTGCCTTTCAGTCTGTGGCACCAAGACTATGGAGTAGCCTGCTTTGTGGTCTGTGTGGAGTCGAGTCTCTTAATTCTTTTAAAAAACAACTAAAAACATTTCTTTTTAAACAAGCTTTTAATCAATGCTGAATAGTCCCAGTTTGTTTATTCATTGTTTTTAATGGTTTTGTTTATGTTTTGTTTTTAACTGTTGTATTTGTACTGTATTTGCTGTTCAGAGCTCTGTGACCTTTTGTCTGTGAAGGGCGCTATATAAATAAATAAACTAACTAAACTAACTAACTAACTGCTTGATTGCTCTGTCCACTATGTGCCACTTCGCCTGTTCTCCCTTCCCGATGTCATGCTGGCTGCGTACTTTGTATTCCAGGGTGCGTGAAAAACATTAAAATGCCATTTCAAGTGTGTTTATAGTCATTTTTACCAGACTGAAGTAACTGTAATGCTGACAGTTTCAGATGTTTTCTTCGTCATCATTAATAGTGAAACAAGGTGAATGAGTGTAAGTGCCACATTTTTTCATTTATCATTTCATAGTTGTCTGCTGAAGAAAAGAGGCAGTTCACATTGGCAAAACAATGTTCAGTAATGGTGATAACAGTGGCAGGAGTGGATTTGTTGAGGTCAAAAGGATATGCAAATCCAGTCAACTGCAACCAGGAGGAGAGAGACAGAAAGTCACACCTAGGTTTCATTATTCAATGGCATTTCTTTTAGTGATAGCATCATGGACATTTGAAGTGCAACAATTTAGGAAAAGTCCAGGAAAGACAGGAGCATGACATGCACAATGATTAAATAACTAAAGATTTAAGACTGGTATCCGCCATGACACTTGTAGTGTTAAATTATTTTATCCCTCTACTTCTCACAGTGCCTCAGTTTGAAGGGGCACAGGGGTGCATGGTTTGAGAACTGCTGGGAAATTACATTTTCATCAAACATTCGTTGTCATACCTCTTTGATGTCATGCTGACCTCACAAGGAATCATGGGGTGCTGGGAAAAGAATTTCTCCTAAGTCAGTTGTAAGGCAAATTTTCTGGATACAAATTAGCAAGCAAGGCCTCTGGAGAACCAAGTAAATTCATTACAAAAAATGCTATGTTGAATTTTGCTAATCAATACTAAATTGACATGTAAGTGCCTTGTTCTTTCACTGGTACTAATAATGGTGGTGCATTTAAATAACAACAGGACTGGAAAAGGTAATTGTAAGGTAGTGCTGTGATGTTGCTGTGATTTTTGTTGATAACAGACTGCCCTATTTTGTTCCATGTTGTAGCATGATTTAGTCAGAAATTAAATTGTTTCGGTCAACCTCCAGTTCAGATACAGTGAGGCATTTCTGAATAGCAGACTGTCTCACTGAGAACAGTTTTAAGTACTAATTTGAATTCCATGCCAAAACGCATATTACTGTTAACCGATGATGAATTAAGCAGTTGTCATCTGGCATGCATTACCAGAGTTTTTTTATATACTGTATATATATATATATATATATATATATATATATATATATATATATATATATGGGATTGCACTTATGGTATTGCATGTGGTAAAATAAATATCCTTGTTGACAGTGACTATACCAACCCCAGAAGGCTCAATGAAATATCATTAACTTAAGCTGTAATAAGCTGTGTACAATTTGGAGATCCTTGCTCATTGTCTACTCATTGTCTTAATGAGTTTTGCATGTCGTCTGTGTGTATGTGTTTTTTTTCTACTTTATCCCATGGATTTGCATGTTGACATTCCATAATGATCCTGTTTGGGTGTTTGCACTGAGCCTTATAATGGACTGTCTTTGTTTGGTTCATGTGTTGCACTTAATGCTTCTAGGGCAGTCTCAAACTGCCACAACTCTGAATTGGATATGTCTGAATTGGATATGTCAGGTTAAGAGTAGATCAGGGTTTGCCTTAGGCACCCTCTCTGGAATTCTCTTAGGGAAGGGAAAATTTGTAAAATGACCTTCTGAAACCTGGTCCCTGAAACCTATCAGCGTCTCTTCCTTGGAGAGCCAAATCCAACAAACTGTTCTCTTTGTGAACCTGAAAATGAGATCCAGTCTGTAAAGCCAAAACTGTGTGCCAATGGTCTCACAAGGCTGAGAAGCCATTACTTCAAGAAGAGAATTTCAGCATCTACACTCTTGGGCCTAAATGAGTAATGCTTTTTCCCCCATGAGTGGCAAAAGACAGCAGAAGGCAACCTGAGGAAGCAGCAGTAAAGCATTGGCATGTATCATGCAGCAACGCTTGAAGAATCTTCCACTTGAACCTGGAGCAATAACAAAGCAAAATCTCCACACAACATCAGACATTATCCATAAAGACTTGCTATCATAAACTATTTATCTGTGCCAAGATAAAGCAGAACTCTAAATACCAGTAAACAGCCAGTCTTATATGTTTATATATATATATATATATATATATATATATATATATACACACATATATATGCAATGCATTTATCATACTTCTGTAATAGTTGTGTTTATCAATAAATTGTATTATTCTGTTTCTTAAAATGAGTGTGCTTCACTTACTTTGATATACAGTAAGTCTGAAGGCCACAGACCTGCCTCCTACAACAGAAAAAGGTAAGATAAATAAAGTAGGAGCCTTGCCAAATAATTTGATTCATTACCAGTATTGCCAAAGGTAAAACTGATAATTAATTAACCAAGTTAAAATTTATTTTTCAAATCCTGTATTATTATGGAATCCTCCTGGGTGAGCATCTTATTGATTATTAATCATCAAGAAACCCTACAAAGGCACTCAAATTAAGTAGTATGATCTTTCAACGGATAAAATTCTTTCGCTAGTTATGAAGCTACTATTGCCTGCACCATGAAGGCGATGTGAATTTACCTTCAGCTAGTCTTACCTAACTTCAAGAGGTAGTGTCTGTGTGTGCAAGTGAGTTGTTGCTCTGCACTTTCTTAATGGATTTAGAAAGTTATAACACAGCTAGAACTTATTTTCATACGGTTATTACCTTTTAGTTACAGTTATGCCAATATTACAATACATTAACTGGGTTTGTCCTACCTACTAAGTCACAATTAATAGTTCTCCAAACCAAAGTAGGAGTAGTTATAGCTCTGGTGTAAGCAATGCTGTGTTCCTTTCTTGGTCAGCTTTTTGCAGACACATGGAAGAATCTTCAGTCCACTTTTTCTTTGGCATACAGAAATAGGCTCAGTCGAAGCAAATCTACCCATAAAGTTATTATAACTGGAGCCATGAACTCCATCTTTACATTGACTTGTAAATATCCACCCATTTATCCATCCATTTTCAGTTCTTTTATCATTATCAGTTATGAGTTTTTTCCTTCATTTAACGTGAAGTGTTATGTAAATTGTAAATTATTTTTCTCCTTTTGATCTAAACCCAGTGGGGGCTGGGCAGTCTCGTGGCCTCTGAACCCCTGCAGATTTTGTTTTTTTTCTCCAGCCCTCTGGAGTTTTTTTTTTTTGTTTGTTTTTTCTGTCTTCCCTGGTCATCTGACCTTACCTTATTCTTTGTTACTTAGTATTGCCTAATCTTATTTTTATATTTTTCTTTTTTCTTTCTTCAACTTGTAAAGCACTTTGAGCTACATCATTTGTATGAAAACATGCTATATAAATAAATGTTGTGGTTGTAAATGCATATGCAACTGTATAGTTTTTCCAAATACATGTATGGAAATTTTAGACTTTTATATACTGCTCAAAAAATTAAAGGAACACTTTTTAACCAGAGTATAGCATCAAGTCAATTAAACTTCTGGCATATTGATCTGGTCAGTTAAGTGGCAGAGGAGGTTGTTAATCAATTTCAGCTGTTTTGGTGTTAAAGAAATTAACAACAGGTGCACTAGAGGGGCAACAATGAGACAACCCCCAAAACAGGAATGGTTTAACCATTGGAGGCCACTGACATTTTTCCCTCCTCATCTTTTCTGACTGCTTTTTCACTGCATTTGGCTACAGTCAGTGTCACTACTGGTAGCATGAGGCGATACCTGGATCCTACAGAGGTTGCACAGATAGTCCAGCTTCTCCAGGGTGGCACATCAATATGTGCCATTGCCAGAAGGTTTGATGTGTCTCCTAGCACAGTCTTAAGGGCATGGAGGAGATTCCAGGAGACAGGCAGTTACTCTAGGAGAGCTGGACAGGGCTGTAGAAGGTCCTTAACCCATCAGCAGGACCGTTATCTGCTCCTTTGGGCAAGGAGGAACAGGATGAGCACTGCCAGAGCCCTACAAAATGACCTCCAGCAGGCCACTGTTGTGAATGTGTCTGACCAAACAATCGGAAACAGACTTCATGAGGGTAGCCTGAGGGCCCGACATCCTCTAGTGGGCCCTGTGCTCACTGCCCAGCACTGTGGAGCTTGATTGGCATTTGCCATAGAATACCAGAATTGGCAAGTCCACCACTGGCACCCTGTACTTTTCACAGATGAAAGCAGGTTCACCCTGAGCACATGTGACAGACGTGAAAGGGTCTGTAGAAGCCGTGGAGAATGTTATGCTGCCTGTAACATCATTCAGAATGACCAGTTTGGTGGTGGATCAGTGATAGTATGGGGAGGCATATCCATGGAGGGACACACAGACCTCTACAGGCTAGACAATGGCACCTTGACTGCTATTAGGTATCGGTATGAAGTCCTTGGATCCATTGTCAGACCCTATGCTGGTGCAATGGGTCCTGGGTTCCTTCTGGTGCACGATAATGCCCGGCCTCAAGTGGCGAGAGTATGCAGGCAGTTCCTGGGGGATGAAGGAATTCATACCATTGACTGGTCCCCATGCTCACCTGACCTTAATCCAGTAGAACACCAATGGAACATTGTGTTTCGGTCCATGAGACGCCACCATTTTGCACCTCAGACTGTCCAGGAGCTCAGTGATGCCTTGGTCCAGATCTGGGAGGAGATCCTCCAGGACACCATCCATCGTTTCATTAGGAGCATGCTCCAACGTTGTCAGGCATGCATACAAGCACGTGGGGGTCATACAAACTACTGAGTACGATTTTGAGTCACTGCAATGAAATTTCGACAAAATGGACTAGCCTGCTGCATCATTTTTTCACTTTGATTTTCGGGGTGTCTTTGAATTCAGCCTTCTGTATGTTGATAATTTTCATTTCCATCAAACAATGTGGCATCCTTTCATTCTTAACACATTACCCAGTCCACATCAGTATAGATATTCAGCATTATTTTTTTCCCATTGAGATCTGATGTGTTTTCAAAGTGTTCCTTTAAGTTTTTGAGCAGTTTATTTTAGTCAATAACAGACCTTTACTATTCTTATATTAAAATTATTAGACTGTGATCTTTGTGCAACTGAAAAAGTGTAAAAGCAATGAATACTATATTGGGCTTACATTTGGTTCAGTAGTATCAGTTTTCTAAAAGTGTTGTTCAATTAGCAGCTGTTGGAGAATGAGAACAAATTACTCCAGTGAATTCTGCAAATAAATGCGTTGATTATTGCTATTTTCTCTTATCTTGTGCTTTTGGCAGAGGTGGGCTCAAAGCATTTTGACGTGTATAAAGCTATATGTTAATTTTATTTGCATTTACCGATTCAGGAAATATATTAGATTTTTGATGGCTCTTTTAGTTTTAAATTTTGGATTCCTACAGTAGTAATGAGAAATGAGGATGTTATAAAGCACAAGAGACTTTACAGAGGTCATGTCTGGTCAGCAATCCTCCAGAAAAGCCAGTCAGAAATTGTATGTTTAATTCTCACCTTAAAAGCTCTGAACTGATCAGTCATACAGGAACTTCAGAATTAATTAAATCTCCACAATTTAAACTGTAAGAGATTTAAAGCAAGTTTTTAAAACTATTTGAAAGCTTGAGCTCAGCTTCACACATTGCTTAATTAGAGGTGACAGGTAACTTGAAAACAGAAGTCCTTAGAGAGCAAAACAAAGTTGAAAGCCAAGACACTTAACTCCGGAAGCCCAGTCTGGAACTCATTTTATAGGCACACATAGTGAAATCTGGTAAGTCATAACTAAATGTAAAACATCTTGGATATTAGGAATGCTTCCTTTTAAGAAATATTAATATTAACTATTTGATGTAACTGTGTAAAAACTGATGTGTAGCTAAACTGTTTACTTTAACTCATCAAATGTACAGGATCTATTTTCCTTACTCAGTGTTTTCTAGAACACTTACTGTACTACATATGTGATTGCCTGATGTGAAGCTTTGTTTTGCTTGGATTGATTAACAACATTTTTAATTTGTATCAATTTAATTCTTTTAAGGTACATTTCCTTTTGAAATTAAAGAACTACTCTTATCACATTGTTTATGAAATATAAACAGGCTGTTGCTCTCTGAAAAGTCTTCAAAAGCTTCTCTTATAAAATGTACCTTATTTTATTTTTGTGTTCACTGACTCTAAATCTGTGGTTCATTATTACAGCCTGGATTTATTTGTTCCAACTGAAATTATCCATGATCACATTTTTGTTTCAAATTTTAACTCTGTAGGTCTAGTGGTTGTAATATTAAACTGTTATTCTGAATCTGAAAGATTTCTGTGGTCTTTACAATGAGGCCAGCCATCTTCTTTCAATTACTAGCCCTGAAGTTTTTTTTTTTTTTATATAGAAAATTTACAAGAGATTTTAGACTAGTTGTTTGATTGCTGCCTAGCCTGCCAAATCCCTAACCACCAGATCACTAGACAAAAATGTAGGTTTACTTTTTCAATTATACAACCATTTTGACTTTAATTCATTTTTTTTTTTTGGTATTTCATAGTTGTTCCTATTTTTTGGAAATCAATTTCTATATTTCCAGGTGTCTTTAGAATAATATTTCACTCTGTGCATATCATAGTCTAGTTTATTCCTATCTATCAACTATATTTTAAAACAGTATTATGTGAAGCTAGACACAACCCCAGAAGCAATGGGCATTGGATTGGAATCTATAGGGTGCCAGTCCATCACAAATCACATTCACGCAGAAAACTCTAGAGTTACCAGTCAAACTGAACTGTCACATCTTTGGGATATGAAAAGAAATCAGAGTACAAAAAACATAACAGAAAAATGGTTACTGGACCTGTGAGAAAGCAAGGACAAACTATGCATCACTGTGCAATTTACTATATTCAAAAAACAATTTAAATAAGTTTATTGCCAGTTACTATATTCAGAAACATATTGAAGAGAATTTATTCAAAGGCTAAAGCTGTCATTTCAACATTTTGACAAAATTTTAAAAACAATGTAAAATATTAAATTATTTAATTTAAATAGAAATTAGCTAAAATACACTTGGAAATAATTTTATTTAGGGCCCTGACAATTTGATATATTTATTATTAGATATTATATATTTAATATTTTAACTCATTTTCATAATCTCCCTATCCCAAAAATGGGGAACAGTGTTTGCCATGGTAGAATCAGGCACAAAACAAAAAAAAACAGTTCTAGCAGCTAGGGAGTCACCCAACTACAGAGTTTATACACATACACACACACACACACACACACACATGTATTCCAAACATCACTCAGTTTTGAGACTTCAGTCCACCTTACCTACATGTTTTTGAGATATAAACTCCTGGGGCCTCATGTATAAACGGTGCGTATGCACACAAATGTTGCGTACGCCTGTTTCCACACTCACACCGGGATGTATAAAAACTAAACTTGCCGTAAAGCTATGCACATTTTCACGCCAGTTAAATCCTTGGCGTATGCAAGTTCTCTGCTTGGTTTTGCAAATTGGTGGCAGCCAGTGTCAAAGCAGTGCTTTTGTTCAGTGTGGTTTCCCTTTCTTTTTTAGATCCACATCCCTGATGCGGCTTTATCAAATACACTGAAAATAACCGCATATCATTTATTAGTTTAAGGCATCTGATTGTAATTAACCTGTAACAATATAATGGTCCACGGAATGACCAAACTATTCCAAATACCATAGCTACTTTAGCATTGTTCCTCTCAATGCACCACTCAGAGTATTTATCCCATTGTATCTGGGTGTGGAATCACAGCTCTACAGCAGCTGATCAGAAAAAGAATTATCGGTATACAGCATCAAGCACACATTGCCTCAGCCATGCACACAATCTATTGAACTGCTCCCATATGGCAAACGCTTCAGAGCCTTTCCTGTAGGGACCTTGCGGTTCAGAAAGAGTTTCATCCCAAAAACTATAAACGCATACAGTCAGTCCATCAAGTGCTCCTTGTAGAACTGTTTGTACTTATAAATACAATTAACCCACTGTACACTTGCGATACAGTTATAATATTACACAATCTGAGCCACTTTATAAAACGCATATTTACATATGATGACAATATCATTTTTTAGATGAAATGCAGCAAAATGTTTATTACATTATACAGATGAAATTTTAACATCATTTAAATAATCTATTTTGTTAATAATTAAACATGTGAGGACACGGTGTCGCAGCGCTAGCAACGAGCTGGTGCCCCGTTCAGGGATTGTTCCTGCCTCGCGCTGTATGCTTGCTGGGGCTGGCGCGACACTGGATGGATAGATGGATAGAATAATTAAACATGTACTACGAAGATATTTCAACGTTCCTTAAAAGTTTGAAGAACCAGTGTTCTAAGCCTAGAGATGGCTTGACATCTATTCCAGAGCTGATTGTGTGGCGATTGGGTACTTGGAGAAAGAAAAGGAAGGATGGGAATTGGAAGTTAGTATGTTTGAGAGAGACAGTACTGCTGCAATAAATTATTTCATCAAATGTTGCGCAGCAAGCATCTTGCAGGAGGCAAGAACAATCTCTGGACAGGGTGCCAGTTCGTCATTATCACTGCGCCACCGTGTTCCCATGTTTAATACAGCGGTTCTCAATCTATAAAGTAACAAAAAAGAGGGCGCGAATGTTGCCATATGTGGCGTAATTTTGCTATTCGTAGGGAAATTTTAAACTTGTGGTGTATCGGCAGCAAAAAATATAGGAATAAATTTCATTAGGGTTTCAAAAAAACGTTAGGGGGCGCGATTAAAACTGTTATGAAAACTCGGGTCACAAATACTTAAAGGTTGAGAAACGCTGGTTTAATACATGCTTTAATTCCTATCATCATGAAAATAATATCAAGTATACATCTCAGTGTTTAAATTATTCAGAGAGCTGTAATATCATGAATGTAATGGCTTCTGTGTCCTGTTGGAGGAAGAGAAAGCCAGTTTAAGAAGCACGTAGTGATGCACACACATAGAACACATAGAAGAACATATACAATACAAAGCATTTAACGTGCTACTTTAGTTACGATGGTATTTGTGAAACTAGTAAATTAAACGATTTTAAGATGAAGTTTATGACATTCTACTTTAATGACAAAATAAACTACGTGATTAAAGTGGAAATTTCGTGATTAAAGTTGACATTTTGAACTTTTTTTCCCCTAATGTATGCCTATTTTTTTTCTTTTCTCTGTACTCAAATAAGCTTCCATATGACACTCAGACATACGACAGTGACTTTGATATCTGACAACTTCTTTTTTATTTCGGGCACTGTTTGACTTTGTGAACTTGAACTTTTAAGTTTCTCTGACACTCTATGTCACTCAATCAACTTCCTTTTGTTGTTTATATCACTGTTTAAACCAACAAATAGTAAGTTTTTCCTTGCCTCCACTTGGTATTCGCTGAAATTCTCCTATTTTCCCCAGTGCTTTTGCCATTGTCTTTTCACAGAACGCTGAGCTTACGGGCTATTTATATTGATTTGCTTATTCAATGAGGCATAATTCTGGAAGGAGACAGGGCAGGACAGCAGGGGCATGCACGTGCATTACTTTTCACATTGACCAGGATTTATGTAGTGGAAGAACGTGAAAGTTGCCGTACGGACAGATATAATCATCTGTGTTTTTTTGTGCATACGCACATTTCCGCTTTTGTCCGTACGCCATGTTTTAGTGTGAATTATACGCATGCTGTTATGCATGAGGCCCCAGGACACTAGAGTTGTGTGGAAGCAATTACTATTGATGCACCAAGTGCCTCCTAAATAAAGAAAATTAATATTAAATAACTTTTTATTGTATACCATTGTGATTTAAGTGCCATATAGCTTGAAAAATTGTTATAAAAGTAAACCTGAAAGGGAGATACAACAGCAATACAATAGATTTTAAATCCATTTCCAAATTACTCTTTAGTGTTTTTTGTTTTTGTTTGCAAGATATAATGCCTTCATTTAACTGATTAGTCATTGTCCATGACTTAGCAATAGAACAATAAATTGTAATTTGACATCACTGTAATTAAATATAATGGCAACTATCTTTGGCAAGTTTTCAGTCACATTGAGACAGGCCCCCTAAAAGCTTCAAGCTTTTTATTTTATAAGGACTTTAAATTTAGTCGGTCACTTTGCTTCCCCATCAGTCATCAGTGAATCTGTTTCATGAATCTAACAACAATTGTATGGCGGAGCTAGGGATCTGCACTGGCAATTGGAAGGTGGCTGGTTCAAATCCCATTAATGCCAAAAGGGACTCTGCTCTGTTGGGCCCTTAAGCAAGGCCCTTAACCTGCAATTGCTGAGCGCTTTGAGTAGTGAGAAAAGCGCTATATAAATGCAAAGAATTATTATTATTAATAGGAATAAATTTGAAAAAGCATCTATTTTATTCATTTTGCCCTTCTGTTCACACTGAAATAGTGTTTTTGACCATTGAAAACATATTTCAAAAAGGCTCTCCAAATTGTGAAATTGGAATTCTCTGGGTATCACATAGCATTGTGATTGGGGGAAATTGAGCTTTTTGAAAAAGCTGACCTGTGATTATCATATAATCAGGTATTGATTTCATTGTTTTGGATAATTCCCAGTCAAGACTGCACTGTCATAATTTCTCCGTATTACAAGTTCAGTTTTAGTTTCCCGTGCCTGGGAGTACAGTCAAAAATGACAGAAATGCAGCTTGCTACAGTGAACATGAACCTTATGATTTTATCCTGGTGTTTTTGTGCGGCTAAACATTTGTTGATTTTAACAGTTCTCTCTATTCTTAACTACCTCTACTTGAGCCTTGGCACTTTCATTGAACTCAATGCATATTTAATTAGACTCACTGACAATAATGTTGAACTTTAATGTCTGAATTGAACATCACCCAGATGTTTTTACCAGGATTTCCACAAAGTCATGAATTATCAGTAGGTATGTTTTGTTGTTAATGGTAAAGTTAGCCACTTTCCCACCCATCCCAACCTATTAATTATTTTATGAACAATTATCTTTTAAAACTATGAAATCTGTTGTATATGAAGTTTTTTTAAATATACTTTATGTTGTCTTTATGTGACCAGTGACCTTTTCCCATTTTACACATGTACATATCACTGTATTGATTACAACAGAACTTCAGTATCCACAGACTCAGTTTCTGTGGTTTCCTCTGGCCCGTAAATATTAAATGGACAATTCCAGAATTAAATGATTCATAAGTTTCAAACTGCATGCTATTCTGAGTAAATGTTTTCCCCACTTCAAATACACAGTACCTGCATCAGCATTGCTGCATTTCATGTGCAGTGCATACCGAAAACCAGTGTCTGACATCATTTTAGCCATGATGACGTGGTCATTTGACAGAGGGAGCACACAAGTATAAAAATATACAATATATTTTATTGTTATTTAATGTTTAATGTTTTATTGTGCATTATTTATCATAGATAAATAGATAGGTATTTAAATGATAAATGGCTTATATATAGGGTTTGCTACTATCCGTGGTAAGTCTTGGAACAATCACTTGCAGATATGAGGGGAACTATTAAATCTATTTACAATCAGGTTTTTCAACCTTTTTATGTGTCCTTTTTGTAATCAGTGACTTCTTTCATTTATTCATATAAAAATATCAGTTTTCTGTTTTTTTGGGAAAAAACTCTAACAAACTTGTCAACGTCTAGAGCAATGTTTATCACCTTTTCATTAACCAAGATAACCCAATTCTTTCTTTCCCTAATGAACCATAGTGTGGTGGAATGGTATTAGATCACAGGCCAATGCTGAAAATGAAGTTTTGTATGATGCTGAGGATATCCCAGTCACCAGGGGCCTCATGTATAAACAGTGCATACGCACAGAAATGTTGTGTTCGAACGTGTCCACGCTCAAATTGCGATGTATAAAACCTAAACTTGGCATAAAGCCACACACACTTCCACGGTACCTCATACCCTGGCGTACGCAATTTCTCCGCTCGGTTTTGCAGACTGGCGGCACCCAGCGTCAAAGCAGTGCTACTGTTCCTGTGTGGTCACCCTTTCTTTCTTAGATCCACATTCCTGACGTGGCTTTATAAATACACTGAAACTAACTGCATATTGTTTATTAGTGTAATGCATCTGATTGTAATTAACCTGCAGCAATATAATGGTCCAGGGAATAGCCACAGTATTCCAAATACGATAACTGCTTTAGCGTTATTACTCTCAATGCATCTTCTTCTTCTTTCAGCTGCTCCCGTTAAGGGTTGCCACAGCAGATCATCTTTTTCCATATTACTCTCACTGCACCACTCGGAGTATTTATATCACTGTATCTGAGTGGGGAATCACAGCAGCAACTAATTGGAAAGAGAATTGGTATTGGTATACAGCATGAAGCAGACGCTGCCTGAGCCACGGCAAAACGTTTCAGAGACTTTCCTGTACGGACTTCGCGATTTAGAAAAAGTTTCATCCCAAGAACTATAAACGCACTCAATCAGTCCATCAAGTGCTCCTTGTAGAACTGTTTGTACTTATAAGTACAATTACCTCACTGAGAACTTGCACTACAGTTATAATATTTCAACCTGCGCCACTTTATAAAGCGCATATTTACATATGATGACAATATCATTTTTAAGATGAAATGCAGCAAAATATGTTGATTATATTATACAGATAAAACTTTAACTTCATTTAAATAATCTGTATTGTTAATTAAACATGTGAGGACACGGTGCCGCAGCGCTAGCTAGTTCACGAATTGTTCCTGCATTGCGTTGTATTCTTGCTGGTGCTGACGCGACACTGGAAGGATAGACGGATAGAGTAATTAAACATGTACTATGAAGATATATTAATGTTCCTTAAAAGTTTTGAAGAATTGGCGTTCTAAGCTTACAAATGGCTTCACGTCTATTACAGAGCTGATTGTGTGGCGATTGGGTATTTGGAGAAACAAAAGTAAGGACAGGAATTGGAGGTTGGCACGTTTGAAAGAGACAGTACTTCTGTAATAAATTATTTCATTGAAGGTCGCGCATGGCGCAGCAAGCCTCTTGCGTGAGACGTGAACAAGGACTGCGCCACCGTGTTCCCATGTTTAATAACATGCTTTCATTCCTATCATCATGAAAAAGATATCACGTATACATCTCAGTATTTTAATTATTCAGAGAGCTGTAATATCATGAATGTAATGGATTATGTGTCCTGTCGGAGAAAGAGAAAGCCCGTTTAAGAAGCAGGTAGTGATTCACACACAGAGCACATAGAAGATCAAATACAGAACAAAGCATTTAATGTGCTACTTTAGTTACAATGGGATCTGAGAAACTAGTAAATTAAACGATTTTAAGATGAAGCTTATGATGTTCTACTTTAATGGCAAAATAAACTACGTGATTAAAGTGGAAATTTCAAGATTAAAGTTGACATTTCGTGCTTTTTTTCCACTGTGTGCCTATTTTTTTTGTCTGTACCCTAATAAGCTTTCATATGACACTCAGACGGTCCGCTACGAGTCGCCTTTTCACGGCGATTTTGATATGTGATTTCTTTTTTATTTCGGGCACTGTGTGACTTTGTGAACTCGATCTTTCGAGTTTCTCCGACACTCTGTCACTCGATCAACTTCCTTTTGTTGATTATACCACTGTTTAAACCAACAAATAATACGTTTTTCCTTTGCCTCCACTTGGTATTCGCTGAAATTCTTACATTTTCCCCCGTGCTTTTCCCATTGTCTTTTCACAGAAGGCTATTTATATTGATTTGCATATTCAAAGAGGCGTAATTCTGGGAGGAGTTGGGGCGGGACAGAAGGCGCGTGCATTACTTTTCATGCTGATCGGGATTTATGTAGCAGAAGAATGTGGAAGTTTGTGTACGTACAGATTCCTGCATCTGGATGTTTCTGTGCGTACACACATTCCCGCTTTTGTGCTTACGCCATGTTATAGTGTGAGTTCTACGCATGGCGTTATACATGAGGCCCCAGATGCAAAACTAGGAATGCTTCCTTTTAGCCTTTAACACAGGCGTGTCAAACTCACTACCATTGGTGGGCCGCTTCGACTGCCATATGTGCATCAGCAGGCCGCACTGTAACAAGTACTATTATACTATTATACTATTATACAAAGTACTGTAGCTTTCTTTCCAATACTGAAAACTTTAAAAAATGTAACACCTAAAGTTTAAAGTTTAAAGAAAAGCAATTTATTTCCATACAGTCTCCATACAACAGTGTAGAATTAGAGTCTTAGCCTCTTAGCTAGGTCCTTATTATATTATATTCATATTATATTCATTGCTTATATAGGAGCCTTACAGTGTGAGATTTATTTCTTTTGTCCTGACACTTGGCATCTCTTGTTAGTAACCAGTTCGTCAATATCAGGCTTGAAATCTTTTGCAGCTGCAACTTTTATGAGGGATGAAAGGTGCTCGACGGTAAGTCTTGAGCGATGTGGGGTTTTGGTAGCTTTCATTAACGAAAATAATTGCTCACAAAGGTAATTGCTTCCGAACATTGACAGTACTCTCGAGGCCAACTTACGGATCTGCACATATGAGGGTGGCAGGTAAGCATACAAGCCTGGCACACCAACTTCGTTGTATTTTGCCTTCAGAATACAATCTGACTGCACTTCAATCAATTCCATTTTGATATTCTCAGGCGCATTCTCAACGTTGTAAGAGAACAGCGCAATGCCCTGTTTATGTGAACTGAAATCACGAAAATGCTCAGTAATTCAAGTTGGAAAACAAATCCTCCAAAAATCAAATTTTACTTTACTAAGTTTACTTCAAAGTTTATATTGTAAAATAAGCCGATATGCAAAAAGCCACCTGACCTACAATAATTTTACAAACTCAAAATCACAAAAATATGTTAATAAACAACTCACCAACTTCTCGTGTCCACTTCAGATCTTCAGCTGTAGTCTGCACTAACTGTTCGTTACAATACTAGCACAAAATGACATGAAACTAGAGCAAAAAAACGTGAAAATATGCGGGCTATTACTACTCGTGATGGTCAGTTCTGCCCAGTGGCCAGTCTCAGCAGCCCAGTCAGTAGTGTAGCCTTAGCAGGGGCGGCTCTAGGCTCATGGCGGCCCTGGGCAGAGAAAGAATTGGTGGCCCCTTCGCCTGGCAATGTCAATACGGTATCTTATGCACAGCGGATGGCCACATCCGTTGCGGACACTGCATAGCCGCCTCGTGCTCATGACACGCTTCTATATACACGTGTCCATAACTTGAAAACCAAGTGGCGGCCCATTATATTCTCATTTCGGCAGAACGTTATAATACTACATATAGCTTACTGCTCCGACTCTAGTAAATACAGCCTACTAATTAACAAGAAACAGAATGTTTTTCAGCCACATTGCCGTCAGCTGTGTCGTTATTTTCTCTTTCTGTTTTATATTCAATATATATTAGTGTGGCGGCCCTGTGCAGGTGCACAGTTTGCACATGCCTAAGGCCACCCCTGCTGCCCGCTGCTGCAGCCTATTACTTCAGTTGTGACGCTGCGACTCATTAACTTTGGTCAAGGCTCGTGACTATACTAGCTGATGACATTTCCGGTACTGTAATGCCATGGGTAAATACGCTTTTGTCAGAGGGCAGAAGTAAGAAAAGTCAATAAGTAACACCGAAGATGCAGAATGATTCAATCACAAACGATAGTAATCATTTTGTACAAGTTCAGTGCTAACTAGGATCTGCCATGCGGGCTGCACAGATTTCTGTTGCGGGCCACATGCGGCTCTGGGGCCGCATGTTTGACATGCCTGCTTTAACATGTTTGCACTCAGTAGAGAGGTCCACCTCTGACGTGAATTTTTTTGTGCAACATGGGTTTGACAACAAGAATTTCATTTTTCAGCTTGTCAGTGCATATTATACCTCTAAACATCTATAGGGGTTTCAAAGGTGCCAAATATAGAAATGAATTTGATTCAGGCAGGGCTCTTCTGACAGATTGTACGGGTGTTTTGGAGGAACAGGCTTCAGGTTGACCAACAGTTGGAAAAACAGCACTGTCTTTGAGCTCAATGCTTATGTTTCTCTCTTTGTTGCTTGTGAGGTTTCTATTATTTTGACATTGGTTCCTTAAGTTATCCTGCAAATTTTTCAGTGCTTGCAAGGATGCACTCATGGCCTACCCAGAATAGCAAAGGTCTATTGAGTGAAACTGCACAGCAGAATTATTAGGCTTCAAGGCACCAAGATCTCTGACAAAGGAATGTACCTATTTCAAAGAAATTATGTTTCTGTAGGTGTACCATAAGTCCTGATGTTTCTATACATATATATCCATTTCTACTGCACTATTTTCCAAAATCATAGAGAGAAGATTCAAAATATAATTTTCATTTTCAACTACACGCCTTGCTACATCATAGTGACATGTCTATCAATCTTTTTTTGCAGCAATGTAGGCACTCTATCTCTTATCCCACTCTTCACTGAAGAACGATCATTGCACTGACTCACAATATTTCAATACAGTAGCTACCATCAGAAAGATGTTTCAGCATCTGTGTTGTGAAATATTCAGCATCCAGTTGATTCAGGTCAAGCAAACTAATCAGGTGTTCATCCAAGAACTGAAACAAAGCCAAATTGAGTAATTTCTTTACAGATTTTCTATATTGCATCTGTCCCTAATACCATCATTTTTATACAGTACCCTGCAGTGTCAACATTTTCATAATTAGCTTTTTAATTTCATGCAACACAAAACTCGCCATAGTCTCCTGTTGTCTCAATTGTTTTCAGCTAGCTTCAGGAAAAGTCCTGGAGTCACATCATTCTCTTTCTTAGACTCCGAACTGTCAAAGGACCCATGGAAGAGCAAATCGTTAACAACTAGGAACTTAACTAACTCTCTCCTATGCTTTTCACATTGTATCTGCTTTTTCTCAATCTGGTTTGGTCCTACCAGGTGGCCTATGGTTTCATGAGTCTCTTCCCCATTTCTTCCCATAAGGATAGAGTTCACACAAGACAGTGGTTAGATATGTAATTGTTTGATCCCTTGTCAATCTCTAGAGCAGCTCTCAAGTCATAAAACCTGTTTTTTTTGTAAACACAATGTCTTATTTCTGGCTCCAAATGTTCAACAGGGGAAACAAAAACATGAATCAAGCTTTACAGAACTTTGCAGCCATGGCTGAGAACAATACCAGCTCAGATTGAATGCAGGCAGGTCCTTGGCTAAATAGCCGCTTTGGGTTAAAATTTCAGCACAGGCTCGGATGGTGCATTTGAATTTTAATCAAGGTCATTATCAATGGGAGCAGTGGTGCATAAGTCTCTGTGTTCTGGCAGACTAACTGTGAATACATAAGGTATCAGAAAGTGGCGGGAGAGTGTTTGTACTCAGATCAGGTACCAAATGCTCTGGGGTGTTTGGTTTCAAAGAATTGCTGGGCTTAGAGGTGCCGGTATTAAGAGAGTCAGAGACAGGGAGTGGTTTATAAATTAAAAAGTCATACATGGTGAATGGTCACACAAGACAGTCAGAAAACAGTATGCAATAAACACAAATAATAAAAAAAATTACACATCCACCACAGACAAACCTGTGGATAGCTATTGCAGCATCTGGAACAACTAAAAAAATGGATGAGGCTAAATATACAGTATCATAGTAAATGCTGACTACACTGCCACATCTTGATCAGTATACATTTCTTTCTTGGCATAACGTCTGACTGTGTTCTTGCAAATAATCACAAGAACTAGCAAGCAACTCAGTTTTGAGTACCAACTGATGATCCGATCAAAGTGCTTTAAAATGACAGACTGAGAGAACATCTATTGCCTCTATGGATGATTTTCTTTTGTCTGATCTGCCAATCAGTGGGCAGTAGAAATACTGACATTAGAACAAATCTCTGCATCTCAGACTTTTGAAATGCCTTTAGGCAATCATATGTTTGGAACACCTGCCTAGTGTGCAAGTGTGTTTTAGTAGGGGTATTTTTGCAGCCTGGAATGGGGGCACATCAAGATTCCAGCAATTCTCCCATCAATCCTCCAGATCCAGTCTCACTGTGTAAGTTGCAATTATTTTCCAGTATTTATTTTAGCATGACTACTGGTCTATGCTTTCCTCTTGTATCCTTTCAAAGAATTGTACTTTATTGTTTGTCTACAGAAAAAGTTCATTTTGTTTTTTCCTCTTTCTTTCTGCATTTCGATTTTCTTTGGATTTGCTTCATAAACAAACACTTGTCCAATAAATTACATATGCCAAATAGGAAAGATTTAAACATTTCTGATGTTTAACTGTGGATGACACACTTTTAGAGACTGAAAATACTAGTGTTTGCAAATGTATCCATGTTAGTATATACAGTGCATCCGGAAAGTATTCACAGCACATCACTTTTTCCACATTTGTTATGTTACAGCCTTATTCCAAAATGGATTAAATTCATTTTTTTCCTCAGAATTCTACACACAACACCCCATAATGACAACGTGAAAAAAGTTTACTTGAGGTTTTTGCAAATTTATTAAAAATAAAAAAACTGAGAAATCACATGTACATAAGTATTGTAAAAGGATTGATGATCCTAAGGTACGTCTTTCAAAGATGCTGCCTTAAATGACCTGAACTGTAAGTATAATAATGTTTTATTATGGTAATTTTGGCTATGACACTAGAGTAGCATAGCCAAAGGTGAGCATGAATGGGCAATCGCCCACCCACTCAGAGTCCCTGCCCACTGAATCGCTTTTCAATTTTCAAATAGAAATACAGTATACTGTATATACAGTATGTAATAATATATATTTTTAGTAAAACGGTTTTAATATTGACATTAGTATTATTCATCATCTCATATCTCTATATAAATAAAATCCAACGTCTGTATGCCTGTCCGATTTTCACAAGAGAACTACTTAACGGATTTAGATTAGGTTTTTTCTATAATTTGCTTGAACATTCCGGTTGATTTTGCGACCCCTCTCATCATGCTAAGTATCATAGTTCGCTTTCGGTACCAATTTATTTGCGTGAATCTGAGAGAGACACAGCAGGCCGAGGGGAAGGGGACAGGGCCCTCCTCACTCACGCACCAGCCTTGGGGTATATCTTACATCCACTTAGCTAGCGAACGAGAGAACTGCTTAACGGATTTAGATCGTGTTTTTTTCTAGAATTTGCTTTAACATTCCGCTTGATTTTGTGACTTCTCTCATTGCGCTAAGAATCATAATTCGCTTGCAGGAGCGATATATTCATGAGGAGAGGAGAAAGTGTGACATCAGGAGTAGGGAGCCAGGCAGGGCCCTCCTTGCCGTCCTATTTCACTTCTACTGTATGTGGGCAGAGCTGCGGGGCATGGCTAGTAACATATAAATATATCAATATTTAATTTGGTATGTTATGACCCCACCCCCATCAAATCATCCTATCAAGTCCTGCATGTGCGTGCATGATCATTTTGCTCACAGCTTGTTAAGCGAATTAGCATAAGGTGAAAAACCTAGGTTAAAGTAGCCTAGAATGATATACGTTAAAATGGCTAAACAGAGCTCCGTGTTCAGTTTCTTTAAAAGGCCTTGACGAACTTTAGAAGAAGGTGACACATCTCAAGTTGACAAGCAAGCTTTTGTTGAAAAACTAGAACTGTGCCTTCACTGTTTCCGCTACTGGAAAGTGCGTTCCCAACCAATCCAAACACGTCAGATGCTAGTGGTTTTGCTCCACTTGCCCCAACAGACTTATCGGTGATAGATGAGCCACCTTCTCAGCCTAGACTGTAAACATTCCTGGCTACAAAAATGGATAAGTGGAATGATGTCAATGATTTGAAAGATTTAAATGGATGAAGTATAGCATATCTAGAAATGCTGTGTTTTGCCAACCATGCTGCTATGTGGACGATTGGTTCATCAAGACTGTTTTTAATGACTGGAAACAAGAGTTAATTATGATATAAACTCGAATCTAGCAAGGCACATTTATCTGCGGTGGTCAAAGCACAGGCCTTTAGAGAAAGCCACCAGTCCGGATGAGGAAATATGCTTAACTGAATAAGAATGAACAGGCAGAGAAATTTACTGAAACTAATCAAGCACACATCGAAGTAGTAATGGACAGTGTGCTTTTGTGTACCAAGCAGGATATACCATTATGTGGCTACTGTGAAAAGGAGGAAGCTGTTAATAAGGGCAGCTTTTTGGAAATTTTCAAATTCATATGCAGTTATGATCCAGAGATTAAAAGGTCATTAGACAATATGCCAAAAAACGAGACTCTTATGAGCCCTGATATACAAAACTGCTAGAAATGTCTGCGTTGCTTCTTCTTAAAAAGATTCAAGCAGAGTTACACAAACAACCAGACATATATTTTGCTGTTTTGGCAGATGAATATAAGGATTTGTCTAATTGAGAATTAATTGCTGTTTACATGATGTTTTGTCTTGGTAGAGTAATATATTGCTCTACTTTCCCCTATTGTATTATTAACATGTAGCCTTTGTCAGAATGCCTAATCTCACAGACTTACCAATGTTTATAAGGTATTATTGTACAGTATATAACTTATCCCCATCTTCCCTTCTATATCTATAACCTCAGGCAATTAGATGTAGTAAAAAGACAAGCAGAAGTTAAGTTACACATAAAATAATGTATTACTGATAATATTCATAAATAATAACAAAATGCAAAGTACATTTGAATATTGGCAACCATACAACCTGATTAAATGGTGATATGTAGTTCAGGCGGCACACAGTCTTCTAGTTACTTAAATGTCTCTAGTTAAGGCATCATTGGTGCTCAGCTTTCAGCCACATGTCTGTTCAAAATGGCTGCTGAGCTGTGCTCTTCATTGTGTGGTCTTCATCATCAGGTTAGCAAGAGAGATGCTTCTTTCAGATGTTGGTTAGTAAGAGAGAGAGTGTGAGGTTAAACACATACATTTATAGATGTTCTGTCCAACCCCTACAGCCAATAGGGCGTCATAGTACTTAAAGGCCTCTGAACCAAGCCAATTCCAAACAGCCATACTTCAGACCAATGGGGGAAATAGAACATCTTAACACCTGCCCCCAAACCATATGTTAAAGTACACCTTAGCCCATTTGTGGGGGTAGAAATGACTTTAGCAAAGAGACACTTGCCAAACTGGTTTAAAACACACATCCCCCAAATCCTGTCGTAAAATTCAAACAGACCCATTTCTAAGGTTGGGGGTAAACACTAAATTATATTGCTTTGCCCAAATTAGAAATAAAAGACATACAAAACATTTATCAAGTTATATGTAAAATCTCACATTACAACACATGACCTATCTTTACAAGGGTGAATTAAAAGAGAGAGCAGGTGGGTTTGCTGTAACAGGAGACACGACAGCGAATGGCATCACTGAAAAGATTTTGGAAGTGTTGACACGACTACAACTGGACCCTGCATTGTGTGTTCACCTTAGTTTTGATGCAGCAGTGGTTATGTCTGGTCGAGGAGGCGTTTAGACCATTTTGAGGGAAACTTTTCCCAAAGCAATTTATGTACATTGCAGCTCATACTGTTTACAGCTTCTGCTTTGTTTAGTGCCAAAGGAACTTCCTGTCTTGGCTACTTTTTTTTGAAATTTTGAACGGTCTATATAATTTCATGATGTGGTCGAACTGACACAGCTGATTTTTGAAAATTCAAACACAACTGTACCCTCAAAGACCATGTCTCAAGTTGGAGAGGTCCGCGGACACTCGATGCAGCTCGATGTCTGGCTCAACACATAGAGTTTTAACTCTATTTGATGCCATTTTGTAAACTCCTGCTGAATTAACAGATAGCACAGGTCAGGCTAAAGTTGAGACAGAGTCCATACTATAGCAGATGCAAACAATTCTTTTTTTTGACACATTTTCCATGTTATTTGATGTTATCCTACATTTACCCAGACCGTTGTGGACATGGAACACATATGAAATGCATGTATTCCAAATAACAATATATTATTTACCCTATGTAACTCACCTCACACCCAGACAAACACACTTTTTGTCTGACTAGAGCTGTGTTGGTGGGAGGATGGGACAGCAGGCTGCTTGCTGCTTGTGCAGATTGACACATTTGCAAAACAAAACATGCTAATGGAGAGGTGTGAAGGAAGTTAAGATGCCCTGGGATTATGAGTTTTTTTGTAGGCTTCAGGCATTCAAGTGTTAATTGAATATTCCCAACAATTTTCTATACAACAGTCTGATATATGGTATTTAGGAATCACAATTATTGAACTTTATACAAATTCACCACCATGAAACGTAAAACATACAAATGAACTTTGTCAGCTAATGATTAAAAACGTTCCTCCTTGTGCCTTATCTGTTTATTCTGAGCCAAATAACTGAATGCCACAATCATTCTTCACACTCATGGCCAACAGCAACTAAGTTAGTGCAGTTTTTCAAGACAAGAGAAGGTATTAATTTAGAAAAGGATTATGGTTATAGCTGGTAAAAAGGATGTAATCTTTTTGTTGTTAAATACCCTTTTTTATTTCCTTAGGATTCTTAGAATACTGAACAAAAAAGAAGCAATTATTGAATTATAGCATTCTATCATTCTATAACATTCTATAACATCTATTATAATGGACATATTACATAGAACCCTTAATTGAATTTATTAAAAATTGTTAAGTTTTACTTTACATTTATATGGTATTTAAAATGTTTTTCATATAGAGGAGAATAATTTAATAATAAACTTTTATCCATTTGTATACATTTTCAGTTTTATGCTGTCAGATAACCATGTGTTCCTTTGAATTTTAATATTCATTAAAATATTGCTGAAATCCTACATAATTAAACAACATTGTCTTATTTTCTTTGACAAGAATCTGACAACAGGAAGTACATTTGTTTTTCTTTGAACGGTAAACAAAGTAAAACCTTTACTTCCTAAAATATAGATATTTAAATTTAGCTTCTTTTCACATACCAGCATCACTTTTGCTGATATTAAGAACTGTAGCAAGATGTTCATAAATTTTATTAGCTGGACTGAAATTCTGAGGATAACTGATATGATGTCTGTCTAGCATTTTTTCAATATGGCTTATCAAGAGCACGTATGAAGATGTTGCATCTTGAACAGTTAAACAAAAAGAGGAATTATTGAGGGAATTCAAGCAAATTTTTCTAAAACTGCAGTTTGCAACCAGACATTTGAACTCCTTTGGCACAGGCAAGTGTTTCTGCATGTTCTCGTAGATCTTCATTCACAGTGCAAAGAAGGTTGGATGTCCTGATAAAAAAAAAATTGTTATTAATTTAGTTGTTGAAAGACAATAATTAAGAAAGGTATAGGCCTATCCACAATAAGAAAATGAAAAGGCAAATATTTACAAATATACATTTTGTAACATAAAGTGTTTGTTTCGATCATGAATTATAACACATGAAACTGACATTTATCTTAGTTTTAAATTGTGATACATTCTTGTATTCTTCAAATCAGCTCAAAGATAGCCTTCATAAATATTAAATTACAAAACTACAAAACATCTTATTATTGTGTACACCAAAATTAATATCTGTTCATTTTTATGCATTAGCAAAAGAGAAGACAAATACAGTATATGTAATTAGTATTCTCACCTAAAGGTGGGAGAAAATAAAGTCTGATTTTCCAAAAGGTCCTGATGCTCCTGGCTGCTTCTGGATCTTGTGAAAATTCCACTCAAATCTTACAGTATCCAGTTCTTTTTCAAATAATGGAAGAAAACAAAACTGCATACAATATCCAGATATAAAAACTTAGTGAAAGTATACAGTAACCATAAGTCTTACACATAACTTTATAAATGCTTGTATTGCTATTACATTTCCTTATGTTTAAGTCTCTGTAGAAAACGTATTACACTGAAACAAACGTGTTATAACCTTATTTAATGTACAGTGGATTCAGACAGTATCTACTAGGAAGAAAGGAATAAACTGCCCAAATACTGGTGTGCAAAGCATGTAGAGACGTACTAAGACAATGCCGGAAAGGCTGACAAAGGGGCTTCTACACAGTATTGGTTAAGGGTCTGAATACTTCTTGGAATGAGAAGAGAAAATGTCTTAAATTTCAGCTGAACTGTACTTTCTAGATTAAAATTGTATTGAACATTAAAAAAATACTTAAACAACCTATATTTTATATTGTGACTTTTGATAGTGAATATCATCCCATGAAAATGTATTCATAATAAAATTCCTTCCGTATATTTTTGACAACTGAAAAACAGACAGAATAACTGGTTTGTATATGATAACACAGCAGGTCAATGGTAAGAATAGAACCAGCAACCTTAAGGTAAAGTTCAATGCCTTTGCCACTACACTATGACAACCAAAAAGTGATTTCCAAAATTTACTCAGTATTATTCATGGAGTTCTGAACCATACATTTTAAATACAATAATTTAGGTTTAAAAAATAAGAGGAAATTGTTGACAGAACTTTTCCTTTACTTAAATTCTACATTAAGCAGAAGCAAATCAATTTCAGATTAAAAAAGAAAAATATCACATGTTGTTTGGCCCTCTGGTAAAATATTGCCATCTCTGTATTTTACACTAGACAGGTCTATATAGTTGCAATCCCCTGGAATCCAACTGTTTCATTGCTTCGTGCACATCATATCTAATGTAATACCATAAAATATTAAGCATATTATTTTATATGCAATATATGACTTTAAGGCAAACAAAGAACCAAAATTTAAAAATATTTTGTAATGATGGTAAGCATTACATTCCAACTGTTTTTGGTAAAACAATGGCACTATGTGTTCCTAACTGAATTGATTTTTTACGTCTTTAGTAAAAAAAAAAAAAAATTTACAATATTTTCTGTTGACCAGCTCTTTCAATGATGTTTCTCATTTTCTTTTGTGTGTGTCCTTGTTGAAATAAATCCTGAATAAAATTATCTCTTGAAAGGTAAAGTTAAGGAGAAAATAAATAGCACAGGCAGAAATTTAATATGCTGTTTTTCAACCATCCATCCCTCCATTTATCAAATCCCAATTCTCCATCACAGAGACTGAGAGTTCAAGTAACAAGCAGGAATTCAGGGGCATGCTCTCAACAGGTAAAATATCAACCAGCTCAAAACAGAAGACAATACTGTTTTGTGGCACAAAACTATAGTTATTCTTTCCAGGCCACTTGTTTGTGTTTGGAATGTACATGGAAAACCAGCATACACTGACAAACATGGAGAGAGAGTATTGATTATAAAAGTGGGATCTCTAGGATCAGAGGGGCTCCTGATGTACCCGCCACAGTGATGCTACCCCCATTTATTTCATATAGTTATAAAGAATAAACATTGAAGGACTGGATTATTTGTGCTGTACCCATATTCATTCCAATATTCTTATAAAGATGTAATTTTATATCCATTCTAAATATAAAATTGTCTATACAGTTCCTTAAACTACATAATTTAAAATGAGGGCAGGCAGACTAGTTTTCACTAAAAAAAACTAGAACACTGTAAAAATTACAAGCAAGCTATGTTTAGTAAATACATGAATAATTATGATTTAAAATTCAGCTAAAACAAAGAAATTTATGTGGAAGATTATGCAGCAGTAAAGCATATTGTATAATGTATCCATCGGAAGAATGCACAAAAAATAACCAAATTAAAAGTAATGACTTATCTTTGTGAGAATAACTCTCCCTTCCAGCCAATCTAAATAATTTTAGTGCCAATGTCACAGTACTCTAAGCAGAGGCAGGACTGATGGTATATACAAACAGGAAGTATTTGACTGATGTTTCAATGAACCAATGGGATATGTTTATAGGTTTCTAATCTACATTCTGTATGCCCTATACCGTCACTCTCACCACTGATTGGCTGTTTAAAAAAAAAAGACTGAAAATAACAAATGATGGCTAATGAGTGACAAATGAGTACTGGTGAGTGATACCTGATGAGCAAAAAACTGAGTACTGAGAAGTAATGTGTGATGAGTGACTACTGAGTAGTGACAATTGATAAGGAAATGAGTGATGAGTGACTCACATGTAAAATGGTCTTGTACAAATCAACAATGCTATAAACCAAAAGGACCTATACTCACTATTCCCTGCAAATCCCAGTATTGGACCTAATAGCTTAGTATCTTACTTTTCATTTGATCTTACAGACATATAGACTATTCCAAAAGCAAGCCAAACTTATGTTGTTACAAAACTTGTTTTGTTTGGTTTATAATATTTTTTAAAACATCAAATATTGAAGAATGAAAGGTTTGTCTTATGAAACATTTTATTTGCCTTCTTCTGAAAAGAAATCCACCTGTATACCAATAGCTCAATTAAAACAAAATGAAATGCTCTTTAAGGAATGATGTGACTTCTGGCTTAGTTACTCTAGTCGTGTAACAGCATTGAAGTGTTTACTCAATCTGACATACTTGCAAATAAAATGTAAATGCATCATCCATGAATTCAGTAATAACTAACTGGTTGCAATTGTAACCATTATCTCAGGCCTTTAAATGTCAAATGTTTAAATCAGTCTACATCTTAGGTATTGACACATTTGATAACTCCTTGAACATTATTTGTCAATTTAGCTTATCCTTTCTGTAACTCATATAAATTCCCTGAGGCTTGACTACAGCATGGGATAAAGACCTCTGCTATACAAAGATAACACAGACAGATGATTACTTCATTTAGTTTAGAATGAATGAATGGTCTATTCAAGCTAAAATGAGCATGAAAATATGGTTATTCAGAATTTAAAATAAAAGAAAATTGCAGTGTACTGAATTCAATTGCTCACCCTTGTAGGAAAACACAAAAACAAACTCATTATGCTCTTGGTCAAATAATGATTTTGATCTAAACAGCCTCATTTACAGATTTCACCATGAACTCATTAAAACAAACTTTCTTACCTGTTTTCCTCTCAGCAAATTTTGTTGCAAATAATGAAAGGTGTCTTTGAATTCTTCAAGGACAAATGAAACAAACAACCAGCATTTACTGTATGTTATATAGTACCTTTCTGTATGACTAAGTGTGTTTGTGTTAAATTGGTTGTTTGTAAGCTGTTGGGGAATAATGATTAATGTTGTCCTTAGGTTTGTATCGATGTCACCAAATGTAATTGTATGCAGCTAATGTGTTTATTTACTTATAGCAAACACTGTAACCAAAGCACTTTAGAGTGCTTTTAAGTCTTTATATCTACTATATATTTTACAGGTGGAACACAGGCACATTAAGTGAATTGCTTAGGATCAAATAGAAATGAATAGACAAAGACTGCTTACAGTCATTTTCCATATTAATTACGAAAACACAATGCCAAAAAAATCAAATGAAATAAAACCTTTTATGAAGAATTATGATTGACATTAATTATGCAGCAAAACAATTAAAACAAACAAATAAGGCAAGATATATGAATTGCTTCTTCTGTCTATCAAAGAAAGGGCTATGTTTACTTATAGTCTATGACAATGCTGCTTCATTACATTTAAACATCATTAACATTTTAAGAATTTTGATGTCATTATTTTTCAAAAGTTGATATTCCCCTATAACAGTTTTTCCTGGAGACTAAGATAATATAGTAAATTAAAGTAAAAAAAAATAACATTCATGAATTATTTCAGTATCTATTTTTGTCTAAAACAGTGCTGGAAATTCTTACTAAGGAACACTATCATTTCATTAATTTCTGAGATATAATTCTCCATGGTCATGGTTCAGTCAGAATGGATACCATGGTTCACATTTCTTCTTTGCTGATTTAATATTTTTGGTATCTTTTAAATATCAGTTTTAAATTTATGTTATCAACTCTGTGTTTGGTTTTGTTGTTTGTTATTGTATATATTATTTATTGTAATATTGTTGATATTGAATTTTTTATAAATTATGTAGCAATTTTGTATTACATTTAAAATACACCACGGTGGGTTGGCACCCTGCCCGGGATTGGTTCCTGCCTTGTGCCCTGTGTTGGCTGGGATTGGCGGGGACTATGGTTTCCATAGTCTCTCCGTTGGTCTATGTGTATTCACTCAATACAAAATCTGCAAGATCACACAGAATATGCAGCATAACTCCTGGTCCAGGCTTGTTACATCTGGATTTCTGCAACTCCCTGCTACTCTTTTTATTTGTGTTACTCAAAGCTGGAGGTATGAGCTGCCCATCCCTATTTCTCCATTCTGTCTCCCTGTTTGTGTTTAATATATAAATAAAAACTCACTTGTTTGGTGAATTTCTGACTAACTTATTTTAGATGTTAGGTTTTGTATGCTATGAATTGTGACTCTTCATTTGTGATGATTGATTTTGTAAACTTGACATTTACAACTTGTTCCAAAACATGTCCCCCAGTTTACTTGATTATGTTGGCCATTTTTGTAAGTCACTTTGGATAAAAGCATCTGCTAAGAAATTAAATGTAGCTTGTTTGGCTGTTGAACCTCTTCTGTTTCCAAGGGTCTAAGAATTTTGTGATGTTACTCAATTGATGTATTCATTTGCATCAGCATATTATGTCATGGTAAACATTTTGTTAAAAAAAGGCTTGTGAACATGATTAAAATTGGCAGGTGTGCTTATTTCTGTTTGAATTATCAGGCTTTGTCATTTTTAAATTAGTTTTCCACTGCTTATTCTTTGCTGGTCATTCTGTGCACATTCTTTATCAAATGGATCTTTTTCAAATGGATCTTGTAATCTCTCTTTTTGATTCTTAGCAAGGTGGTGTTATTTCATGTTTGTTAGACACTAGGTGGATAGCCAGGGCAGGCTTGACCATATTACCATCACTTTTGGTGCTATGAGCAGAGCCACACTGAGGAGGAAAGCTGTTGTAATTGCCTCTTAAGTACATACACACATGATTTAGTTTGACCCCAACAAACAGGTCAGTCATTACCATCACTCTTAAGTATAATAAATAAATCTAATATTAAGAACTACTTCAATTAACTGAACACTCTATCAAAAGAAATTTAATTCAAAAATGATGTAATACTCACAAAAATATGTAACTAACTGAGAACAGAACAAAAGCGAAAGCACAAAACTCCATGAAATCATTAAGCTTATACTAGTCTAAAATTCCAATGCTTCAGAGGTCAGTAATCATCTAGAAAACGCATGAAGCCAAACCCCACTTCTCTTTTAAAGTGCCATGTCAATCCTAGCTTGCTTAGTTTATTATGAAAAGGATCAGAAAGCCACTTATAGGTAGATGGGTATCACTGCGGCTACCTTTCCACTTCCCAGGACACCATCTCGTACATTTAGTTATAGTGCAATGTATAAAAACTAAACTTGGTGTAAAGTCACGCATATTCTTACACCAGCTCAAACCATTGCATATGCAAGTTTTCAGCTTGATTTTGCAAATCCAGTGTCAAAGCAGCGCTAGTTCCAGTGTGATTTCCCTTTATTTTTTAGATTCACATCCCTGACACAGCTTTAACAAATACACTGAAATTAACCACATATTGTTTTTTAGTTTAAGGCATCTTTTTATAATCAACCTATAATCATGTAATGATACACGGAATGGCCAAACTATTCCAAATACCAAAGCTGCTTTAGTGTTGTAACTCTTAGTGCACCACTCAAGAGTATTTTAACCCATTGCAACTGAGTGTGAAATCACACCTGTATAGCAGCTTATTGGAAAGCTCTATGGCAGATTGTATCAAGAATGGAGAGAAATATTGGGACACAGCATCTACCCTATAGAACATTTATAGTACACGATGCCTCACCCATAAGCACAGTACATTTGAACTTCTCCCATTCGGCAAACGCTTCAGAACTTTCCCCACACGGACCTTGAGACTCACAAACAGTTTCATCCCAAGAGCTCTAAATGCACTCAATCAGTCCATCAAGTGCTCCCGGTAGAACTGTTTGTACTTATAAGTACAATTACCTCACTGTAAACTTGCATTACAGTTGTAATATTGCACAACCTGAAACACTTATGCTTTCATATTGTATATTTTCATTGTTTTTTATCATATTATTATTATTATCATTGTTATTGTTGTTGTTATTTTAGCATTTTATAGTAAAATAAGTTTATGGAGGATTTGCATATTGAATCTCATTGTACCATACAATAACAATGAAGGAATTAAATTCAATTCAATAGGAGAGAAAGTGTATTTACGGATGCCGACGACTTGCTTCTAAGTCAATTTACATTTCCAGGCGCTATCTTCTTGGAGCTCTTCATATCTTTAAGATGAAATGCAGTAAAGCATATATTTTATATTATACAGATACATTTTTAACTTAATTGAAATAATGTATACTGTTAATAATTAAATGTGTGGACACTGTGGACAGCTATAGTGATGAACTGGCACCCCATTCAGGGATTGGGACTGGCGCAACCCTGGATGGATAGATGAATGGAATAATTAAACATGTACTATGAATATACAGTGGAACCTCAGTTCACGACCCTAATTCGTTCCAAACCTCCGGTCGTAAACCGAATTGGTCGTGAACCGAAGCAATTTCCCCCATAGGATTGTATGTAAATACAATTAATCCGTTCCAGATCGTACACACTGTATGTAAATATATTTTTTTAAAGATTTTTAAGCACAAATATAGTTAATTACTCCATAGAATGCACAGTGTAATAGTAAACTAATGTAAAAACATTGAATAACACTGACACAAACACCTAGGCTCCCTGCTCAGCTGCATGAGCAGGCTCGCTCGCTCTCAGCTACACGTGCCCTCTCTCTCTCTCTCTCTCTCTCAGCAGCACGCGAGCCCGCTCTCTCTAACATTGCAGCAGTTTGCGCTATAGCCTTGCAACCGATTGCTGTATAAACACTTTCTTTTAATGAGTTTTAAGCACAGGGGGAAAAAAGGAACATTTGAATAAATCCGAACTTTATTTAAAAACCAACCACAAGCAACCAAGAAAGTAACATTTACAGGAGTTCGCGCTATAGTCTTGCAACCGATCGCTGTATAAACACTTTCTTTTAATGAGTTTTAAGTACAGGGGGAAAAAGGAACATTTGAAAAATCTGTAATACAAAAACCAACCATAAACCACCAAGAAAACTAACCTTGCATGAGTCGAGGTCTGGCATGAAGTGAGAAGAAAATGGTTGGACAGGAGGTTACAGTTTTGAGGGAGATGAAGGAATGTTTTCTCTCTTGTGATTTCTTGGGTTTCTGGTGTCTTTAGCTGTTTAGCTGGTGGGAGCAAAAGCCTTGTGCAGCCATTCCAAAAACAAAGTCCGTGTGACCCAACCCTTCGTGTTTGCCGTCCACATCACTGGCAGTCTGGCTTTGTTTACATTATGCTGTTTGAAAGCACGAGGGATCTCAAATTGGTAAATGAGTAAACTGGTAAACAGTTTTCCGCACCTCTTCCAGCACTTGAGGCCTCTGCCTGGTTAACGCTGTAACTCCTTTAGCAACATCAGCTGCTTTAATAGATTCTTTCTGCTTTAGAATAGTCGAAATCATAGGTTTTGACTTCTTGTACTCTGCGGCAAGATCAGTAACACGAACGCCACGCTCATACTTTTCAATAATTTCTTTCTTTACTTCGATTTCAATTTTCTGCAAAACTTTCTTCTCACCACTCTTCACTTGCTTAGAAGCCATGGTTAACTGCAAAAGCACACGAAATACTGTAGAGCACAAGGAGTTCACAGGTAAAGCACGCACGTCTGACTGAGAACAATGAACAGGGAGAGGCTGAACACGTGTTTAAATACAGTATTCGGTGCGTACGAACCGGAAGGGAAATGAAATAGAACACAAAGAGTTCACAGCGAAAGCATGCACGCACGTCTGATGGAGAACAATGCAACACGTGCAGAAATCATCAGCGCGCACAAAGCGAAAGGGAAACTGGCTTGTTCATATACTGAGTGTGTGGTTGTGAACCGAGGCAAAAGTTTGGCGAACTTTTTGGTCGTAAATCGAGTTGTACGTGTATCGAGACGTTCGTGAACCGAGGTTCCACTGTATTTATTTTGAAAAATCGGTATTCTAAACTTACCGATGGCTTGACATTTAATATTACGTGGAGAAAGTAAAGGAATGACATGAATTGGGGGTTAGTATGTTTGAAAGAAACAGTACTGCTTCATTAAATTATTTTATTGTGGGTCACGCACAGCACAACAAGCATCTTGCGGGAGGCAAGAAGATCTTGTCGCTATCACTGTGCCACATTGCCCCCATGTTTAATACATGCTTTAATTCCTATGATCATGAAAATGATATCAAGTATACATCTTAGTATTTAAATTGTTCAGAGAGCTGTAATATCATGAATGTAATGTATTCTGTGTCCTGTCGGCATAAGGGAAAGCCCATTTAAGAAGCACAGACACATGATTCACACACATAGAATACATAGAAGAACACACAGAATATGACGCATTTAACTTGCTACTTTAGGTATAATGGGATTTGAGAAACTAGTAAATTAAACAATTTTAAAATGAAGTTTATGATGTTCTACTTTAATGACAAAATAAACTACGTGATTAAAGTGGAAATTTTGACAGTTTTTTTCCCACTGTGCCTCTGTTTATTTTCTTTTCACTGTACTCTAATATGCTTCCATATGACACTTAGATGGTGGGCTATGACTCGCTTTTTCATGGCGATTTTGATATCTGACCACTTCTTTTTTATTTCAGGCACAGCGCAACTTTCTGAGCTTGAATTTTCGAGTTTCTCCACCACTCTATGTTACTCGATCAACTTTCTTTTGTTGATTATACCACTGCTTAAACCAACAAATACGCTTTTTCCTTGACTCCACTTGATATTCCCTGAAACTGTTCTTTTTTCTCTGTGCTTTTGACATTGTCTTTTCACAGAAAGCTGAACTAAAGGTCTATTTATATTGATTTGCATATTCAAAGAGGCGCAATTGTGGGAGAAGACAGGGTCGGGCGGCAGGCGCATGCACATGTGATACATTTCATGGTGACTTATGCAGAAGACGAATGTGGAAGTTGGAGTACACATAGATTTATGCATCTGGATTTTTCTGTGTGTACGCACATTTCTGTTTTTGTCTGTTTGCCATGTTTTAGTGTGAATTCTATGCACAGCATTATACATGAGGCCCAAAGAGATGCAACTGTCAGTCAAAAAACAGACAAAGGGCCAAAACTAAGAAAGATGTTGTTGAGCCAGAAAGGGCAAAAAAAGAAGAAAAAAAAATGGGAGCAATTTTTTTTTCCAGAATAAACGGGACACAACGTAGCTGCTGGTCTTTACCGTCATCATAGAAGAACTCCAGGCACTCAACAAACAGATTCAGAAACTCCTGTCCAGACGAAGGTACCTTAGGGATTTGAAGGCTCGGCTGCTAGATAAACCATCCTCGCCATCGGAAATCGATGTAACATCAACCCCACGTTGTGCCGCTCAAGTAAGCTTCACCCCCACGCCTCGTAGGAGCGACGACGACAACACCAACGAAGACCTTGGTGTGTTTCAGTTATGCAGGCGGGGGTTCAATGCTAGAACACCTCCATCGGCACAGGCGAGCATCTCGACCCAGAACTGATTCGACCCTCTCCGCGCCCCCAGTTTGCCTTCAACCCCGGGTGATGTAATAGTGGTAGGTGATTCGATTGTTAGAAACCTCAATATCGCATTCCCTACTTGGAAATCTTTTGTTTCTTGTTTTCCCAGTGCTCATGTCCAAGATGTGACGAGACGTGCGCCAACAATCTACAAGAAGCACAAGAAGAGGGCAGTTGGATCCGCTGTGTTACACGCCGGCGTGAACGATGTAAGGCACCGACAGTCGGAAATTCTCAAGGCTGACTTCGCAGCACTAATTAAAGACACGAAGGAGAGGACCCCATCGGCAAAGATCTCCATTTCGGGTCCACTACTTCTCATCAGACGATCAAATGAATACTACAGTCGTCTGCTAGGATTAAACAACTGGCTGAAAGGTTTCTGCGAGAACCAAGACGTCAGGTTCATCGACAACTGGGACCTCTTTTGGGAAAGGCCACGTTTCTTCAAGCGGGATAGCCTGCATCCGAATAGATTCGGCGCCCGGGTCCTCTCCGAAAACATCGCTAAGGTAATTCGTTTATCTTGACTATCTGTTTCTACTCTTAACCCCTTCCGTAATGCTACTGCTGTGCTAGGACATGATAATTGCTTAACAAAATGTTCCGTAAAAGTGCATAACATTAATACCCTAGTAACCAATCTCAATGCACATAGAAAATCTAGGCCATACGGCATAAACACCAATAATTTAATTACAATTACTACTTTAGATGAACAATGTATTAAAACTATAAAAACAGACTATAGATTAAATAAAAAATACACACAGAGTGGTGCTAACAAAAATAACTTAGTTCCAGTTCTAAATATCAATAACGCACATAGTGTTCATCTCAGCCCCTCCGAAACATTAAATATGGCACTATTAAATGTTACAGCTTTAACTACCAAGATGTTTTTTATCAACGATCTTATTATTGATAGAAAAATTGATTTTATTGCACTAAGTGAAACGTGGCTTGGCTCAGATGGCACGGCTGTTTTAATCGAATCTGCGCCTCTGGATTATGGTTTTACTCGTGCGGATCGCCAAGGAAAAAGAGGCGGCGGCTTGGCAAACATTTACTCAAGCCGGTTAAAGTGTAAAGATGTCAGTTTTGGGTAAATTCAAGTCCTTTGAGTATCTCACCGTTGTTATTCATGGAGATTCTCACGTTCTAGTATTATCCGTGTATAGACCTCCTAAATTTAACGTGTCTTTCTTTGAGGAATTCTCTGACTTGGTGTCAATTTTAATTACGAACTATGACACACTCTTAATAGTCGGCGACTTTAACTTCCATATACGAGGGCAATCCCAAAAGTAAGGTCTCCAAAGCAGTGGGGACATAGAGAAACTGTTCGTATGGCTGTTGGCCACACTGTTGTGATTGGTGCTTCCTCCACTCCCAAACAAGCATGTGCGGCTTCGCTGGGATGCTCAATCTTGGCTTGGCAGCCCTTGAAAATGGAGCTCCCATTGAACGCTACTGCCAAGTGCAAACTTCGCGCAGGAGACTGTCAATTTCCGACGAGACAGTCGTGAAGGTTGAGGAAAACATGTGTAAAGATCGGTGGTTGGAACTTCATCACCCACCCACCCTATAGTCCGGACTTGGCACCCAGTGACTACCACCTGTTCCCTAAGTTGAAAGAACATTTGTCCGGAGGCGATTCTGCTCCGACGAAGTGGTGAAAGATGAGGTTCAATGCTTCCAGAAGGACATGGCGGCGAGCTGGTATGACATGGGCATACTAAAACTACCACAGCGTCTACAAAAATGGCGATTATGTACAAAAACAAATAAGTCTTTAACCTTTAAAATGATGTAAACATTATAGAAAATAAATGGTTGTTTGTATTTCTAAAAAATAGGAGACCTTACTTTTGAGATTGCCCTCGTAGATAATCAGTGTGACCAAATAGTAAAAGAATTCATGAACCTCCTGGACTCTTGATTTGAGACAGCTTGTTAATCAGCCTACACATAAAGCAGGTCATACGTTAGACTTAGTAATTACTAAAGGACTAAAAGTTGATGTAAGGCAGGTAATTGATATTGGTCTATCAGACCATTTTCTTCTATTATTTAATGTAGAAATATTGATAGAAAACATTCATGAGAAGCATATTGTTAAAAATCACTTCTTTGACTCATCAGCAGCTTTAAAACTTACAAATGTTCTAAGCAATCAGTCTGTTTATAGTGCCAACTATAATAGCGAGGATAATGTAAATAGTAAGGTGGAAAGATTTAATACTAAAGTGAGAGCTGCTGTTGACATAGTTGCACCTGAAAAGACAGTTAAAAAATCTTCTATCATTGTTATACCATGGAAGACCCAAAAAGTGTCTGATCTAAAGAGAACGTGCCGTACAGCTGAACGTAAATGGAGGAAAACTAAACTAACTATCCACTGTGAAATATTAAAGGTTAAAATAACAGAATACAATAACACAGTCCATCTTGAGAGGCGCTGCTATTTCTCTAAGATTATAAATAACAATGCTGGTAATCCCAGAGTCTTATTCTCAACGATTGATCGTCTGCTAAACCCAGGTAACTCAAAGGAATATCCCCAAAGTACTTCCAGTAAAACCTGTGAGGCTATTGCTGTATTTTTCAATCAAAAAATTACTGATATTAGAAATAACATAGTATATCTCCTCAACACTGAGGATCCTCTTAAACCCCAGTACTCCGTTACAAACAAATTAAATTCCTTCACCAGGATAGATTTATCTGATTTGCAAAAACAATTTCTCAACTGAAACCCTCCACCTGTGTCCTTGACCCAATACCAACAAGTTTTTTCAAAGAAGTATCGGGCGTGCTAATTGATAGTATTCTTGACATAGTAAATTCATCATTAGACACGGGGGTCTTCCCAGACTGTCTTAAGACTGCTGTAGTTAAACCCCTGCTGAAGAAAAATAATCTTGATCCCTCTGCTCTTGAAAATTTTAGACCCATCTCTAACTTGCCTTTCTTAAGTAAAATTCTAGAGAAGGTAGTCATTATGCAGTTAAATGACCACCTCAATAAATATGCTATTCTTGATAAATTTCAATCAGGTTTTAGAACAAATCACAGCACAGAAACTGCACTCGTTAAAGTAGTAAATGACTTGTAGTAAATGCAGACAGAGGCCATTTTTCTGTTGTCATCCTTTTAGATCTGAGTGCCGCATTTGACACCATTGATCACAATATTCTTAGAAATCGCCTTAGTCAATGGGTGGGCCTCTCTGGTAGTGTCTTAAATTGGTTTGAATCCTACCTGGTAGGGTGAAAATTCTTTGTTAGTTGTGGTAATTACAACTCAAAGACACATGATATCCTATATGGTGTTCCACAAGGCTCTATTCTGGGTCCGCTGCTTTTCTCAATCTACATGCTTCCGTTAGGTCAGATTATCTCAGGGCACAACGTGAGCTACCACAGCTATGCTGATGACACACAGCTGTATTTATCAATAGCGCCTGATGACCCCGATTCTCTTGATTCACTAACACAATGTCTTACTTGTATATCTGAATGGATGAATAGTAATTTTCTAAAGCTAAATAAAGAGAAAACTGAAATTTTAGTGACTTGCAATAATGGATACAATGAGGCTATTAGAAACAAACTGGATGCATTAGGATTAAAAGTCAAGATGGAGGTAAAAAGCTTAGGGGTAACTGTTGACTGTAATCTGAATATTAAATCGCATATTTATCAGACCACTAGGACAGCATTTTTTCACTTAAGAAACATAGCAAAAGTTAGACCTCTTATATCATTGAAAGATGCTGAGAAATTAGTTCATGCGTTTGTTTTCAGTCAACTAGATTACTATAACGCACTCCTCTCAGGACTACCTAAAAAAGACATAAATCGTTTGCAACTAGTGCAGAATGCAGCTGCTAGAATCCTAACTAGGAAAAGAAAATCCGAGCACATTTCTCTCAGTTTTGATGTCACTACACTGGTTACCTGTGTCATTCAGGATTGACTTTAAAATTCTGCTTATGGTTTATAAAGCCTTAAATAATCTCGCTCCATCTTATATATCGGAATGTCTGACACCTTATATTCCAAATCGTAACCTTAGATCTTCAAATGAGTGTCTCCTTAGAATTCTAAGAGCAAAACTGAAAAGAAGTGGTGAGGCAGCCTTCTGCTGTTATGCAGCTAAATTCTGTAATAGTCTGCCAATAGGAATTCGCCAAGCTAATACGGTGGAGCAGTGTAAAAAACTGATAAAAACACATTATTTTAACACGGCTTTCTCATAACTTCACTTTAATGTAATCCTGATACTCTGTATATCCAATTCATTATAATAACTATTCATGTTGGCTCTAAAATCCGTACTAACCCCTACTCTCTCTTCTATTTCTTTTTCCGGTTTCTTGCGCCACCACCATCTACTCAAAGCACCGTGATGTTCCAACATTGATGGATTAAAAGCCAGAAGTCTGCATGACCATCATCATCAAGTCCTTCCGTGAGAACCTTAAATACAAAGAGGACTATTTCATTTTTGTTAGGTAGAATGCCCAGAGGGGACTGGGTGGTCTCGTGGCCTGGAACCCCTGCAGATTTTATGTTTTTCTCCAGCCGTCTGGAGTTTTTTTTTGTTTTTTCTGTCCCCCCTGGCCATCGGACCTTACTCTTATTCTGTGTTAACTAATGTTGTCTTATTTTAATTTCTTACTTTGTCTTTTATTTTTCTGTTCTTCATTATGTAAAGCACTTTGAGCTACTTTTTTGTATGAAAATGTGCTATATAAATAAATGTTGCTGTTGTTGTTTATCAATAATAACTGTAAGCTCAGAAAATGAGAACTGTGCAATGCGAGTTTATATACCATTGCGCTAATAATGCATTATCTAGCAGGGACCCACCCTCTGTCATAAAAATAGGTGGTTAAAATAGTGACTTCCATTAAACCAAATGGCGTAATGAGAAAATAATAAAAATAAGATGGTTTGTTAATAAATGTTTCTTCTAATAAGATAATGATGAATTTTGATTACTGGATGTTGTAAAACTAAAAAAGTTCCAAAATATGTAAAGAAAAATGTTTTACGCTTAGAAAAAAAAAAAGCACAGAACCACTGCCAGTGAACGTACTGCTAGGAAATGTAGAGTGAAAATCTTGTCCTGTACTTAGATATTAGATAGCCTGCAGTTGTTCTCCCTACTGGCTCCCTGTCACAATTTTGACATGTAAACACTTTTGCTCATTTATTCTTTTAACTTGCTGATATTATTAATTAAGGACACAGTAAAGTCAATGTCAAAAAGACCAATGAAAACATATAGTGGTCATAATCTTTATTTTGTTTTTAATTTTTCAGTTTCTCTTTAGCCCCTAAAATCAACGGAAACTTCATTTGGGGGGTTTAAAACTTCAAGGGATTCACAATAATAAAAAATAATTGCATTCTCCCATCTTGCCATTTTTTTGCAAAGGTCACCACATTTTGTAACTTGAGTTTACTTGATTGCCAGGCAGTTGCTAGGCAGTACTACGGGAGCATGTAAGATGTGACAACATTGCCGTGACAGTATAAGGCTCATTATTCTGGATGTCCAGAGATGTGAATTCAACCTAAAAAGAAATAAAAGCTGGTGTGAATTATTACCTGTGCTAAAAGTCTCCTCGTTACAAGCCTTTTCTGTCCCTGACATCAATTTCTGACTTTCTTGTTGACTCCTGCATAGTGCTTCTCTCTGTTTTGACCTTGCTCTCTTTTCTATACTACGATTTCTGCATCGCAGGTTTTTAAACCTTCTTACTGTCCAGTTTTGACTTTAGCTAGTCCCACCTCTACAATCTGTTCCCTGCTTCCAAGTACAATTCAAACTCCTGTCACCTAGTGCTGTGAGTCATTACAATATGCTGAGTTTTTTTATGCTGAGTGTCATCTGCATAAAAGTGAAAGTGAATATTACATCTTCTAACTACATATTCTGCTGGTAGCCTGTAAAGTAAAAATAGTAACAGCTTCATTAATTAGGTTTGAGGGACAATATAATTAAGTTTAAGAAAATAGTAATTAAATAATATTATATTTCTGTACATAGTGATACAGACTTGATAAGTATGAACTAAACTATACAAACTTTTCTGACAACTCAATATAATTTTCAAGCCTGTTGAATGCCCTAATACATAGTAAGAACATAATAACTAGAATTTTCTTCACCAGAAGACATTAGAATTTTGTTGATCACAAGTTACAGTTGTTTCTTACAAAAAAGTTCAGAATATTGGTGGTACTGATGTTTGCACTGCAGTTCAGTCTTTCGCCAAAATTAATAACTGCTCTAAACAATACACAAGGTTGTTTCTTTTGTCATCTTTTCATCTGGAATAAATTGGGCTAGAAAAAGATCTATTTTAAACCATTTAAACCATTCCCAGCACAGGCTGTTTAGAAGAACTGTAGTTTATTTCCCATCTATGCTCTAGTCAGTGTATGAAATACTCTGGTTATTTAGAGTCCCATTAGTGAACTGTTGTTGGTTGAACACCAAAATAATCGTTTCTTTTCTCCGTTTAAAAGTCAAGCAGGTAAAATAAAATTTCATTAACACCATTTCTGCTTCTGGATTCTAGTAAGTACATAAATTATCATCATTAAGCAATGAGTTTCTTTATGCTGTAATATCTAGTTGTTATATGCTCTGACTTTAAGCTGTGTTTGTATTGGCAAATGTCTGAACAATTTTAAATATCTTAAGTAGTGATAATTTCATTCAGAACAAGGTTTATTTACATTTTAAATGTCAGAAAATAATTACATCCAATGGCATGGTTCTGAGAGTGATTCTGACCCTCGACAGTTTAGCAAAACTCTCCTAAATTCAATAGTTTATAAAACATTTGTTAAAGTAATATAATGTTATCAAATAACCTATGATATGCAACTTTTCTTAATGGTGACAGGACAACTATGTCAAAATGAGCTATACAACTGTGTGTAACCTCTTACCTGACTTACTGTCTGTATTGTGCCCTGCATATTTAGCCCTAAGGACCTCTATGGCTGCTTGCTATCCTGACTGGCTTTGTCTTTTACTTTCACGTCTGTACTTCAACCCAGTTCACCACCAATAGAAGGCTTGTCAAGAGCATCCTCTTGTGCCCTTTGGGGACCACAGTTAGGCAAGAAATTAACAATTTAGTTTCTCGATTAATTTATAGCAATCAGACAGAGATGCTACGCTTTAAGATTTTCAATCGCAAACTATGTTCATTTTTAGCCAAACCATTTATTTATAACAATAAATACATATATTTATAAAAATAAATATTGTATAAGGCAATACACAGAATAACACAATCTGATGGAATACATCTTAAAGCATTCTTAATAGCAGTAGGAGGACAATTATAAAAATTCACAGATGGCTTATTTTCTTCAGTTGCAAATTATATATCCTCAGTCAAAAACTAAAAAGTAAAAAAAAAAATTACTGCAGAGAGAGCTATTTTCAGAGTGTCCAGTAGCTAAAAGAGAGCTTCATGAAGTTGTCTGTTTTAGCTTTTACAAGCAGCAGAGATAGAGAGAAGCCCCTTTGTAAGTGTCCAAGGACACCAAGCAGCAACTGTGCTGAGATCTTTGCAAAAATTGTTAGAAAAGCAGCAACAGACAGAAAGCTCCTTTAAAATTGCATCTTTTACAATAAAAAACAGCATCAGTTCTCACCCCCATCTGCCCAAAATGGGCACATAGATGAAACACCTAGCTTATTTGTTTTCATCTATGTTTGCTGAGCACCATGACATTTTTCTGGTTCTGAAAACATAGAAAATGTTACATACATCATCATCACAAACTCAAGGTTATTTTTACAGAGGACTCAAAAACTGCTTTATCTACCTATGCAAAATACTATGAATCTTGCTTTGTCTTTCAGTGTTCCCAGAATACACTGCACTCCTCTTCAGCATGAAATGACATTCAGATTTAGACCTGAAATCTGTCACCTGAAAAGGTTAGAGCATCACCTGTAGAGTGTGTATTTCACAGTTACCCATTGTTACACAAAGTCAATTATAACAGGCCAAGGAGGCATCCCATAAAGTTGCATCTTTTTAGAAAAGTCAGATGCATTTTCTTAGTTTCACCAATCAGCCCCATTATGAATTAAAGCAACTCATGCCATAGCCTATACATACCGTACATACAATAGTTACAGATTTATTATAAAATATAAAAATTTAAAGAAAATACTTTACACTGTAACACAGGTAGATCAAAAGAGTACATTTATTATATTATCTCTAATATTTAATAACAAAACTCATTAAAAGTTGCTAAGATAATAATCATAGAGAAGTCCATTCTAAAAATTATCTTCATAAAGGTATGAAAAGACAGGCTTACAAATATTTGATTTTTTTTTTTACTTTTTAATAGCAATCATTATCCCAGATGCAAAATTAAAGCATTATTTCATATTATAGTCTGTAATAAATCTGCAACATTCATTCCGTTCTCTTCCTGTCTGTACCATGTTTTGGCTTATCCCTGTCAACACCTTCATGGATTTGTTGCCATCTATTTTTGTAAAAGTTTTTTTTTTTTTGCTTGTGTGTTGTATGCCCTGTCTTTGTTACTAACTTAAAATTTATGACGTTTGAAAATATAAATTTTTATCTGGTAAAATGATTTATATAAAAATGACATTCCTAATAACCTATTTTCATAAGCTGGCATTCATCTCGGTTTTGATTTTTCCAATTGATTTTACATATCTATCTAGACAACTCCAAATCTAACCCTTCAGTTGCTGAAATATCTAACCATCATTTTTCTTCATTTGTCTGAGAAAAACAAAACATGTGCTCCCCTTATACTTGTTTACATAAACTCTATACCTGCATGTATTGTAAACATTATTGAAAATTCCAAATGGGTCCAGTTTGTTACATATCGGCCATGATTATTTATAAAGGCAGTGTGGCTTAAGGGTTAAGGTGCTTTACTTTAAACCACACATTTATCAGTTTATCCTTGCATTCAATCATTTGATCATCTTTGACAAGGGAATTAATCTCCCTATGCTATAAATTTAAAAATATATTTGTAGGTAACCAGTTCTACTAGAGCTTGATAATACTGTATATACTGTAGCACCTTGGATGAATATTGCTATAGAAAATATTATTGGGATTTTGAAAATCTTATATTTTTAACTAGAATTTCTCTATATAATTTTTCACAACCATAGTATTTTCTTTTTGATTTTTGAATAAAACTATTTTTTCTTTGAGGTGACTGCAGAGCCTTTGGTCATTATTCTAACCCAAAGTGCCCTGTCTTTCGAATCATTAAATATGAAGCAGTTCATTGAAACTGACACAAAGAAGGATTCTTTTTGCCAGTGTGTTTGCTAATACTTACTTGCTTATACATAGTTGTTCTAAGATAACATGTATATCTATCAGTGTATTATATTACTTAGAATTAGAATTAGAAAATGTATATATGTACTTATTGTCGCATTATCTTTATGTACTACCTAGTAGGTAAAACAACATATACCCTATAAAAGGTTTAACTGTGAATAGTGCGAATCTGAATAAATCTTGATTGATGGTTTTTCTCTTGTGTCAACTAAGTTGTATATGTAAAAATCACAGGAGGACATTAGTAGTAAAGGAGCGTCACTTTTATACATCATAATTTTGACAGGTGTTTGTCCCGCCCCCCTGGCATTTCCGGTACTCACAGTCTGCCACTTGAGTTAATTTGGGTGTTTCCCCGCGCTCTGATCTCTGCCTGTTGTCGGGTGCGCTGTTTGACCGGCATCAGCCCTTTTGTCAGGCGTGCGTATGGAAAATGGTCGGCTGCTCTTAGCCTTGATCCTAAAAACTGGGTCTGTTCATCTTTGTGATCCGAACCGGTCCTTCGGGGCCCCCCTGTAAGGCGTCAAAAGGTAAGTCAGTGATTTTGGGGCGGAGTAGGCATCCTGCTCGTGGCTGCGCACAGCGCCGGGGTGTGTACAGAGAGTACAGAGAGCTTGAGTGAGCCTGCTCTTATCTGTTTACAGCGCCCGGGTGTGTACAGAGATTACAGAGAGCTTGAGTGACAGACCCCTGCAAGAGGATGGAAAGGAAAACTTTAGAGAGGCTCTATTACACACCCAAGGAGCCTGGCAGTTTCGGTGGTATTAACAGCTTCTTGAGAAATGTATCAAGTCGTCGGAAAAATGTTAAGCGAAAAAATGTGCTGGAATGGCTGATTGGGCAATACACTTACAGCGTGCACAAACCAGCACGGCTGAGGTTCAAGAGAAACAGAACCATTGTTTCAACGGTCGATGACCAGTGGCAAGCCGATTTGGTAGAGATGTCTTATTACTCAAGATTCAATGATGGATATAAATTTATCCTCACGTGTATCGATGTGCTGTCAAAATATGCTTGGGCTGTGCCATTAAAGGCCAAGACAGGGAAAGAAGTTTCTCGGGGTTTTAGTTTGATCTTTAGACAGGGTCGAGTTCCTAAGAAGCTACAGACAGATCAAGGCAAAGAATTTCATAACACATTGGTCCAAAAACTACTCAGACAGAACAATATTGTACATTTTGTCACGAACAGCGATGTAAAGGCCAGCATAGTAGAACGGTTCAATAGAACCTTAAAGTCCAAAATGTGGAAATATTTTACATATGCCAATACTTTTCGGTATATAGATGTCCTGTCAGACTTTCTGCAGAGTTATAACCACAGTTTTCACTCCACGATTAAAACAAGCCCTGTAGATGTGACTCCTGAAAATGCTCTGAGTGTTTGGAAAACAGTCTATGGCAGGTCAGGGCAAAGAAAATCTACACCGTGCACTTTGAAAATAGGGGATCATGTCCGTGTTTCAAAATTAAAAGGTGTATTCGAAAAAGGCTATGAGCAGTCGTTTACAGATGAAATATTTATTATCGTGGACTGCTTAAAACGGATCAAACCTGTCTACAAACTAAAAGATTATGCAGGTGATGAAATTCAAGGGACGTTTTATGCAGAAGAGTTACAAAAATAAACCCTGATGCTAACCAGGTGTACCGCATCCAGAAAATTCTAGCCAGTCGTGGGCGTGGTAGAAACAAGCATGTATTGGTAAAATGGCTTGGCTGGGACAAGAAATTTAACAGTTGGGTCAAGGCTTCAGAAGTGAAAGACATAAGAAGTTGAGAAAGCAAGAAAAAAAAAAAAATGTCTACATTCAGAAATGGCTTTTATGTGACACTGCCGAGTAATTCATCGGCCTGGACTTTTCCCAACAACACGATAGCATCATTCACCGTTCAGCTAGCCAAGACAATAGAACTGTCCAGAGACTGGGAAGTGGCGTTGGTGGAACTGACATACCCAAAAACGTTCAATTCCATCACTCAACCAACACAATTTACGCTAATGAATGAGGAAACAAGATCAACAAAATGGACATACACTTTAAACAAAGGCTATTTCAGGAATATTGAAGCATTGTTGTCGGAAATGAATCATGTCATTGATACCAACCCGTCATCACCTAAGGCAATACTTAAATACAATCCTGCCAGTAGAACCGTTCGCCTGATTAGTGATAAAAGCATTTTGCTCCAAGTGTCCGGGGAGCTGTCTTACATTCTCGGGTTTGATCATGATAAGCCGTCTCACAAGTCACCCAACTCGGCAGATATCACAGGTGGTTTTTCCACCATGTTCGTGTATACAGATATTATCGAACCACAACTTGTTGGAGATACGCATGCGCCATTACTGAGATGTGTAAACATAAAAGGCGAAGACGGTGCAAATGTCACCATATTTTTTGAAAAGCCACACTACCTACCACTCACCGTGCAAAGCTTCAATACTATAAGGATTGAAATTAAGACGGACCAGAATAAACCAGTTCCGTTCCAGTATGGTAAAGTAATAATCAAGTTGCATTTTCGTCCAGCAAGATCTATCAATTTTTAAACATGCTTGTAACAAAAAACTATGGAGATCCACGCACCTACGCATCTTATTACAAGATACAAGCTGGCAATGGTCTACCAGGGTTTCATGGTCTCCCTGTCCAGTACGGTGGTGGTATTGGTGGTATTTTTAAAGCTCTCTTCAGAAAAGCAGTGCCTCTGTTTAGGCGTGGGCTAGAAATTGCTAAACCTCATGTCAAGTCTGCAGCGAAAAGCATTGCTAATGATGTCATGAGTCACGTGGCTGGTGCTGTAATGAATAAAGTTGCAACACCCCAACAAGAAGGTTCTGGTATGATTGTCATAAAGAGAGGTGTTAAAAGAAAAAGACACACACCCCATCTAGCACTGCTCGGGCCACCTGCACGGCCCAGGAAGACAGCAAAGAGGAAAAAAGCTCGACACTCTGCCAAAAGAAAAAGAAAGTCAACCAAGAGAAGATCCAGAACTAAGCAAAATTCTAGTGATATATTCTAAACATGGCTTTTGTACACTGTGCGTCAGATGAATGTGCAAAATCGGAACTGGACGTATTCCAGCTGTCACCAACACAAACCAGCATTGAAAAAAGCTACTATGCCGAAGTGCCGCCTCTCACAGCATTGTCAGAAAATGCCCCACTTGAGTTTTCGATTGCCGGAAATGATCAATACCTGGACCTCAACAACACACTCCTCTACTTAAGCTGTAAAATACATAAAAATGATGGAACAACTCTGGCCGCCGATTCACGTGTTGCCCTTGTAAACTACCCGATTGCTTCTTTGTTCAGTCAGGTGGACATCACCATCGGGGACAGATTGATCAGCCAGAGCAATAACTGTTACCCATATCGAGCGTTTATCGAAACCGTACTAAATTACGGAGACGAGACCCTGAAAACACAATTTTCAGCTGAACTGTTCTATAAAGACACACCCGGTCACCACGAAGCCACTGCACTGGATGGCCCAAATTTGGGGTTCAATAAAAGGGCTGCTTACACGTCCAGAAGCCACAGGGTTGATTTATTGGGTCACATCCATGCAGATCTCTTCTTTCAAGAGAAATTATTAATTAATGGAGTTGATGTAAAACTAAAGTTGGTGCGAAATAAGGATGACTTTTGTCTGATGAGCAATGGTGATCAATTTAAGGTCAACATATTATCAGCATCATTATTTGTGAAAAGAGTTCAAGTCAATCCGGCAGTCAGACTGGGTCATGCTGAGGCCTTGATGACCAGCAACGCAAAATACCCAATCGACCGGGTTCAAATGAAAGTGTTCAGCATACCTACCGGTAGCCATGTCTGCAACCAGGAAAACCTGTTTCTGGGACAGCTGCCAAAATTGGTTGTTTTGGGATTTGTTGACAATGCAGCTTTCAGTGGCAACTTTACACACAAACCCTTTAATTTTAAACATAACAACATCAGCTTCATGGCTCTTTACCTGGATGGAGAGCAGATACCCAGCAAGCCTCTGCAGCCTGATTTTGCTAATGGACACTGTGTCAGAGAATATTTTCAACTGGTGGAGACCGCTGACAAGAGGATGAAAGATAAGGCCCTGTTAGTTGATCGTGAAGAGTTTGCTAAAGGCTATTCACTTTTTGCATTCAACCTAAGCCCTGATATGGAATCAACAGGACACTATTCACTCATCAAAACAGGCAACCTCAGGGCCGAAATAAGATTTGCTCAACCGCTGCAAGATACGGTGAATATGATTGTGTATGCAGTTTTTGACAACATCATTGAAATTAACATGCGTCGGCAAGTTATTTACGACTACAGTTAAGCCGTAGACATGTTCAGACATGCAGCCTCTGGACACTGTGCAGCTCAGGACCGCCCTTGCATCAGGGCCGCTGACACGCATCCATTTTCTGGATGTATTCCCTTCAGATCAACTGCCCAAGGAGAAGTTGGTTGACAGACCTCTGTTTATGATCGTAAACACAGATCCCCATGATAAACCCGGAAAGCACTGGATTGCCATTTACCTTGCAAATCATGGAAAAGCTGAATTTTTTGACTCGTATGGAACCCCCCCAGATTCTGAAATATTTCCCAAAGTTATTATGAAATTTTTGAAGATTAATGCTAAATGCATCACTTATAACAGTATTCAGTTACAGGAGTTTTTCTCAACCAGTTGTGGTCACCACTGTGTTTTTTATCTGAATCAAAAAAGCAAAGGACTTACCATGAACCAAATATTGGACTTGTACCCAGGAGATGTTCATCTAAATGACCAGATGGTTGTTAGATATTTTCATCAAATAAAAAGGGGACAAACTGAAAATATGAAACTGGATATGTTTACCCAGAAATCAGAAATAAGTCAGTCGTGTGTTTGCTTTTGCTGAATATTATATGCAAAATATTATATGCAGAAAGAAAAAAAAAAAAAAAAAAAAAGATGTTGCAACTATCTGTATCCCCTTATTTGAAAATAAATAAATAAATGAGATATTAACCAACATAAAACGTGTCTGTGGTCATTATAGTGAATAATCCAATAATCAGACAGATAAAAAAATAATAGGGTCTGTTTGTATAAATATTATATTTTTTATTTATTTGTAAATGTTCACATGGTGATAACACACAGTGTAAAAGCATTTTTCACACAGTTAACAGAATCATGATACAATCAAACAAACGAAATCATCTAAATGAAAATAATAGTGATAATACACCCAAATAAAACTGTATATGATATAAGCAGCTTCCTTATTTTTCAAAGCCTTAATACAGGGTGTAAAAGTATTTTCACAGCTTCATGATACAATCAAACAAACAAAATGATCTAAAATGATAATAACAATAATAGCAATAGTACATACTAATAAACAGCCATATTAAAACACTATTTTTCTACATTTATTTTTGAAACACTTTTATTCATACTGTGAGCCATGTGTGTTTTTTTAATAGTTGACTTTTTCTAAAGACTGGGCGTTTTCTGATCTGTCTAACCAGCCTGGGTGTTTCAGCTACTGAACCGGAGGCCCTGTCCTGCCTTGTTGGAAAATCACGTGATACAGGAGGACGAAGCTGTTTACGGCTGGCTTGAAGCGCATTGGGGTCATTTTTAATCTCTTGAAATAAAGCCCGAACACCCAAGTTCGGAAAAATGGACCCGGGCACATTAATTTCGGCCATAGCGTTAAAGAATAAATCCCAACCTTTTGGTTTTCCACTCTTATTTAGTGTCCCTGTCTGCGTTGCGAACTTGATCAGATCAACCATATTTGTGCCAATAACGGGTGTGCCTTTATATAAAAATTCTCCTCTTTCATTCCAGGACGTTGTGGTCGAGTTTTGTGTCATTTTCCGAATTAGCATTTCCGTATTTTTACGGTGTCTCTGAGAGACGGCATCCAAAACGTCTCTTATGACAATATCAACCCTGTCTGTGGTCGGTTGCAATGCGGGGGTCTGGTGTGGCGCTTCAGTTTCTGGTAGGATGAGAGTCAATGTAGACTTCTGTGATTCCCGTTGTCTCAATAGACTCAGATAGCGCTGCAAAGTGTGAAAATACAGTTCCAGTTTTTCATTCGGTGATAGGGCACTATTTTGTAAAATACTTCTCATCTCATGGTCAAGCGTTTGCATAGTGTTTTTTGTCATATCTGTTTCTTCACCGGCATATGTTTTGATCTGCTCCAGTTGTTTTTCTGGTACAAGGTACATTTTCTCAGCGTGCTCCATTTTTACCGATTTGCAATTAGACCGGTGAGTAAAGGAATCGCTATGCCAAGTAGTTGGCCGATAAATCCACCAGACTGATTTATAATACGTTTCTTTCGTTTAATGGCAACTTTTTTATTGCTCAGATTTTTTATAATAATGCGTTTCTTTTTAAGAATGCCGATCTGTCTGGAATTTAATGGTAGGCTACCCTTAATTGCATTTAGCGCAATTTCACAAATAGCCAGAATTAAATCATCAGAAGCTGCACACAAAATGGACTTTCTCTGCTTTGGTTTTGCCTTTATAAGCAATCGCATGAGTTGTAAATTTCGTTTAATCCTGGAGGACATGGTGTTCGGGAAGACGTCTTTTATAAAATGACACAGGGACCACTAAAATCACATTTTTTTATCCTTTGGGTTTTTAAACACGTAAGCCACCGGGCGCTGCGACGGGTATATGGATGCTCTGAGACGAAACTCGTCGGGCGTATTAGTATTTAAATCTACCAGTAGAAAGCCAAAGGCTGACTTAGTTGCATCCTCATAAGCTTCCAGGAAGTAGCGCCACCTTCTGGGGTACATCTGACGGGCCAATATTGATATCTGTTGCCTGTCTCTGGGGTTCTTAAACAAAACAATGTATTTTGCATTTAAAGCTATAGTACGGCTCTGTTTTCCCTGGCAAAAAAGATTCTGCACAATATAGATTACGCTCAGATTTCTATGATGAACATACTTTGTGAATGCCAATTCCAGCTCATTACTTTTACAGGCTGATTGCATGAGGTCATCGACAACCACCAAGTTTATCTTAGCACGGGGCAACAACGTGTCGTCATTTAGAGAGTCCGGGAGACCTTCGACAAATTTTATACATCTGAATTTTTTCATTAATTCTGTATAGAGAGGTTGCCAAACGGAATAACAATACAGGATATTTTGAGGTTTGTGTGACATCATCTCCGTCCCGGATTCTAACAATGTTTTCACAAAAAAAGATTTCCCACAGTTGCTCGGCCCGCTTAAGATACAGGAAAATGGGTGTTGTAAACGAATGTCCATTATTATTTTATTTTACTATTATTATTTTTTTTTCTCAGTATCAATAGCCAAAAGGTCACGACGTAAAATGTTTAGTTAATACACGCTTGTCATATACAACTTGCTGTGTTTTTTTTTATTTTTCTGGTTTCTATATGCCAGTTGCGTTTCACCCTGACAATGCCAATATCTTCGATTTTAATATTTTTATGTTGTGAACACCCATTTATATTTTCTGCATACTCAAAAACCAGTTCTTTCAAGCTTTCAAAATTCACCTTTTCACAGTTCTTAACATTCAATGTTATACCTTTAACTTTTAGACAGGTTTCACCGTTTGATAACTTGTAAGCATAACTTTTCGGGCCACTGCTTACAAATTCTGTGATGTATTCATTTGTTGGAAGCTCGCTCGTCAATTCTCCTAAATAGCAACCGGTTTCTGGGTCCCACTCGTTTGCTCTGGAAATATAAAGAATTGAATCCGTGTCATAGTATAGTATTCTTTCGTTCAGTTTGTTTAAAAGATTATACAATTCTAATCTTGCATAAGCTGTAGTAAAACTCGCAATAAAAATGTTAACATTGGAAGGTGTACTGTAACGATCTTTATCATATGTCCAAGTCACACACGCACATTCATCATCAATAAAATCACAAGTAGACACCTCATAGTTTGGGGCGAAAAGTAATTTAAACAGTTTTTCTGGGTCCGTAACTACAGATGTCCGTGGCAAATTAGGTCTTTGTGCAAACTTACCCCACAAGGAATTTAAAAAAAGTTTTGCAATTTGTCTTCGGGCCAGATTTTTTTTAATCAGGTGCTCACTTAATTGTACACCTTCCTTTTCATAAAACATGGACACATACAGTTTACACTGTTCTGTGTTTAGACAGCTCTCAGGATAACCCGACGATTCTTGCTTAGCTTTTAAATGGGCATTAATACACTCTGAAAAAAGTTCAGTAGAGCTTTGTTCAAAGTGCCATATCTCATAAATGCTTTCAATTCTATAACCCTGCTGTACGGCTGCAAACAATTCCGGTGTTGTCCAGCAACCGGTTATCGCTCGTTCCTCGTGAGAGTGTGCAGGGGCGCTGCTGTTGTGACACAGCACAAGTATAACAAAGCGTAAAATATAATTTTTTGTTTATTTTGCATGGCAAAACAGGGAATAGAAGATTTCTGGGTGGATACACCCTCACCTAGGCTAATCCAAAATACGTTTCTAACGGTCCAAAGTCCTTATAAATAATTTTTGGATGACCGATTGGATATCTTTTGGTTTTATTCACATATGGATATAAACTCGTAAAATCATAGTAATGGATTTTTTCACCAGCGCAAACCTTGTAATATAAACGTGCTGCATTTGTTCGTACACCAAAGAGAGATTCCCGAGGGTTCAAAGCCTCTGGGAGTCGTGCGGTTTTCAGGAAATTCTGCACACTGGTGTTTTCACAAACCATTTGTCGCCAATTATGTTCCCAGATTTGATGTACCTGAAAACCCTGCATTTTTAAGTAGTGAACTTTTTCCATAGTTCTTGAATAAAGCGAACCGAATGACGTGTTTGTAACACTATTCCATGATTTTTCATTATAACAGATATTACACCCGTGAAAAAAACAACCGTTAAATTCAAATGCCATCTTTATGCCGTTATTTTCGGCATAGCCGTCTAGATAATATTTTCCAATATGCATTTCACCTCCGGGTTTTAGCGCGTGCCGAATATCTAGTTTATCTTGGTCCTCTAAATACATGATCCATTGAATGGCCGGTGTAGAGTAGCGCTTCTGTATTCTGTGATAACTGTCTTGTAACGGCAAAGCTATGGTTTGCTCACGCAAAAATTTAAGTCTAAACATTGCCATACAAACACTCGCTAAAGTAACATATTGAAAAGGATCAATCGATAATATTTTGTATTTGATCTGAAACTGCTCGTCTAAATACACCTTTGACGTTTTGGTGATCTCCATAACCTCTTGTCTGAACAAAATACAAGCCGACCATAGAATCTCTACATCTAAGCGACAGTACATTTTTAATTCCTTTTGAAAATCAAATGCGTCATTCTTGTGATTAGAATACCATAAAAGAAATTCTTTCTTTTCGTCTGGCATCATACTTTCCACACCATAAAATTCTACAGCCGGTCTAGGCCCGACATAATTTTGGTTCTCAATTGTGTTAAAAAAATGAGGAAAGTATCCTTTAGCCCCTTTAAAACCCAAAGCCTGCGGTAATTTAGACAATTTTGATGCTAAAAAGTTCAAAGAGTCTATGAATCTGATGTTTAAACCTTTCACAGTTATCGACATGATTTTTCCACCGATCGTTAACAAATCCATTTTCATTTTTTCTTTTATTAATTGACTAATTACAAAATAACTGTCATAGGATTTTGCATTGTGTGCAATAAAAGTGTAATTCTTAAACTTACTATCTATAAACGTTGATATAAATCTTTCAACACATTCGTTTCCGGCAAATTCCCAGCTTGTGTTACCATCCATGTGTAAAGCGTATATGTAATTCGGTTCGTGTATACCCGTGTCTTGCCGACATTCAAAATCATAAAATATATATTTTTTTGACACAGGACTCTTTAATAACGGTTGCATATAACATAAGTGATTGTCGCAGCTTGTGATTGTTTCTTTACAATGAGGACATAGCCTCGGTTTGCAACGGTGGGTAAGCTCTGTATAACACTGACAGTAAGTACAGTATTCTTTCCACTGGCATGCTTGTTTGTTTTGGTGCCTCTCATGGCAATCGTTTGATTGACAGATGATTTTGCATATCCGGCATCTGGTTAAACAGCCTGTTACTTCAATGCAGGAAGCATCATGGCAGGCCCTGCATGTATTGGCACAAACATGGTGATCTTTGTGAGAATAAGCAGCATGGCAAATTTCGCAAAAATAATTAGCCCCGATAAATTTCTTCACGTTTAAAATCCCATAATAATGCTCATTGTGTAAGAGTAGGAAAATCACTTTAGAGTTTGGAGGCGTAGGACCCGTTGTGAAGTATTTCCACGTACTCTCATGCATGTATAGTACCTTTATAGAAACATCTAATAGACGCTCAAATTTTTCTACATCTGAAAAAGATATTTTCTTGTCACCCGAAAACCCCAATTGTTTATGCATTTGTCTAGCTTTTTGCAGAATGCAGCTATCCGGTTTACCTTTCCGACTGAGTAAGCGGATGACAGCGCCTGCAAAACATAAATTACCCCGATGTGAGAAATCTACTAATAGACGTCGTTTAGTATTAATAATTTTACTGAAGAGTAATGTGTTAATTCTAAGTCTTGCACCACCACGCATGTTTTTCACAATGGTTACTACAAATCGGAGAGAAGAATCTGTAATAATTTCTGTATTACTTTGCAGCATCTGAGACACGTAATTTAAAAAGCCTGTGGCGTCAAAGCTGTCTATATTCTTTTTTTGGGAATAAAGATTGTTTTGCAAACTCGGGGAAATAAGTCGCAATTGAACAAAATCGCAAGGTGCAATATTCGGGGATAATGCATCTAAAAGACCCTGAATACTTTGATGGACAATGTTTATGGCCTGTGTATAGGACTTAATCCTATCCAAATCGATAAAACGGAATTCATAGTTATGCTCTGTAGCTCTAAACCTTTTCATCTGTCTTTCGGATTCCCTTACAATTTCAACATGTGCGTTAAGAGCCGAAGAATCTGTTTGGTCTCTTGTTCTATTAGCCCTAGGACCCCCGGGTACATTTCAATCGCCTTTTCTGATAAGCAGACAGCCGTTTGTATTTATTTTTGATCTTTCTGATCATATTTAAAAATGTGTTACTAGCTTTCATTTTAGCTTGCCTTAGTCATATAGAATTTGTACCAGAACCGGTGCCCAGACTTGTGCAATCTTTTAAGATCACGCTTTCCAGTCTATGCAGCCTTTGGTAAGCTGTCTGAAGTTCAACTACCGGTATGTGCTCAGAATCAAAAATGCCTGAGATACAGGTCAGAAGATATTTCTTTAAAATATTACTCTGAGGACATAATATCTCCTCGATAAAGGCTGATAAAAACTGTATACCTTTACGTCTATTGCTAAATGAATTAATAATTCTAATAGCACACATCAGCCATTTCTCGATTAAATGATGCACACGGCTATCAACTTTATCATCTGAATGAATGGTTTTTCCAGACTTGGTTGTTGCTTTCTCTGTTTTCTTTCCTTTGGAAATGCTACCAATGGATTGCCCAAAATCTGAAAAAAAAAATTAAATCAACCACAATCTTAATAGCTATATAATATAAATATGGATACGTACAGCAATTCATTAAGCTCGCCGACCCAAAAGGGCCCCGCGAAATAGCGACACACACCCAATCTTTTCATCTATACAGTTTTGCTCATTTTCTGAGACCTTTGGGCGGCAAAGTTCTTATCAGTCGGGTGCACACAGGGCTAAGCAATGTTAGCAGTCCACGTCCGGGCGTTGGTCAGCAAAGTTCTTATCAGTCGGGTGCACACAGGGCTAAGCAAGGTTAGCAGTCCACGTCTGGGCGTTGGTCAGCAAAGTTCTTATCAATGGCTTGCACACTGGGTTATGCAAGCCGGGCCCCCTATCCATGTGTTGCTCTTGCCTAACGCTAGGGTACATTGAGCACTATAATAATAATAATAAAATAATAATACATTCTATTTATATAGAGCCTATTCCATGCACAAGGCACTTACAGGATATAAGAAGCAGATCATAACGTCATAAATAAATAAATAAAGAAAGAAAGAAAATATAAATAAATAAAGCACAAACACATACAGGCTGACCCCTGAAGATCACAGGTTCTTATTGTCTGTGATGTGAACGCCAAATACATACACACTCTAGATTTTGATATTAACAACAAAATTTTATTTTTTCTTATTTTCATACCTGTAGGTTGCCGAGGTACCATCACACTTCCTAATAAGGTGGTTGCAACTCGTCTTGGCGGTTTTGTGGTGGCTTTTCTCGGTGAGACTGTCGTTAATCGAGATTCAAGCAATTTCTCACGTGCTGAAATATTGTTAAAAATAATAATAAGGTGGTGGATATATTTTTATTATTAACAGTGTACATATAAATATCCTTATAACCTTTAAGGTGTAAACCAATAGGTTTTTTTTTTTTTTTTTTTTTTTCACTAATTATACGTGTATATATATTATACAAATCTTACCGGACGATTCGGTACTAATTCTATGTCGATCGGAAAGCTGAGCATCAAATTCAACCGAATCTAAGAAGCGAGCCATAATGTTCCAGGAATGCAGAATGCATTAAAATATTTTAATGTGTAATTCGGCTCAAGTCAGTTATATATTAGGCCGATAACCATCTAACATTAATCAAATATTATCGTTTATAAACACACGGTGAAAACGTAAATAAAAATATTCCATGGAATTTTATCATTTTATGTCATGTATCAGGGTACCTCTAGAATGTTCCATCGTTACATCGTTATCACTTATAGACAGCCGGTGAAACGTATATTCCAATGAATTTTTTTATCAAATTTTATTCTATGGGTGCCTCTAGAATGTTCCAAGAAGGCCCGCGGGGTCAAGTACACACGTCTTATCTCAACGATCGGCAACAGATGTTAATTTTGTAAAGAAACCTAGAATTCCATTTTACCATTTCATTTATGACATATCATATCATAATAATATACAGAATTTAAAAGTACATGTCCCAATTTTGCTCTTCGGCTCCGATGCGAACCCTGATCTGATGGCTTAGAAAATGACAGCTCTGCGTGCAGCGCTACAAGGTCAACATACGTACCAAAATGCGACGATTCTTTTTTTCTTATTTTAAGGCACAAGTTCATCATACCATGGGTTAAAAAGACTAATGAAACGTGTACACACCATCATGACTTGTATATACATAAATATTAACGCTTTATCGTTTTTTGTTTTTTTTTTATTATTTATCATACAAGACCGCCTGCCCTGGCCTGTCTTACCAACTTATAGGCCTATCATAAATTAAATGGCACGTATTAAAAATGACAACAAGAGCATTTCATTTTACCTTTAAATTATGGCTCTATAATAGCATATCACAACGTGATGCACAATCATGATAATATACACAATTTTAAAAGGACTTGTCTTACTTTGCACTTCTGCTCGGATGCGCTGTGAAATCTCCTGGTTTAGAAAAACAACCGCCCGAATAACCGAAGCATTATTGTATGTGTTACAATATTTTTGTCTGTTGCTGTTTAATCCATATGCTAATACATTTTCCATAGACAGAGTCGCTCGTACTTTTTGACAGCAACGCCATGTTGCCTTCAATCCTTACACATTTCACACTCCCGCCAACAGGTCTGTATCCTGATTGGCTGGCATGAACATGGGACGGGCTCGTTGCAGTAAGCGCATGCCCGAACCAGACCGGTGTAATGCCATTGGCTAGCTTAACATGAGGCTTGTGTTTATTGATTGGTTAAAAATATGCTGGCGGGTTATCTTAAAAAAATCTTATCTTTAAAGGCTTTGATTGGCCGAGCGTTGTAAAAAGCTTCGCCCAAAAGCATATTTAAAGAACGATTTTTGCATCGAAAACCTCAGGCCTCCTCAATAACAAGAATTGGGTATGTTGTGATGATCTAAGGTGTCCACTCCGTTATGACTGATACTTAGCAGGTTGGCATCGCCCACCGCTATTAAGGTCAGAATGGAGGCACTAACACTTGTTTACAGCTAAACCATTCTTCTGACCGAGCGATTGCTGGCTGGCTGGAGGCCCGACGACATCTGGCGTGAAAAAGACTGATGCACCTGTCCTAGACGACAAGACCTTGGACATGGTGAGTCTGGAGTCTGGGTTTAAGAAATTTTCCGTTAACCCTATCTACAGGGCGGTACAATAATAGGTTCTCATTTTATTTTATTTTAACTTGACAGATTGCATGTGCGGAGCCCAAGTATTATGCAAAAGAAGTAATTTCTGCAACATTGAAAGGTCTTATCGCTAAAAAGAAAGATGATTTAAACCCTGATGTTAAAGAATTAATGCGTGACATTGAAAGGCTTACTGAAAGAATGCCTGGCTTGGTGGAGTGTTTCCTTTTTTCAGATAGAAGGGCCGATGTAAAAAGCATACCGGCTATTTCACGTGTGACTAGATGTATCTATAGATCAATAGGGAATACCGTTCCTGTAATGACACGTGATACATTTTTTGTGTCTTTTAAGCCGCATAGCCCATATCTGTTCCAACACTGCAGACGATTGTGTTGAGAAGGCTATCCAGATAGCTTCTGATATATTGTCCAGAATTCTGTTATGTTTTACTGATACCCCGTTAGGTGTATGCGTTTTTCGTGTGGGGATATAACTTTTCTTTTTCCCTAGAGTGACTTTAAGATGGCCGGTGAGGTCTTTAAACACGTTTTAAAAGATTGTTCAACATCAAGTCTGAAGTCTCAAGACCTGTGTGTAATTTCCCAAACACCTGACAGCCATCGCAGTCACAGAGCCGGATTGATTTTAATGAAACATTGTGTGAACGCTGTTGTAGCTTCCGTGGTTAGCACCTGTGTAAGAGGTGTATTAATGGGGTCTTGTTTAGCATGCCGTTTGGGTGACGAATCTCAGGATGGTCACACTTGCCTTTTACTAGAATCTGATTCTGAGGAAATGTACCCTTGTGTTTCCAGCATCTGTCAACAGATCAGTATTAAAAGATTAATTCAAACGGTGTTTTCTATGGTTAAACCCCTGTGTGGATTAAGAATTGTGCAACCGACTAAAATTTATATTCTTAACTGTCTGAAACAGTTTGTTGCCGTAGTAAACAGTTTTCAGCTTATACAAAAGATGCATCATGCAACAAAACCCAAGATTCGGGCAGCTGCTTTTCAACTTGTCTCTAATCACCATTACAGTTATTTTTTAAAACCAACATCGATTTACAGAAATCTAATCAAAAGGCCTTATCCATGCTAAACAAGACCTGTATGTGTTATATTTTCTGTTGACTAACTGTTGTATTTTGTTTTGTTTTGTTGTCAGAGGATCCAAGACTCGGCAGCTAGAACAAGGAAAACCTGGTCCCAACCCATCGTGACACGTAATACCTATAGAACATATTCTCCTTATATTATATCTGCTAGAAAAAGATTCATTATGACCATAATCGGTCGCTCAGTCGTCTGGGCTTATGTTTTTAGCTCTGTTGAACATTTAGGGGAAAAATGTGATGAATGTCAAGAGAACAAATGCATACCAGATGGACACATTTGTAATATCTGGTTCACTAAACCATTTATTGCATATAAACAGAGCTTATTTATGCTCGAAAGGGCTAGAAAGGATAGACTTGTGTCCTGTGTGCGTGCTTTGCTAAAAATGTATAACTTGCCTTGTTTTCGTAAAGCTATCAAGAATGATGTGGATGATATTATAGCAGAGTTTGAGAAGGGCGAGATACCCATTGATGCTTACGCACAACTAATTCAGCATGTGAAGACCAGCTTTATGTGGTCGGCTCTGTTCCAAACAGAGAAAATAGGCTTACATAATTTAGTGAAATACAAATATATTAAACATGTGTTGGCTTAAACATTTTATTTAGATGTATTACCGGCTCACTGATGGGTTGGGACCTGGTTTGCAATTTGATTTTGTGTTTTCAACAGTGTATTTTTGCTACTTTTTAAATTGAATTGCTAATCTGTATTCAAACAAGCTTCTGTGGCTATTTTACAACTGTATAACCTGCTTTTATTCATACTTTTAAGCAATTAATGTATAACAGTGTGTAACCCGGAAAGTGAAGACAACATGTTATTTTGCTATGTTTGGAATTTTGCTTCAATAAAAATTGTTTTTTTTGGTATATTTTTGATTCATTCAATAATACTTGTTGTTTTAAATCACTTTGGTATCTACATTACGCCTTGCTTTATAAAGGGCATGGTTTTACATGGCTGTCAAGGTAACGGTATGCTCTGGACGTGTTTGGGATGCACTGCCAGGCTCCTTGGGTGTGTAATAGAGCCTCTAAAGTTTTCCTTTCCATCCTCTTGCAGGGGTCTGTCACGCAAGCTCTCTGTACTCTCTGTACACACCCCGGCGCTGTGCGCAGCCACGAGCAGGATGCCTGCTCCGCCCCAAAATCACTGACTTACCTTTTGACGCCTTACAGGGGGGCCCTGAAGGACCGGTTCGGATCACAAAGATGAACAGACCCAGTTTTTAGGATCAAGGCTAAGAGAAGCCGACCATTTTCCATACGCACGCCTGACAAAAGGGCTGATGCCGGTCAAACAGCGCACCCGACAACAGGCAGAGATCAGAGCGCGGGGAAACACCCAAATTAACTCAAGTGGCAGACTGTGAGTACCGGAAATGCCAGGGGGGTGGGACAAACACCTGTCAAAATTATGATGTATAAAAGTGACACTCCTTTACTACTACTGACATTATTGGCAACAGACATTATAAAATTAAAATGGTCTGACCTGAGCTAAATCTGTTCCACATTTATTTCTTTGTAATATTACTGTATATAAAAAAAGAAGCGCTTCCCACAGGATGAGCTAGCACAGCTCAATCAATCTTAGTGTAGAGACATAAACATCCCAAAGAAATATGTTTCCATTAAAATGGTCCCAGTTGCTTAAAGCTTCCAAATTAAACAAAGTACTTCTACAGCATTTTTAACCATAAAGAATATGCACTTTTGTTGTGGCATGCAAGTGCTTTATAATTACAAGATTAACTGGTCTGCATTTAAAATTTATAATTAAATATAACATAAACAATAAGTTCAATATTTCCCAAGTTCATCTGTATTTGGGTCATATTCAGTGCAATTCATTTCAGTTTGTATTGTTACAGCACTTTACATTGAACATTGTGACAAGTTCTCAGGTAAAATGCAAGTATAGATTTTACAATTAGTAAATACAGAATAATAACAAGGAAAGGTAATTTGAAAATTTAAACATGTAAACAGAATTTAAATATATTACGTGTTTATCTTGTTAACTAGCAAACTTTGCTTTACAGCAAATATGCATTTTTTCCGCAAACTCCATCTGTGTTATTATTCATCAAAATCATTCAGGAAATTACAGATTTAGCCATTTTGTTTGGTGGGTTGCTTTCAAGGAATGTGTTTAAGTCTGATAACATTAGGATAACTAGCCAATACTTTCTTGATAACTGCATGACCACAAGAAGGTAGCTAGATTCTGCGTCTTATTTAAGAAACAAGCTAACTCTGGAAAGAGGAGCATTCATACTTCAACAATTTAGAGTTAACACATAGTGCAACAATATCCCAAATAAACCCAAAAGAAAACAAAAAAAATGTGCAAATGCTATGGAGAGGTTACCCATGCCGGAATCAAAGTCTGAGACCTATGACAAAAGTGATGTAGTGTTGGTATCTTTAATAGACATATCTATAATAATAATTATGACAGGTTCCTAATTGTAGGCAATTTAAATTTTCATGTGGATAACCAATATGACCCTAAAGCAAGAGAATTTATAAATTTACTGCACTCTTTTGATCTTAGCCTGCATTTCAGCCAGAATACACATAAGGGAGGATACATGTTGGTTTTAGTAATTTCAAAAGGATTAAAAGTACACATGAGACAGTTCGCAGATATCAGTATCTCTGACCACTTCTGCATTCTCTTTAATGTAGAAATATTGGTAACTAGAACTAAAGAGCAGTATATTGTTATAAAACGTTTTTAATGACACAGCAGCCTCTAGGTTTAGCAATATTCTGAGTAACCAGTCCGAATATAGTATTTGCCCTGTTATAGCCAGTAAGGTAAACAGTGAGGTGGAATATATGAATGATAAGGTTAAAGCTGGATCTTATCCTGTGGCCCCTGAAAAAATGCTCCAGCACTAAAATACCTTGGAAGACTCATAGTGTCTGAACAAAAGAAAAAAGTACAACTTAGCTGAGCGTAAATGGAAAAATCTAAACTATCAATCCTCTCTGAAACACTGAAGGCGCAAATAACTGAATATAACAAAGCAGTCTGCCATGAGAGGCAGTCCTATTTATCTAAAATTATAAACGATAATGCTGGAAAATCAAGAGTGAAAGCTTCTGTTTAAACTTGTGTGGCTTTTATTGCATTTTCTAAACACAAAATAAACAGTATCAGATGTAATATAATACATACCTCCAAAGTCAGTTCTGTTGAACCCCAGCATGCTCTTTATAATGAAATAAATCTCTTCATTCAAACAGGTCTACCTGAGCTCCATAGAATAATTTCTCAACTAAAACCCTTCACGTGTCCTTAAACCAGTCCCAAATGTATTTTTCAAAGAAGTCTCCGGTTTACTTATTAATAGTGTACTTGACATACTTAACTCGACATTAGATACAGGGGTCTTCCCAGATTGTCTAAAGACCGTCGCTGTTAAACCCCTGCTCAAGAAAAATAATATCGACTTTTCTGCACTTGACAACTTTGGATCTATTTCTAACCTGCTTTTCTTAAGTACCGTACAATTCTAGAAAAAATAGTTTTTAAGCAGATAAATGATCACTTGAATAAACATTCTATCCTTGACAAGTTTCAGTCAAGTTTTAGAACAAATCACACAGAAACTGCACTGGTTAAAGTAATAAATCATCTGTGGGTTAATGCGAAAAGAAGCCTCATATCTGTTCTTGTTCTCTTAAATTTGAGTGAAGCATTTGAGACCATAGACCTCAATATTTTTGCAAATTGCTTTACACAGTGGGTTGGGGTCTCTGGTAGTGTCTTAGCTGGTTTCAGTCTTACTTAACAGGTAGAAAATTCATTGTTAGTTGTGGAGATTGTAGTTTGGAGGTACATAATATTGTATGTCCTGCGGTGGGTTGGCACCCTGCCCGGGATTGGTTCCTGCCTTGTGCCCTGTGTTGGCTGGGATTGGCTCCAGCAGACCCCCGTGACCCTGTGTTCGGATTCAGCAGGTTGGAAAATGGATGGATGGATGGATAATATTGTATATTATATGATGTACCACAAGGATCTCTATTGGTCCCACTGCATTTTTTCAATCCATTAGGCCAAGTTTTATCGAAACACAAGGTGAACTACCACAGCTATGCAGATCACACTGAGCTTTGCTTATCTACAGTACCTGATGATACTTTATGCTCTGGGCCCTCTGATCCAATATCTGCCTTGTATTTCTGAATGGATGACTAAAAAGCTTCTCAAGCTAAATAGGGAAAAAAACTGAAATCTTAGTGGTGTTCAAAAATGGAAATTATAAGGGTAATAGAAATAAACTTGATCCCTTGGCATTAAAGTTCAAGTCAGGCATAAATAATTTAGATATAATCGAAATGAGTACATTAGAGGGTCAGCTTAGGTTGGACAGTTGGGAGACAAAGTCAGAGAGACGAGATTGTGTTGGTTTGGTCACGTGCAGAGGAGAGATGCTGGGTATATTGGGAAAAGGATGTTAAGGATAGAACTGCCAGGTAAGAGGAAAAGAGGAAGGCCAAAGAGAAGGTTTATGGATGTGGTGAGAGAGGACACTGCCACTTCTCACAGTGGCGGTTTGAAAATTGAGTCATATGGAGTCTGCCTTCTTTAGGAAAAAACACTTTCTTTCTTGTTTCCAACCTGGCATGTCACTCATCATGGTTTTCAACAAGTCTTCTTAAGGAACCTGGCTTGGATTGGCTCATGGAATTGGAGAAACTGAGGCAAATTATGTTACCTCTAGCTCCAGGTGAGCATTGAGAAACAGAGCTGATGACATGAATGGGAGTAATCAAGGCAGATCTAATTATCATGAGGCAGATGAGAACACATGGAACCACATAAATGGCATTGTGGAAAATAAAGAAAGCTGCACTGACATTGAAGGGCACATGACGGTTGCAGGAGTGGAATAAACAATGCCACTGCTGCCACCACAACCCCACAGTTATTATAATACATACCCTTATTCCTCAAATAGTTCATGTATCTTTCATAACTAGTTTTCTTACAATGAACTAAAATCCTTGAATACATTTATTATTTTTTCATTCTCCCATCTGGATCATGACATTGAAGGAGACTTACAAAGACCAAGAAAATTAGTAATATTCAGATTCCATACTAAACTAGTTAAACAGACATTTGCTGCTGACCATCATGATGCATAATATTTGCTGGAGATAAGGTACAGAAGAAAGGAGAATCAAATCCTGACTTACCCACAAGTTGACAAGTCTTTTATGCTGCACTCTTCAATGTAAAAGATAGTAAGCATATTAAGTACTCAAGAAAGACATAGAGACAGATAGAGAAAAACTGACTTGTCAACCTAGAGTATTTACACTTGTTCTGCTCCACATGCTGTTAGCTGTTACTATTATTTGTTGAACTGTGCTCCCCCTTTTTCTTGTCATTTATTAACACTCCTGACAGTCACATCTCTCACTCACAGTGGTGTCATAAATGTCTATGTAACTCACGTAAAGCATGTAGGTCCCATAATAAACATTTCAATACAATGCACCCCATGTGTCTCAAGTAGGCACCCCTTTATCTCTTGTTTCGGTCACGTCCGAAGAATATCTCTAAGGTAAGACCATTAGGTTTGAAAAGCTAAGCAATTAGTTTAAGTTTGTACTGCTGATAAGATTCATCCTTTGGAAGTTGTTCACTTGATTAGCATACCATGGTTTTGTGATAATATAAAATGAGAATTGGTTAAGTCATTAACTAATTCTCTTGATCTGCTGGACAGATGAAAATTGTAGTGGCATTCAACCAACTTGCAGCTTTTATTTTGCTTCATAAGTTAGTTTTGGCAATAGTATGATGCTTTTTCAAATAATTCCATAGACCAAATATCTTTGTTCTAAAAATTTTAGTAAAATTCAAAGGAAAACAGTCCACACAAAAAATAGAGAAAAAATGGTATTACAAAGAAAAGAAAAGAAAAGGTCTTGTTTAAAGAAAGTTCTGTTTAAGTTTCATTTCTCTCTAAGTTTATTCATACAGTCATATTACGAGTAGAACATTCATATTAAAAACTGTATGAAAACTGTATGCCAATCTCCCATATGTAAACTTATTTAACAGTCCATGCTAGCAATGAGACAATTCCCTAGCTGGTGTAACAATAGCGCCTTCTTGCTCCTGTCCCGGCACAGACTCACACGGAGGCACTAATAAAAATCAAAATAAAGATTTATTTTTCTTCACCTGTGGGGCACGTCTTCCCCGTGAACCCCTCAGACAATACACAGTACCAAACAAGCACTGACCACAACCAGAACACACTCTTCTGGCACCACCACTCCTCCCTTGAAGCTTCGTCCTCTCCTCCCATCTCTGGCCCCTGAGTGGTGGTGGCTGGCCGCTTTTATAGCCCACCCAGAAATGTTCCAGGTGCTTGACCACCTGGTCCCAATTGCACTTCCGGGTGGGGCTGAGTAGGAACCCCTAGCGGCCACCCCAGCTCCCAACCAGGCTGTGGAGGACTCCATCTCCCATGGAGCCCTGCGGGAGGTTGGGGAATCACCGTCGGCCAGGGAGGCAGCCACCAAGCATCCCAGGGGAGGTATTGGGCTGCCTGTGGTTGCTCCCCCGGAACATATGCAGCAGGGGCGTCCCAGCCGGGCATGGGACCTGGCTGCCTGTCACACTGGCTCAATGAAGCCTCAGTTTTAAAGATAAAGCAAAGAAAGTTCAATTTCATGTTACCTTACAGGGGGTAAAAAGACATATATCATGTTCTAAGTTACTATGAGAAATTAATATTCTTTTGAACTTAAGCAAACACATAAGTGACTTTAACATTAACACTACTTCTTAAGATTGGCTCTTACAAATGTGACTTAATATAATCATTCTATGGGAAAAGGACTAAGAAAAGTAAAACAGTTATTATTCCCATGCTTACAGGAAAATGATTCTCTAGAGTATACACTTTTGTGTTATTATCAAGACAGCACTCACTTTTGTATGATGACTAAAAGGTTTCGAAAGCCTTTAAAAGGGTTAAAACACTCAAAAATTATTCTGTTTTTATAATACTGTGGATTATGTATTTCTCTGTTAAGTCCATATTGGTTGAAGTAATATGCAATCAAGCTGGAAAAAGAGCATAAATAAAATGATTTTCCTTGGCATGCTGAACCTTTTCCGATAAATACCATTAAAGGAAGATTCATTTTGCCTGAAAATGTATTCCTGTATTTTCCAGTTTTCAGAATTGCAATCTTTCTGGAAATGTCAATGAAATGGTAACACTATATACTAACACTTAAAGATGCAATTAAAAGTAAAGCTGAATAATTTTTTTAAAAGGTAGGAAAAAGTAAGTACATTCTTCAACACTCAAAGAATCTATATTCTGACCCTGAATTAACTGAAAATCTTTGAATACAGTTTATATCCCTTAATGCAGTTTTTAAATTAAAGATTTGAATTTTTGACAGACAATAAATCAAAAGCTGTAGGATACTGACTAATACCATTAACATTGTAGAATAACATAGCCTAGAGAAAGCTGATAGATTATGCCACATTTTCATGTCTGCATAAAGATAAAGCACTAAACCTATTTTTTGAAAATACATTTAATTTTCTATAAAACGTATAAAAATAGCTAAACATGATATAAAACATTACATAAACAATCAGTAATGGATTTAACATCCCATCAATGCTTGGTTTCTGCATTGCACTCCATGGTGTTGAGATATGCATTCGCTTTTGGCTTCCCTGCAATAAAATAAGCATAGTGAAGTAGTGTACTGCTGGCAAGAGATTGGTAGAGTTAAGAGTACCACCAAGATGACACAGTGTGCAATGAAGAGCCTTCAAAGAGCAAAGAGAGCACAAGTGTTACTTGGGGCAGAATGTCTTGTGTGTGCATGTGTGCTAGGCTCTCTAAAAAGGCAAAAAATATCTGTGCAAGAAACAAGAAACCTGTGTGAAGCATGCAGTGTTGTCCCAGAATACCAGGAAGCTCAGCAGTTATCTGGCATGCCAGACCATTTTAAGCTTGATAGAGTGAAGCCAAGGAGGAATGTGGTAACAAGATGTCTTAGGACTGCATGCCCTGTAGCTGTTAAATGGGAATGTGTGTAAGTGTGTTGTCATTGTAGCAGGCAGAAGCATGGATATTGCCTGGGAGACCTAAATTTTTAACTGCTATAGAAAGTTAATAGGTACAGGGACACAGAGGACCCCAATATGACTTTAACTTAGCATTCTGTAGCTAAAGTAGAGCACCCCTTAACCCCTCAAGTGTCCCTGGGAGGGGGTTTAAAGCTGTTCCACATTCAGAGGCAATCTAACTGAATCTAAAATCAGGAGGTGGTTTGGTGTGTGTTTGTAGAAACACAAAACCATTGTAAAGAATTTTTGTGAGAGATCAATAAAAGACCATAAAATAGTTGGCCAAAAATGAATTGTATTCGGGTGAAGTAAAGGGTCAAACCTAGGAGATCAGAAAAAGACAGGAATCAAAACAGAAGGGACAAGCTGTTAATCAGATTTAAGGAGCACATAAAGTAAAAACTAGAAGAGGCAAATTTGGCATTACGGCTGACCTGAATTAGAAACAAAATATACTATTAAAGAGCTATTTAACTTATAAAAGAGTGCTTTTAGAAGAGCTGTTATTTGAGAAAAGAAACAGAGAAGGTTTGAGGTAAAGGAGACAGAAGTTAGATTAGATTAGATCAGTTTGTCCTCAAGGGAAAAGTAAAATTTTACAGAAGCTCCAAAAAAATGGAAAACAAGAAAAAATCAAGAGATGTAAGCTGATTCTCTGCAGTACCCAAAATAACCTGCTTTAACTCGCTATGAGATATAACAATTCAAACAACTTACGTGAAGGTTTTGAGGGAAAGTTGTTATAATCACGCTGAAAAAGATCCATGAAATAAACCTCGTGTTACTTGCGTCACATAATCCACATGTTAAGTCATCCAGTCACATACTCACAATATTCAAAACAAACTAAAATCGTGTTAACTAATACCTGCAAAAAATAAAAGGACCCCACAAACAGGAAGCCCATTCACAAGGTGTAAAGTTTTTGGATTGAAGAAATGGACTCTTGACCAATGAGTGATTTGGAGAGGAGGGTAGGCGACTGGATGACTTGATATGTGGATTATGCGACATGAGTAATACAAATTTTTTTCATGGATGTTTTTGATATTGCCAGCTGTTGTCCAGCATTGGTCATTGTAGACTCTTATTCTATCAGAAACATTGTCATATTTGTTCTCCATGAAAACCTGAGAATAAAATTGTTTCTCAACTATCACTACAGAAAGTAATATATAAAAAATATAATTTTTGAGTGAAGGATGCCTTTAAGGTCATCCATTATGTGTGTGTGCACAAAGTTACCTGTTGCTGTGGTAAAGGAGATGGCAAGGATTGTATTTGCACATATTGAAAACATCCAAATAAAAGATCACTTTGTACCCATCACTGGCAGAATTGTCATCACAGGGTCGCTGGCTGTTTTTCTTAAATTCAAGCCTTTGTAAGCTGTGTGTCAATGTGGAAATGAACAGAAGTCACTAACAGCAAAGTGGCATTTATATCATTCGAAAATCATACTGAAGTCCATGAATTTCACAATGATAAGACTGCTCACTATACCACAGTGTTGTTTTTATCTTACTTTGTGTACAAGGCATGCAGATATGTATTTTGTGTGTATTAAATAGTATTTAATTACATATAAAATTATTTAGGACAACAGGATCGTACATGGCCTACCACCCTGTGTTTAGTTGCATGTTCTCCGTGTCTTTGTGGTTTTTTTTTTGTTGCTGGATACTTTGATTTTCCTCCAAAGACTGAATTGCAAAGAGATGGATTGGGAAATGGATGGATGCGTGAAGTTGCTAAAGAATTTTCTTGTATATAACTATTTTCTCCAAAAAGACAAGTATGTGTCCTCTCCTAAAATTATTATAATTAGTTATCTGTTGTAAGAGAAAAATTCTTAACACTCTTAAAAGAATACAGAAAACATACTTTGAATATTAAGATGCATTGTTTACGCTCAACCTGCAAATAATTATTGCTTCGACATGGATGGATATGTGAATGTGTGTACCCTGTGCTCTGGACCCATATCCAGTGTTGGTCCTTGCTTCATGCTTCTGTTGAAATATTTTGCCAGTCTTACTGCATATATTACATTTACAGATGTAACTGTATGCTAGTAGCACCACTTACAGGAAAAACTACAATCTATGATCTATAGTTCTAACAATGTGTATTGCAGATCTCCAGCAGAGAAAGTCAGCTATAGAATAATAACATAATTTTAAAAAGAGTAAAAAAAAAAGTACTTAATACGCAAATGAATGCCAAGTGGACAAGATTAATCAAGTAATGTATATTTTTGATAAAAACAGCAATGTTAATAGTATGCCATTATTTTAGATAGAGAAGGCCAGGTAAGTATTTTTCAAAATGAAGCCAAACTCCATTGAACATGCAGGGAAGTAACATAACTAGCTTATCCTACTAGTTCTAGATAAGGTGCTGTCAGTGCACAGAATGCATCTGTATGATGTTTCCCAGAACCCATTACTTATTTATGTGCACTAAACAATTACAATTACTTTTTTGCAATCAATTTTTAACAAGTAGAGACATATTGACAGAATACATAAATAAATGGACGTGACATATACGTATAAAGTAACCCAACCAACCTACTTCCACCCAGCCTGAACCATGGGATAATAAAGAAAACATCAAGAAGTTACAAGCCAAGATTTACACAATTGAGCCACAGCAGACCAAGACTGAATTACATTAATGGAAGCACTATTAATCTGCGCTGCAGACAACTCCAAATGTATTAAGTTGTAGAAGGAGGACTGCCAGTTGTCAACAGTGGCGCATTCAGGTGTCTTCCAGTGGGAGGCAATGATTAGTTTGGCTGCCAGGGTGCCCAGACAGAATAACTTACATTCAGAGAGTCTGAACGGAAGCTTAGAAAGGTCTAAAAGAGGAAAGATTTGAGGTAACAGAGGAATACTGAAGAAAAGAAAGTAAGAGATTAGGTGACATACAAGTGCAAGTCAGGGGGACAGTGTCAGAACATGTGGATAAAAGTGCCAGGTGGACCAAGGGAAATAATTGACAGAGAGGATCAGCAGTGAGGCCCATCAGAAACCACTTGTGGGGAGTAGGATAGAGTCTGTGTAGAATTTTGAACTGGGTGTGCAGGTAGTTTGAATTACTAAAACAAAACCTTACCTTGGAAAGTACGGTGTCCCATGAAACGGGTGAAGGAAGAGAAGAAAGGTCTCTGGACCAAAGGGTAATCAAGGGCATAGGTTAATAGGACTCTTCACAAAGTACAGAGTAGAGGGTAGAGGCAGTTATTTTTTCTTGGGAGAGAAAGAACAAAACAGAGAGTACAATGAGTGATTTTGTAGGGGTTTAGTCAGGGAAACTCCATATGTTCTGACCACTGATCAGTATTGCAGATAGAAAAAGAAACTGGAACCAGACAGATTAAAATGTGCTTGTAAAGACTGGAATGTCATAAGCCCCGAACTATTAAACAGATCCCCTAGCACGCTGCCACGGAGGAAATACACTATTGAGAGAGCAGGATTATGAACTATAGGAGTGAGGTAGTGCCATTTTCCAGAGGGGAGCAAGTAATGTTTCCACACAATGCCAGATGTTGATGACATATGGCAAAATAGGTCCCAAGGAAAGTTTGGTGGCTTTAGACTTCAAGAAGATAAACAGAGCACTCTGAAGAGAAAGTGGAAAAGCAAGGGATGATTCTATAGGGAGCCACAGAGGGGGGTGAGGGAGAGGTGCTATTACAATTTCTGTAATATGAGTTCAAATCTTCTGTGATGACATCCAGATGGCAGGAAAGAATTAAACAAAGTTGGATAAGCTTTAGACCATTTATTTGTTGAAACATGCCTAGGTTAGTTTGCGAAATTAATTGGATTTTGCTGTAGTATAAATTGGGCGGCACGGTGGCGCAGTGGGTAGCGCTGCTGCCTCGCAGTTGGGAGATCTGGGGACCCGGGTTCACTTCCCGGGTCCTCCCTGCGTGGAGTTTGCATGTTCTCCCCGTGTCTGCGTGGGTTTCCTCCGGGCGCTCCGGTTTCCTCCCACAGTCCAAAGACATGCAGGTTAGGTGGATTGGCAATTCTAAATTGGCCCTAGTGTGTGCTTGGTGTGTGGGTGTGTTTGTGTGTGTCCTGCGGTGGGTTGGCACCCTGCCTGGGATTGGTTCCCTGCCTTGTGCCCTGTGTTGGCTGGGATTGGCTCCAGCAGACCCCCGTGACCCTGTGTTCGGATTCAGCGGGTTGGAAAATGGATGGATGGATGGATGGATGTAGTATAAATTAATATGAATAAAACAATGTCTAGTGGTACATAAAATCTACAATAGTGCTGAAGTTAAATAAAACATATATAAGCAAAATAATTTTTATTTGATTAAAGAAAAACAAAAATACACAAACCCTTCAAAGCATTCTTGTATATTATCACCTGTGATACAAATTGTGGAATTTATAGGAAAATCAGCAGACACATGAAAGAACACATTTCATTTATTTTTAATGTACTTGCAATGAGGTAAATATACAGTTAATTTTTAATAACAGTGATATAAATGTAGGTACTAACAATGAATAGAACGCCAGTCAAAAATGGGCATGTTCATGCAGTCCCATTAAAACTTACATAACTGAAATACTGTAATTTTTGCAAAGTATATTTTTGCATGCGTGACAAATAAAAAATTCTTTTGGGGTCCAGCCTAAAAATAAGTCATGTGATAATGGGTGCAAAGCCACACAGCAAACTAACCAACCTGTACTTCATTCTACAGCCAGGAACGCTCAAAGCAGTCAGAATGCAGCTAAAGACCCACCTGCCTGCCTGCATATTTCAGTCCCAACACAATTTAAACCACCAGCAACACACAAATGAATTCTTTCTTGTCTATCAATGTAAACAAAAAAAAAACATGGTAAAACCTTTGTCCCTCAGATCTATGAAAGCCCTTTTTGTGGTTTGTTTTCAGGTTACCCATAAATAATTCATAGTAAATATTTTAAATTTTCACTATTTTAAATAGTCTAATTTTAGTAGATTTGGAAGTTCAGATGTTTTGGACTGCTTTGAATCTAAAAAGCATACCTTACTGTGTCCATGTAAGATATACAAATGTGTGAGAAATGGGCCCTTTCTGTGAGAATAAGGTTTGGCTCCAATTCAGGTAATTCACAAAGAAGATTTAGAAAACTGATAGACAGTATTATAAAAATATTCAGGTTTTCTTTGTTTAAGACACTTTAGTATTACCTTCACTATGCCTTGATAAGTAAAAAATGAGCAAATACCCTAATGAATTAATTTGTAATAATTATTATTGAAATCATCTAATGGTTTCAACAATAATTGACATGGATGTACAGTATATTGACTCTAAAGTTATGACAGTGAAAAGCTATAATTATACAGTTACAGTTAAACAACAATGGCTTAGTATTTCCTCACTGGGCTGGTATTCTCGATGCTTGGGAATCTTCTTTGACCCATCTTCTCCTCTTCAGGACACAGATATAAATTTATGGTACTTGTAAAAGTTAGCTTTTTATTTAGTTTTATTCTCTAAGTCACATTCACACTCTCCCTACCACCCTCCTGATCTGACCCTAGCTAACAGCGTCAGCATAAATTCACACCCAATCTGACACTGTTCATTTTCAAATAATATTGCATTAGTGCAATGATGTTTTGTGATTGGTACTATTCAGGTCATAAAATGATTTCTTCAAAATGTCACATATATTTGTCTCTGTCTTTTTTTTCCTAGTGCTGCGTTGACATCATGGACTAGAAGGCGTGAACTTATTCAGTGCAAGCAGGAACACCCAGGTGGCCGGTTGCTGTGTGCTACGACATGCTTGACCTGGTGGCGATCAACGCACATGTACTGTACAAGGCATGCATGGTTGTATCGTTATCATGACCGAGAGAATAAAAGTGAAAAAAAAATGCTAACTTTTACAAGTACTATACATTTACACCAGCTGTTACAGACGCAAATCAAATGTAATTTTTTATTGTATAATAATAACAATAAGAGCAGTTCATTACTCAAAATGGTAAATTTGGGAGGCAGCCAGAATCAATCGGGCGACCTCTTGATTACAAGTCAGCAGTTCTTACCACTGCACCACGGAAGCTGTCATATTATCCTTGTACCTTTTGTGAAAGTGTTCAATTGACATTATACACTTCTTATCTATATTTTGTCATTTATTACTAAAACATGAAAAACGTTTGTTTTAACGATGTGTTTACATAGATTTTTGCAAATACGGAACACACACGAAATGTATGTATTTCAAATGACGATATATTATTTACCCTATACAGCTTCAGGTACTTCACTCCAAGATAAACACTGAGCACTTATAATCTTCTTTGTGACTTGAGCTGCGGCGTTGGGGGGATGGGATGCAAGGCTGCTTGCAGCTTGTGTTGATCGACACAATTACAAGACAAAAGACGCTAATGGATAGTTGCGAACGGATTTCAGGTGGGCCAGGATTGCGAGTTTTTTCATAGGCTTTGGTAATTCTAGTGTTAATGACACCTCTCTTATTACTGATTCAGGTGCAGCAGAAGTTATTGTCCTCCTAGACTATTCTGCAGCTTTTGACACTATTGATTGGTGGGGCTTAAAAAGGCTGCTCATAACTGGTTCAAGTCGTATCTTACTGGTAGACAGATTTCAGTGACTTTCAATTCCTCTTTTTTGTCTACTGCTTCTGTTAAATATGGTGTTTCTCAGGGATCCATTTTGGGTACTCTGTTATTTTCTATATATCTTTATCCTATAGGAGAGTTTTTTTAGCAAGTTAAATATTTCATCTTACTGTTTTGCTATTGATATGCATCTCGTGATCTGGGGAGTCCCGAAATCACAGGTACCAAAAACACTTGCCAAAGTTGCCCTCTAGTGGGGGGAAAATACCATCAAATACCCTGACTAGATACCCACAGAGCTGAGACAAATCTTGATAAAAATAAATGGTTTATTTCAGCAAAAAGGCTGTGTAAGCCCCATAGCTCCAAGGGACACAAAGGAATTGCCTGAATGGCAAGGTAAAACACAGTAAATAAACAAAGTCCCAATATGGAATCCAAGAGCGTGGTCAGAAACAGAGCAGAGGTTCAAAAGATATCAATAAACACAGTCCCCAAACAAAACCCAGAGGCAAGGTCAAACACAGAGAAAGGGTTCAACACTTCACTCCCAAGCACATTCAATGAACTGGCAGTAACTATGGGAGGTCCTCCCTAAAATAGGATGGAGGGCTGTTCCTAGTGGCGATTGGCTGGTGGCCCCACCCCTTGGGGAGAGACCCACAAAAGATATAGGACATTACCTAGGCCCTTCATCTTTTCCAACATACAAAAAAATGTGCATAATAAATAAACACACAAATAACTGACATAAAGAGAGCACTTTGAGTAGTGAGAAAAGCACTATATAAATGTAAAGAATTATTATTATTATTATTATAAAATTAGTCAAAAAAGCCCCAAAATATGAATTAAAAAACCCAGCCGGGGGAAAATGCTCACTGAAACATGACAGTACCCTCTCCCCAAGGGATGGCTTCCAGGCAGCCCAATCCCTGTTATGAAGTCCTAAGTGTCCATAATTCACAAGGGCGCCCCTGTGGAGACATGAAGAGGTCTCAGCAGGACCATTGGCTGGGTGCCACCTGCTGGTGGCGTCAGTAGGTCCGTTGGCTGGGTGCCACCTGCTGGTGGTCTCAGCAGGACAGTTGGGACAGCTGGTTGGGCACCACCTCCTGTTGGTCTCAGCAGGGCAGATGGGACAGTTGGCTGAGCATAACCTTCTGGTGGTTTCGGCAGGACAACTGGCAGGGCACCACCTCCTGTTGGTCTCTGCAAGGCAGATGGGACAGTTTTCAGGGAACCACCTGCTGGTGGTCTCAGCATGACAGATGGGACAGCTGGTTGGGCACCACCTCCTGTTTGTCTCAGTAGGACAGATGGAGCAGTTGGCTGGGCATCACTTTCTGGTGGTCTCAGCAGGACACTTGGCAGGGCACCACCTGCTGGTGGTTTCAGCAGGACACTTGGCTGGGCACCACCTCCTGGTGGTCTCAAGATGACAGATGAGACAGCTAGTTGGGCACCTTCTCCTGTTGGTCTCAGCATGACAGTTGGGACAGCTGGCTGGGCACCACCTCCTGATGGCCCTAGCAGGACAGACGCAACAGCTCTTAACAGGAATAACCATTCTGAAACATATAAACTGAAAGATGAGTCGATAATGTTTTCACCCACCTCTAGTGTCTCTAAAGTTCTTGTTCATAAATCCAGCATGTTGCCCTCTCTAGGGGCTATCGCAAGCAGCAACTAGTGCAGTCATCCCGGACAGAAATTTGGACAGGGTGCTCCCTCCAGGGGTCATCCCGGGTATTAAATGGGCAGAGTGCCCCCTCCAGGGGTCACCGCTGTCAGCAACAGTGGCAAGGTGCCATGAAAAAAGAAGACCACACAGAAACAGTAGCACTGCTTTGATGCTGGGTGCCACGCGTTTGCAAAACCTGAGCAGAAAGTTGCATATGCACAGTGTGAGGCTGCCATGAAAATGTGCGTGGCTTTACTGCAAGTTTAGGTTTTATACATCTCGAAGTGAACGTGCGCAACATTTCTGTGTATACACACCATTTTTAGATTATTATTTTAGATTACTATTTTTAGACTGAGACTGAGAAGCCATTACTTCAAGAAGGGAACTTCAGCATCTAAACTCTTGGACCAGAATGAATAATGCCTTCACCTACGAAGTGGCAAAAGACAGTAGAAGGGTAAGCTGAGGAAGCAGTAGCACTGCACTACCAAGAATAATGCAGCAAAGAGAAATGCACTCCAACCCATGAAGAATCATTTACTTGAACATACTTGAAACTCCACACAACATTGGACCTCATCTTTAAAGTCTTGGTATAATGAAACAATTTACTGTATCAAGATAAAGTAGAACTCTAAACAACCAGTCAACAGAGGACCTAGAGTATATGTGACATGTTTGTCTGTCTTGTCTGTCTACGTCCAGTCTTGTTTGTTAATATTTACACATGCATTTATCATAACTTCTATAATCCTTGTGTGTATCAATACATTGTATTATTTTGTTTCTTAAAATGCCTCAGTTAACTTGATAGAAGTCTAAAGGCTGGAGACCCCTTCCTACAACAGAGAAAGATGAGGTAAATAAAGTAGGAATCTTGCTGAATTATTTGATTAATTACTGGTATTACTGAAGACAAAACTGATAATTGAGTTAACATTTTTACTTTCCGATTAAATGTGGTGTGTATTTATTTTTCATTTACAGTAAGAGAAACGGAGCAGACTGTTTTAAAGAAGAGAGGAATATGGGAGGGGAACTGCAGTATAGATCAGCAAGGAAAATTCGAGTGTGGTGTAGATGGAAGTTTTATTTAGGGCACAGATATTGCCTGCTCTGCATCACAATAAAATATTGTTACTTTGCTAACAATTAAAGCTTTCCTATGTTACACAGATATAAAGCATACATTTGTAGTTGTTTTTAAAAGGGATATGTGCATGCAATCACCACTGGGAAGCTGCAATATTTTACTTCAGTGAAAGTGTTTATTTTTAACACAACAAATAACTAACTTATTTCTTTGCAAAATGCACCTAAAATTACAGATCTAGAATTTGTATTAAGGTCACTTGCTGACACTAGTTGTATGTTTCTTCAAGATTAATTCTAACAATAGCAGAGATATATTTTTCTTTCAAGGTTATAATCTAAAAGCGCATAGCATTATGGTGTTTTCCAAGTCACTGAACCAGCACCTGAAAAACAACTATGACTCAGTAAAACATTTAAAGATGTGATGCAATTTCTACTCAATAACTCTGTTCAGCTTATATTTATAGCATACAGAGTAAATCAAGAAAAATGGCTTGAAATCTTCAAATTACAAATGAATTAAATGTATAGGTATCATCCATTATATCATCAACCTAAATCAATATTGCTATTGAAAAGATGAAAAAGTGAATTTAAAACACTTATTGAACATAACCTGCAATTACAAACTCTAGAAACAATAATGCTCTGAGATAATTTACTTTGTCATTGTTTTCAATAGCTATTTATATTAATAGCTGTACTGCTCATTAAAAGAAGAGTTCAAAAAATCTGAACAAGTGTTTCCATGAGTATTAAAGCAAAAAGAAATGTGTATAATGGTTAGTGCTTCCACTATTCTAAATAAATTGGTCATTGAATTAAATGATATTGCATTTAAAATATATTTGTCCTAAGCTAACTCAAAATACAATTTTGGTTCTCCTTGTGGCAGTGCTACCTTTACAAATACTTAAAGCTTTCAAGAAACTGTTTTTTTATGATAAATGGATTCTTTATGTATACTGAAATGAGAAAGTGATGGTGCACATAAAAACTTTTACATGCATGATTTGTTTTTAAATTAGAGCAATTTACGGGTTGCTTCACTGATTGCTGTAAAGCTTCAAACTTACTTTTGAAAAATGCTAAGGAAAAATTCAAATACATTTTAAGTAAAAAGTGATAATAATTATTTTACTTTATAATAATCCACTCACCTTACCAACAATTTTCTCCTTCTTATTAGATCAGGATTGGCTTTGGCTCACCGTAAGCCTGAGTCGGGTTAAGTGAGTTTGAGTTTATAATATGTTATATTATTGTATGTTATAGGCAACCACAGTCTCTCCTGGCAGAATCAGAGGAAATGTAGAAACCAATGCTAGACTGCACCACAGATTATTTTATAGCACACTCACTAATGATTTAATCTCCCCATATATAATTATTTTAGTAATCTGTGAGTTATAGTAAATAGGCATACCATCTGGAGCCTATACAGTATGTTCTTAACACCACAACAGATAATTGCCACTTCAGTCCATTTTACTAATTGCTTTTAATGAAAATATCAACCCCAGTTTCAGGTGATAAAAATAAAAACTATAGTGGTACAATAGACCATCAACATTTATCTCAAATTGTCCCATCGTCCATGTTTAACCTTTTCTCCTATGAACAGACCATACCTTTATATCATGATTGTTCTTTGTTGTATTGATGATACCATACTACCCTTAAAAGTCATTTTTGTCATACATAGTGTGGGAAAAAAGAGAGACAAGGAAAAGGTTTGGGTTCTACCTTGTACATTCAAAATCCTGGAAAGAAAAAAAAAACAAGGCAATAAATCAATAGCTCAGAATTCAACCAAGTATTCACTTCGGTCTGTGTCCAAGACAGGACTGATGAGTAACGGAAAGTGGCTATCTTTATAGCTGGTAAGGAGGAAGGGGTATGTTCAAAGGGTTGGAACTAGAAGTGAGGTCAGTGGTAGGGTGGGGTTTGGAACCAGAGGCAGGCTTCTGTTCAGAGGACCTGGATGGGAGAGAGAAAATGTGTTAGTGCACCCTGTTAACCCCTGATCCAGCATACCATGTTTAGCCATGGCCATTGACTACCTCCCATGCGCCTTTGTGTGACAATATTCATATAATTTCTTTTGTTCACAATAATCCCTGTGGAACTATATGACTATATATCATTCCAGAGGTAAAAGGAAATAGGTCACAAGTTAAATAATTAACTTAATTAACTTAAAATAATGGTGATTAGATTAAAAAAGTTTAGAAACACACTGTTTGGCTATTTAATTTTCAGCAAACAAGTCTTCTATAACTTTTTTCATATACCTGTACAGTATGTCCAGTTTGACATGTCTAGTGTAAATAGACACAGAAATAACACTGTAAATGGAGAAGAGGAGAATGGCTAAGCACATAATCTTAAATCCTTTGCTTGTATAGCTAGAATACAGGGGCAGATCGATATACTTTATACCCATTGTCCAAGATGTACCCTTATTACAGATAAAGTTTTTACTAACACTATCATTTTTTTCAGTTATTATTTATTAAATGAAGACATCTTTTGCATATACCTGTATCAGTTTTAGTAATGAACACAGCATAGTAAATTTTCATCAAAACCTATTCCCATATACTTTATAGCTTTAAAAGGGATTATCAGGGCTTATTACCGGGCTCTGCTGTTGATGTGTCATAGAACTTCATTATATATTCAGTCTTTGCCTAGGGCTGTATTTTAAGCTGCATTGATTGACTTTTTTATTTCTTGTAAACTAAACTTACAGTTACTTAATTCATCTGAACCATTCTTGTCATCTTAAGTTCTATAAATAACCAGAAGCTATCTCATTGCATACAGAAGCTCATTTTCTAATTAGGATTGCTAGTAACTCTTGAAAAATGATGGTCTAAGAAGCAACCATATTCTTTATGTTATAGAAATATAAACTGAAATTGGAGTAACACTGTAGTACCTATTTATTGCATGGATCTTCCTTTACCTGTAATATAATATTACTACAGTTCTCCTTTCTGTATTTTTATACCTTTTTTTCACCATGGAACAATTAAGTTGCCACTTTTCAATGTTTAGTTAGATATACTATGATGTGGTGTTTTTAAAATAACTTTATGTGTAGTTACATTTAGTGATTCCACATCCTTAGCACTTGCAAAGTAAGCAATAAACTGTAATTTGTTTATAAAAAATTCCCAATTGGCAACCTGAAATTACACGTGAAAACATGATTATTACACTTCAGTTAATCTAAAGTCTATTTTTAATAAATTGAAATTATTGCTTTCTGGCATGCATTAATTAGAAGCTTACCCCAGAAATCTTCCTTATTAGATTTTATCATTAAGTTCAAGGATAATGTTTTATTATTCCTTACATCAGTTTTGGTCCCTAATCATCAAATAAACAAAACAAGCTAAATATATGTATTGTTTGTTTTTTTCTGCCTGCTTAATACCACAATTCCCCAACTAATTTGTTATTTTAATTCTTCCCAATGTTTCTCAGTTTTTGTTATTTTTTTGTTTGTTCATTTGGATTTGCCAGTTAACCTAATATACTTGCCATTAGCATTTAAGAGGAAAACTACCAAAAATATGCCTTTTGTAAAGTTTGCTCTATTGTCCAAAATGGTTAATAATAACAATAATGATAATAATAATATTACATAACATATATAGTGTTCTTTTCTTGCTACTCAAAGTGTTTTACAGAGACAGAGAGGAACCACTTCAACTACCACCAATGTGTAGCACACACCTGGATGGCCATTATAGCCCCAGTACACTTAATATACATTAGCTATTAGGTGGTAAAGGGCAGAGAGAAAGAGACAGTTAGCCAGTTACAGACAGGGAATGATTGGTGTCCAGAATGGTCCAGGCTGTGATGGGCAATTTAGCCAGGACATCAGGATAAACGCTACTCTTTTTGAAATATGCCCTGGGTTCTTTTAATTACCACATGACCAAAGTTTTGTGTCTCATCAAAAGGACGATGCCATATTTACACCATGATATCCCAGTCAGTGCACTGGGGCATTCTAATCCACATTCAGACTACTGGGTAAGTGCACCCCTGCTGGCCTCACCAACACCTCTTCCAGCAGTACTCCAACCTTTTCCTACATGGTCTTCCTTCCAAGTAGTGGCCAGGCCTGAACATGCTTATCTTGGTTAGGATTACGCTTGGGTCTTTGTTAGGCCCCAATATATCAAAAATACAAAAACTACTTCTGACATCTTGACAATTGTTCAAGTAATTGAAAACACTGTAGCCAAAGTAAAAAATGTTGATGATTTGATAAAAAATTGCACAAAGGGAAGTGTATGTGAGAATGTAAACTGTGAAAGTAGAAGGGACACAATGCAGATAAACCAAATCTTACTTTATTCAGTTGATACGAGTGTACTTGAATACATACAGAACTTAACTTCTCAAAAAAAAACATATACTATTAAACAAAACTAGAAAGTTGGTTATATAGTGACAATAAAATGCATTCTATTCTATTCTATTCTAAATTTACTAGAAAGAAAAAAAGGCCTTATCAAGATCACACACTAGGTCCTCCCTGGCACGATAGTATGGGTGTTAGCAGCTGCTAACTGCTAACCCTGGGTAGGATTCTACAGTTGTATAACCAGTTGCCATGTCCATAGCATAAAGAAGACATTCCTGTTTATAGGAACAGTTCAGTTATAAACCTTCTGCTCCTACGCTGAAAAAAATGATTCTATAGGGTTGAGAAATGGAGAATAATAGAGGAGGCAGACATGTGTTTGTCTCTATTATAACAAACCGACAGCTCACCTGCATCATTTTTTATGTGTGGTTTTGAAATGTCATTACTGTTTTGTAAATTGTTTGTTGCAGGTTTAGAACAATGTGTTAACAGTAAAGCTTAAATGCTGACAGTTGTGTGTTGTTTGTATTTGTGGACAACTGAATTTGTTGTGTATTTTGAATGGCAATGCTTTCTGCAGGACTGCAGGAGGACAACTGTGCTTTGTGTTGACACTTAGACTATTGCAAACAGTATCTTCAAATCTATGCGGTGGTGAATACACCCCAGGATGGATAAAAGGCTATATCACTGCAAGCCATTCCCATTCCTTGAAGAAGATTTCCTGTTTATATGGATATAAGTCATACACTTTCCACTGGCAACCAAAAAAATTCCTTAATACCTTTAAGGAATGGAGCATAAGGTCATTTCTCTCAAACCATTCACGGACGTGAATACTCGGATGAAAACTGACATACATAAGACTCCCTGGCTGGCCCTGCAGTTGTTCCTGTGCCAACAGTGCATCTCGAAGATCACTGAGAAATGTGATGGTGGTGGACTCCATAGTGGCTGGTGGTTGCACAGAGATTGATGTCTTCCTCATGCAGGCCAGGGACATGGACAATTGCATGGTAGTTAATCATCTTAAGGCCTCTCCTCCTCCACTTTGCAAGGTTAAAGCCTGACTCATCTAAGTAAGTGAAATTGATGCTGGCAAAACAAATAGAGTTAATATGAAGCAAAGTATCTAGTTCTGAGAACTGATTGATTATACTATCCAATTCAAATACAATTATAAATGAGTGTTAACTTGTTTTTGATGCTGCATCATTAGAAGACACACCTCTCCATAAGCATTTACCTTGTCTTCATTTGTAGCTGCTGTCATCAAAAAGCCTATTTCTTCCAAATTAGACGATCAGCAATAGATTAACAACTGTTTCTTTTCTATCTGGAAGATAATACTTCTACAGGCTTCTGGCACTCAACATATTACTTACTTATTTTACTATATGCTGATGTGCTTCTCCTTCTTGCCCTAAACATGGTGTGGTCTTTCTTTAAATTGGCCACCTACAGGTTCAAAGGTAGACCTGTAATTTACTGATAAAGTAGCACTAGGTCTCTTAGTGTCTCTTAGTGCTCTTTTGGACAGTAATGTCCAAAAGATAGAACTTCTAAAACATATACATTGGTGAATAGGTAAGAGAGACACATGAATTCAATATATATATATTTTTTTTACTTTTAAGTTTTATGTGATTCCCTGAATAGAAATCAGATTTGTCTATGTTATTCTGTAAAGTTTGGCTTTTCCCAATTTATCATTTAAATTAGCAGTATAGGGAAACTTGATTTCCAGAGATTCTTGAAAGACGATTAATTTGCTTCTGGGAGTGTTTTCATAATAATAATTCATTACATTTATATAGCGCTTTTCTCAGTACTCAAAGTGCTATCCACACAGGGAGGAACCGGGAAGTGAACCCACAATCTTCCACAGCCTCCTTACTGCAAAGCAGCAGCATTACCACTGCGCCACCTGTGAGGACAAATGTGTGCTTGGTTTTATGCATGTTATCTGTGTGTTGTGTCTGAGGTAAAATTACATGCCATAAGATCAAAAACATAAGGGACCAGAAGAAAGATTGAAGATGTGAAAGCAAAAATGAGCCAAGCCTTGCATCCAAACAAAAAATGAAATCCTAACTCGTAGTTAAAATTTAAAAGTGCTAATCGAAACACCAAAACAATAAAAACACACTTATATTTTAGTTTTGTGAAATATAGCGGCCCAGACACACACAGGCGGACATCGATTCAGCCATCACCACACATTTATTACACAAATCTATTATATACAAAGTCACTAAGTGCACTGCCACCAAACCCCACAGTCTCCCAAAGTCCAGGCTTCTCTTCTAGCCGTCTCTTCTCTAAACACAGGGCCTCTCCTCTCCTCGCCTCCTCTGCACCGACCTCATCTTCCTGCTGCACCCGACTCCAGCCTTGATTGCAGGGAGGCGGCTCCTTAAATAGGCGGCTGATTGCTGACCGCACCCAGCCACCAGTGACAGTTTGTATCTGCAAGCTTAGATAACCTGAAATTTATACCCACTGACCTGTAGCATCATGTGTACAATCACCCCAAATAGCACTCCATAGAATCTCCTTACAGAACCATAAACAAAACAGCTATATATAAACATTTCAAGGTGGCATCACAGGAAGACATAAAAAAAATTAAAAAAAATTAATAGCACAAATGAATGTTCAAGAATCCCAAAAAGAGTTAGAAAAATAATTAAATATGCAAGAATAGCATTACAAAAATAAAAAACAGGTCTGAGAGGAAACGATCATGAAACTCATGATCAATTCATTGAACATGATCAACTCATACCAAGAACGGTCTCTTGGACCATAACCCCACAGTGTACTATATAATAAACCTTCAACACCCTGAAACATAAGTCTAGAATATGCTTGACTTCAAACTCCTGATTACACTAGAATACCTGAAGCCTATGAAAAAAGTCATAATTCCGGGCCACCTTAAATTCCTTCCCACCTCCTCATCAGTGTCTTTGTTTTCCAAAAGTGTCTATCAGCACAAGCAGCAAGCAGCCTGCTATCCCATCCCCCCATTGACACAGCTCATTTCAGGCAAAACATTCTCCAAGCTCAAGTCTTTTTGTAGCGGGCTACATAATAGTATATTCTATGTTTGTGCTGAGTGCATTTTGTTTTCATCGTCCCATTTACTGTCCGTTATGTGTGCCTCAGTGAATGTTGTCCCCGTAAGTGCAGAGGGGAAAGATGATGGAGAGAGACCACAGCTCCGAGACTGAAATCACCTGTTTACACACCAGATACATCCGGGAGATTTTACATTTAAAAAAGAGGAGCGAAGGTGAAAGGGAGAGGCGAGTAGAGAGAGAGAGGAAAAGAAGACAATTAACCATCCACCTACAAACTCATCCCTGCTATTTATTGCTTTATTCCACTGCCTGCTTTTTCAACTACGGATCCTACATCATGACAGCCAGAGCCAAGAAACCCCAGGGTTCAAATTCATTCCAACCATTGCCAGGGCTTTTACAGTGATGTCGTTTTGTTTTCGGGAGGAAACACAATATCACTACTGCCAGTTTCAATACTGCCGGACTTTATTTTGGGACACATTTTCAACTGCTGTGTTTATCCAATCCACATTTGTATTTGTGTTGTGTGCTTTTGTTTATTGTTTAGGGGCAAGGGAGGGTTTAATGTAAATATTTGTATTATTTTATATAGTAATTAGTCACTGGTGTTTTTGAGATAAGTGGTGGTTTGCGCATATATATATTTATTGTTGAATATTTGTCTGTCTTTTCATTTTCCAATATATCAGTGTTTAATTTTACATATCTGTTTACTGTTTCTGGTTATTTCATTGTTATTAGAGCAAGAAACCTCAGGTAATCCAAGGAATAAGTCGTGGTAGTGTAGTGGCCAGTCTGGGTAAGGGGTCGGCTGTTACATGTTTATCTGGTTGTGAGATGCCTGGAAGACGTGGTTCAGGGTTCACGGCAGCAGCCGTTTGCAGATTTTTCGTTAGAACCTAACTAATAATTGTTAGCAGAAACCGCAAATATCCTCTGCAATTTTTGATGGCTTTTTTGTGGCAATACTGCACTGTAGAGAGAACAGGAAGCAACCGTAAAGGAAAACGCGGCTTGGGATGGTGAAAGTAGCCAATCCGAGAGCATACTCTACTAGAATTTGAAACTGTAACTCCCAGCAGTCCCTGCAGTGGCTCCGATTGGTCTTCTGCTGAGGGTACAGGGGCTGTTGGGGTCAAAGGATGTCAGCGCAGCTTTTAAAAAAGGGGGCCGGTGACCAAAAGGAAAAAAAAGTTTTTGTAATTTGTGTTTCAAGTTCCTGTCTCTCTGCCTGCCTTCTGTTGGGTTACCAGTACTTATTTGTTTTGTTCTGGATTGTTTCATGGTTGGGGTCTGGATTGTCTGCCATCTGCCTGTGTACATGAGGACTGTAAGTAGATTCATTGCTATCCTGAGAAGAAAGGACCGCTCCTGAACCCATCCACCCGTCTTCATCATTTCAGGAACTACCGGTAGGACTATCTTTACATTTCCATTCAACATGCGGATCTCTGGACTATCTATCTTCATCATTACATTTCATCCATTGCTGCGTTTCATGGACTTTACTGTGTGTGTTTTGTTGGTGCTTTGTTGTATTTAATGTATAATCACCTAAAGGGGAACAGGAGTGGTATCATTGTTTTCATTTGTTTTCATTACATTCTTTATTTGCTGTTTGATTACCGATTTGCTTTGTTTTTGTCTCTGTTTATGAGTGTGTGCAGGTTGGGTCAAGGCTGGGTGCGTCCCTGGAATCTCCACCATAAAAATAAATAACTCACCATCTTCTTGACGGTGTGAATCTTAGCAGCACCGGACTGCTACAGCTTTATTCATTTCTCCTTGCTGTTGATTGACTGCTGCCCTGTGATGCATCTCCAGCTGAGCGTTCTCGTGTTTTCCGTTTTGTTCTTCTTAATCCTTAAACTGCCGCCACTGGATATAGTTGTTTCCCAGTGCTGGCACGTAGAAGCCGAGTATATTTGGTGACGTACATTCATTGAACGCGGCAACCAGCTATTGTCAGTTCCCAGTGCAATTTACTAGCACGCAGGAACTGATCAGTCAGTGCCGTACATTCATTGAGCAGCCAGCTCATGACCACTGTCAGCCACTGCAGCCTCACTGTCTCTGGGATTGAGCTGCTGCACTAGACTAGCCTGCTACCATCAGCGTTTACCTCTGTGTGCTTGCGTGTAGCCAGTTCACGCACAGTTGGCTCGGTGATTTACTGAATTTTATCAATGGCGTCAGTTGCACCTTGTACATATTGGTCCAGTAGTTTTTTAAAATATTTTTTACAGTTCATTGGCAGTGTGTAAAATGATCAGTGTTGCAGTAATTGTGATGCTCTTTGCATGAAAAAAAACGTGTTTCATTAAAATTTCACTTTTTGTGAATTGTGACGTTTATTTAAAAAGTGCAGCAAAAAAGTATTTGGCGTCCAGGGATGCATTAACCCCCAAGTATGTGGCAGTTTAAGTGTTAAAGCATGAAGATGCTGTCAAAACGCCCTGCACCTTCTAAGGCTTCTGGCAATGAAAACACGCTTGCATGATTACAGTACATATAGCGGTAACAATGGTATTTTACATTCTAGCACTGCAGGTGACAAATCAGTACAGTATTGTACATTAGATGGGTTTACCTTTACATTCTTTTTTTTGGTAATGTATTAAGCTGAGGTTGAAAAGAAATAAAAGTGTTTTGGGGGCATATTTAGGGTTTAAACTATAAAAATAGGAATGTAATCCCCGCAAATTTCAAAGGTGTATTGTACATACATTTCATGTGTTCTTCATGTCTACAACAGGACAGGAAATATGAGGCAAGAAATGTTGAACACATAGTTAAAATAGAATGTTTTTTCATGTTACAGTATTAATGACAAAATTTTGACATGAAGTGTATAATGTGTGAAGACTGAAGTCCAAATATCAAATAAACACTTTCACAAAAGATACAACTATAACAAAACTGGATGTTTCCCCTGGGGAGGACTTCTGTTCTGCTTCTCTGATGTAGAACCCTTCCTCATCCGAGTTCACCTCTTTTATACCATGTCTGCATTAGAAAACTAACAGTGTTGGATCGGGGGGAGTGTGAACATGACTGAAAGAATAAAACTGAATAATAAAAAAAAGCTAACCTTTACAAGTACCATAAATTTACACTGGCTGTTACAGACTCAAATCAAATGTATGTTTTTATTCTATATTAGTAATAATAAGAGCAGCTCACTACTCAAAACGGTAAATGCAGAAAGGACCCGGAATCGAACCCACAATCTCTTGATTAAAAGACAGCAGTTCTTAACTCTGTACCAGCCAAACAGTCGTATCAGCATCGTGCCCTAAACCAATTTCTTTTCCTTCAGTTATATTCTTGAAGAAAAGAACACTTGTTTTGTTATGCTTGTACCTTTTGTGAAAGTGTTTATTGGATATTTTGACTTCAGTCTTCACACATTATACACTGCATGTCAAACTTTTGTAATTAGTAGTATAACATGAAAAAATATCTGTTTTAGTTATGTGTTCAACATTTCTTGCCTTGCATTTCTTGTCATCCTACATTTATCCAGATCTTTGTAGACATGGAACACACATGAAATGCATGTGTTCCAAATAACAATATATTATTTACTCTATACAATTCCAGACCTACATCACACCCAGATAAACAGACTTGAGCTGGGTGAACTTTTTGTCCAACTTGAGCTGCGTCTGTGGAGGAATGTGTGTAGGCTGCTTGCTGCTTGTGCTGATTGACACATTTGGAAAACAAAGACGCTAATGAAGAGGTGTGAAGGAATTTAAGGTGGCGACTTTTTTCGTATACTTCAGGGATTATAGTTTTAAAACTTTCCAGAGGTTTCCAATTAAAAATAGCAGAAACATCATTTATGTCCATAGCTAACCCCTACAATGAAATTTCATACCCAAGAAAAATGACCTTTTCTCTGTGAAATTTGCATTATTTTAAATTAATGAATAGCTTGTTGTCTCTTAATCTAGATTAAATGTCCTTGTCATGTTCTATGTGTGGTTCCATGCTTTGTGAGAAATCAATATATCATCTATGTAAACCAATGCATAAATCCCAAATATAAGTATGAAATTATCATTCATGAATGACTTCAATACCGCTGGAGCACTGGTTAACCCATAGGGCATTACCTTACGTTCATACCCAGTACGGAGCAATTGCAAATGTATTGTATTAGTACATGTTCCCAACCTCAGCCTCAACCCTATATTCATAGTACCCATTGGCAGTATTAAAAGCAGTTTTTTCCAAATTAAGTTATAAACACTTTTTCAATTTAGTCCTTTGAAAATAGTGGAACCGCTTGCATAATTTAAAATTGTACAGATAAGAGGGAACGGATCTTTATTCTTAACGGTTATTTTGTTTAAACCCCAACATTCGACCCATGGCCATTAAACACCATTTTTTCCCAACAAAGAAAAATCTTGCACCAACCAAAGTATGAGATGATTTAAAGAATTCATTTTGCTAATTTTTTATACAGTTTTCCATGGCTTCATTCTCAGGTCTAGACAAAGCATTAATTTTTCCTTTTGGTAAACGATGCTCTGAATAATAATTCGATTGAGCAGTCATACTGACAATACGGTGGTAATTTCAGGGACATTTTCTTATTAAAAAACTCTTGGAATTCAGAACAGCATTTAGGCAAAAGAGAAAGTGCACTGCAGAAGAGCAGGAATTAAGGTAAAGGAGATAAAGGAGCTAAACAATGACCAAAACAAAAGTAACTTCACTTAATTATTTCTTTTAATTTCCATTTAATAATGGAATTGTAATTTCAATAATGGAATTGTTAGGATTATGATTTTGTAACCATAGAATGCCTAATATTATGTATGAAACTGAAGATGGCATTATGAAGGTGCCTAATGTTTTAGAATGTAAAGTTCCAATGTGAAGTTCCAAAAGTAATGTAATGTTTTCCAGGTTTTTGCCCAGTCTCAACGTGCTTGCCATCCACAGACACTACTTGAGGTTTAAATTGTAAAGGAATGGTAGTCATTTTCAATTCTTTTACCAAACAGGAGCAAATAAAGTTCTCTGCTACTCCAACCAATCAACACCATTAATGAATTCTTATGAAAGATTTGAATACAAGGACCCACCCCACCTTTCCTCACTAAAGTAGTTTACCTGAAGCTTATGACATCTGGCTACCATATGCCCGGGTTCACCACAACAGAATTTCTCTGTAATTTGTCATTTCTGTTCTGAAACTCACATCTAATTCTATCTTTTCTACTGTAATGTACATGAAAATGACCCTTGTTCATGTTTTCCTTCTGTTAGATGCACACCAATGCATTACACTAAGTCATATAATTTGCCTAAGATTTTTCATACATTATGGTTTGCTAGCTCACCTTTAAATTCCAGAGCTAAACCCTTTTTAAATAAAGATATTAGTGCAGATTCTTCAAAACTAACTTGTGTGGCTAACATAAAGTAAGTGACTACTACTGATGGAAGGTGCAAAAACAAAGTATTCTTATAAATTAATTAGAAAAAAAAGAATCCTTTGGTTTAGAACACAGTTTTATGTGGCTAATTAATATACACCATAATTGTGAATAAATAACTTCTTCTTGAAAAATATGTTATCCTTTAAGCTTGTAAAAGTTTTCTTTTTATACTCATAAGATACTTTGTAATTATAATGTATATTGAATTCATCCCCATCTTTTACGGGTATGTTGTGTATTTAACAGATTGTGGAGCCAAAAATATTTGGGGTTTTTATTTTTGTTATCATGCTAAATTGGAAATAACATTTTAATTTCCTACAAACAGATTTGCATTAGGTGCATTAGGTAAATTACATCAGTATGTGACCATTGCCTCTGCTGCATTTATACCACTTTTACATAAATGTATTCTATTTCATATCTATTGGAAGTAGAGTAGAAAAATTTTCACTTACCGGTGGTGTGTTTAACACCACCCACAACAGGTCACCTTAAAACAGAAATGTTCATGCCAAATACAAATTTATATTTAAAGAAAATGTGTTATAGGAACTGTGACTGATGAAAATGAAAAGGAAAGACAGTGCCTAAACAGCAGGGTACCTACGGCCATATGGAGCTCCTATTATTGGAAACGCATACAGTGAAATGTTAACTAACTCAGTGTCCTCAAACATTCTCTTTTTCAGTAAATACAAGATTTCATTTTATGCTGTACACATCCACAATCTTTTTACCAGTAACTCTCAATAAAAAAGGTTATTTTTTCTTTTGACATATTGAAATATGTGCTTCAATTTAACTGTAATTTAAAAAAAAAAATCAAAAATAACATCATATTCATATTCACCGACTTTGAAATAGTCCAAAATGATAACCCAAAACTTTATGTTTGAAATTTGTCATTTTCAGCCTTCTGGGAGTGATTCTTAGAGGGCTAGGACCACAAATAAAGAATCAAATACCAAAAATGTTATCATATTCATGATAAGCAACCTCGAAATAGCATAGAACGGCATTCCACATGCCTGTATTACCAATCCATATTTTTTCAAAGTCTTGGGAAAAGGAGTAACTTTGACCCCTTGTATCCTATTAAGTCAGTTGATGTGGCAGACACAAATTCATGTCATTCTGATCATTTTCGCTGGAGACACCTATTGGTTTACTCTTTACATTACATTACTGCAATAAATATGGTCCAAAAATAGCGTGCATGAGGGCTTTAGCAATTAGCAAAGTAAAAATAGGGGCAAATCCCTGAAAGCTCAGTGTCCTTGAGAACTAGACATCAAGACGTGTTGAGCAGTATATCACAAGTGGACATTTTCTCATTATGATGAATCAGGATGTGCAGTACAAAAAAAACAGAAGTGATTTCAAAGCATTCATAAGTAATTCTTATGAACACAAAATTAAAGCATTTAAAGAAACAAACAAATATATATTTGATTATGAAATCTAATGTTTCCTGAACACACATTTTACAGAAAGAAATGAAACAAATATGAATGATTCTCTGTACATGTCGGTAACAACAATATGATATTGGACCCAACAAATAAAAGACATGGAATTTTTATTGTACTTAAAAGTGAAAAGCAGAAAATGTATACAGAGAAGTGAAAAATTGAAAAAGATCATCTGGCAAGTTAGGAATCAACCTCTGAAGCAATGTTGGTCTATAAAAGGGCCCATTTGTGCTTATAGTATGTAAGTGTTCCCTCACACAGGTACAGTATGGATGGGCAGAATTGTTTGTGTGGTTTTGAATTAGAAAATAGTCAGCTGCTTAGTAATAACAAACAATGGGCAACTGCATATACAGCGAAGTCTCATTTCCCAGATCACACTGAGACTGATTGGACCATTAATCATATAGTGCTTTAAAAAGCAGAGTGGTTAACATAACAATGCATGCCATAATCTAGTGACAATTAAAAAATGTAAAAACTTGCAGCCTAATTGTTTTTTTTCGATTTCCTCTGTGAAAAATGCTGTTCTTCAGGTTTTGATTTATTTATTTTTTTACTGTACTTCACTAGACTCAAGGAATCTCATACTCTTGTATAGGAGAGGGAAGGTATCAGTTATATTTACATTTTTCCTGAAAAGGCTGAAAGAACATTGGAGTTGAAGATTACTGTATTACAGTTATAGTGTCATTTTATTTTTCTAATGCCAAAGAGTGCAGTATTAAGAAGGCAAGGACTCCAGAAATGGTAGTTTCATATGAAACATGAACATTTAGTAAACAGGTCTGTGCAGTAAGGTCAAACAAAATTTTAGTTAACTTCCCTAAAGCAATCCATTTTAATGAACAGTGTATAAAATCCTGCATTGTACCACATTACAACTGTCCCACTGAATCTGTTTGCTGAGTGCTTGTTTCCAACAGAAGACTTTCTTCTTGTCTGATGGCTTTTCTTGGTCCCCTCGTGAGTCTTCCCACTTTCGCTGGACCCAGCATCTCTCTGGTGAAACTGCCTCTTCCTCCCTGGAGGTAGGTGTCATTGTTGTCCGTGTTCCTCGCATCTTGTCAGCCACATGCACTCACTCGTCTGCCTGCAAGTTCCTGTGCTTAGTTCAAGTGATCTTGACAAAGTTCTCAGTGGACCATCTCTCTCCTACACCATCTGCCCTCTCATAGCATCCTCTGGAATTGCTCTGTCCCTTCTGCTTGCACGCTCACTCTTCACACTGTCCGAACACCACCCACTGCCCAAAAGTATATAACTGCTTCATTCTCTGCCTAGATCAACATGATGATAGATTAAACAATGGTAAATATCAATTTCCTTTGCTTATTAATAGTGCGAACACATGTTCATTGGTTAAATAGTATTGTTGTCCGCTATCAGGAAATGCATACAGTAATCCCTCGCTACTTCGCGGTTCACTTTTCGCAAATTCACGACTTCGCGGGTTTTTAAATACAAGTGATTGCCCGCCTATCGCGGAAGTTATGTTCCAGACCCATCAGCAACAGGAGAAAATCTGCAATATAGAAAGACCATATAAATACACATTTTTATAGTTTAAGCCTTAAAATACCCATCCCACATGCTTTAAACACATGTAAACTTATAAAACACACTTTATTAACACATATGATATGTGGATGTCGGGCTAAGGATATGAGTAACATCTCACTATTATAAAACATTTTAACTTCACGCAAGACAAGACAGTGAGACAGGAAAATTGGTGATGTACAGGCTTTTAAATTATTGACAGGCAGAGCGACAAGCAGCACAAAGCCAGCACAAAGTCCACTTCTCCTTAGCGTTCATTCAGCTCCCCACCCCCTTGACAATGCGAACTGCGCCTCTGGGGAGGGGGGTTTGAGCGAACGTGCGTTCAGCCCTCACACACGCACACACACACTCCTCCTTCTTCCGAACGCGCAGAGCGACAAGCAGGCATTTTGGCAGAAGCAGCACAAAGTCCATTTCTGCTCAGCGTGAGTTCAGCTGCCCCCCTTCACAAAGCGAGTGCAGACACATCGACGTCTGATCGCTGCGTGCAGTGTGCAGTGTTGGTCTGCGGTGTTTAAGAGCATAGGAAGTGTTTATAAGAGTGTGGGAAAGGTTAACAAGAGAGTGAGAAAGGTTTATAAGAGTGTGGGAAGGGTTTATAAAGCCTTAAAATATGTATAAATAATAAAATAAATATAGGTCGCTACTTCGCGGATTTTCACCTATCGCGGGGGGCTCTGGAACGTAACCCCCGCGATAGGTGAGGGATTACTGTATACCACTGTATGCTGATTAGAAACTCTTTCGCAAGTCAATTAAATATCTATGTCCTATAGACAGAAATCACAATAATCTGTAACATAATTATTCAGGAAATTTGGCTTTTCACTTATCATCCCTGTCTCAACAAAGGGGGCATATTGTCCCTTCATCTATTGGTTTTTACATTTATTATTTACATGTTTTTTTTTGCCTAAGAGAAAAAGAAAACCACCCATTGTACAAAAGATGACAGATTGGAGAGGAGCACAACTTTAAGTTATGTAAACAAATAGAAAGCATTTCAAATTCTAAGCCAAGAAAAGAGTAGACAAGGTGGGTAAGATCTATCTCATGTTTTGCAGTGCTAGATAGAATATTGAGAATGGGTCAGGTTCATCTTAGTAGATGTCAGGGGTGATGAATAAAGTTATTTAACCCAGGAAGCAAACTTGAGCCAACACAAAATCAAAAAAATTATTCTAAATAAATATTCCCATTCTACTTGATCCGTAAGCCTTTTGATGCATCAGGTGTGTCAGACTCAAATGAATATTTCTGTTGTTTATTTTCATTTTTTCAACTGTTTGTTATTTTTTTAGTTATTTATAATTTTAATACCTTTTCTAATGTCTTAATTTTATACATTGATCTAAAGGCACAACCATATTGTTTATCGCATTAGTACCTATTCATGTGATGTCAAACATATGTGACAAATGATACCATCAAGCTGCTGCTATAAGACATGGGGGTTCCCACACCAAGGTGTCTGAAATGTGACTAAATATTAAAGAAAAAAACTAACATAGGAAATCCTGAAAAGGCTTTTAAAACAAAGATTTGTAGTGCAGGATTTTGATTTTGACATTTTTTTGCTTCTTGGGTTTGTTTGTTTGAACTTCATTTTGGTTTCAGTGTGTTAGCTTTTTCTTCAACTCCAGCATGTTTTTGTATAACTCTCTTAAAGTCCCGTTTTAAAGTTGTCAAAATAACCTTTACTTCCTGAGATTCATTTGAAATTCCATTTTTCCAAACATAAGCATAGCCAAGAGAGACCATTACTTCTGTAACTAGGGACAGAGTCAGGAGTATAAATAATAAAGTGTAAAACTTACATACTAATTGGGGGTGGGAGTGGGGGCGGTTGCTAATGTCCAATTTGATTTGTATTGATGAAGGAAGGCAAGACATTCTAGATGAAGTGCAAGGACCTAAATGAAGACCTTAGGGTTTATGTTCAAAACAGAAATGGGATGGCAAGAGTCACAATGATTAGGCTTTTTATCATTTTTCAAGAACAATGAAATAGAGCCTCAGTATATTTACTAAGGGTGAAAGCTGTTTAGGGGTGTTTTGAACAAATCTGTGCAAAAAGATATCTAGGCCTGGGGACTTCCCACACTACACTGCAGCTAACAGTTGAATTGTTCATCAAGTGATGGGGGAATTAAGAGCTAGTTTTAGAGTGAGTCTTCAATTGATGAAAGCTTCAACACTGATTATAATGTTAGGTTTTAAATAATTTAGTTTACAGAAGTGAAGGTACATTAAAGAAATGTAAAATTAGTCATCAGTCAGCAAAATGGGAATCAAATGGTCATAAAATGAAAAGAAAGAAAACCAAAAAACTGAAAGAATTCAATCAAAATTATACAGATAATAAAATTAATAAGAATTTAACCTGATGTTAAACAACATTGAATATCACAAAAATGTACAATATTTATGTAAACTTGTTTACTCTCTCTCTGCGTTGGGCTGGCGCCCTGCCCGGGGTTTGTTCCCTGCCTTGCGCCCTGTGTTGGCTGGGATTGGATCCAACAAAACCTCGTGGCCCTGTAGTTAGGATATAGCGGGTTGGATAATGGCTGGATGGCTGGATGGATGTTTACTCTCTTGCATTGCATAGTTCTTACAGACTGGAGGAAAAGAGGAAAGTCAACTGCAGGTACTGTATAACAAATGAAATTTAAAAAATCAACACATTTGTTGAGCTCTTCTGGTTTACTTGGATCACTATGAAGTAGAAAGTTCCAATGCATAAATTCCTGAAACAACACTCAAAATGCCCAATGGGAGCAAATACCGTCAAACTCCAGCTAGTCACAGAAAAGGTCACAAAGAGTCTTTATAAATAAAAGATTTATTTTAGAAAAATGACTAAAACAAAATAAAGCTCCATGGAACATAAGAGGCAAAAGGAGTTGCGTGAAAAGGCAAATGCAGTCTAAGGCAAACAAGCCCCAGACACAAATCCAGCGAAGTCAAACACAATATATAAAATGTCAGAAATCCAGTAATTCACAAAAAAGGCACAGTAATCAACAAAACTTTCCAACTCCAAAACACATTTAATTAACTGAAAGATACCATGGGTTGCCTTTGTCTTTAAAGGGCTGAAGGCAGACCCCTGACTGTGATGGCAGGTGGCCCCACCTCTTGGGGAGCTACCCACAAACCACATTGTACATAGGACAAGACCCTCAGATACATAGAAACTAAATGGCTAACAAATGTAATATAAACAAAGGAATCAAAAATGGAAAAAATAGATATAAAAACAGCATCTGAAGCCAAGCTAAAAACTTTGGAACACCGGTTGTAACTTAACACATGGGTCTGGCATTGTGAAGAGTAAAAAGTTAAAAGTGTTAATCACTTATGATGTAACTTCATACATATAGACATTTAGCAAGAAAACAAATGACTTAATTATATAAGATGATTAAATGAGTAGAGTGTGTTCATTTGCTGGTCCTACTAATAGTTTCCATCTTTGTCAAAGAATTTTCACCTTAGATTTTGTTTAGTATTTAGATTACTTTTCTAACATCACTAAATGTTCAGTGGTATAGCAACCATCGCAGACTTTTATAGATATAAGTTGTCACAAACTCAGCAAAAGCCACAGAAAGGTTTGGGGCAGCCACCTGTATATTATCTCCTGGCAGTAAAATTAAATGAATTATTGTACTAAAGTGTACAGATTGGAGTCCAGAATAGAACTGATTTGAAATGGTCAAAATGGTGGTTTTAAAGGCAAGCAGAGGAAATGATGTCATCAGTGGGGCAGGAACTGGAAATGGTATCATCAGGGTCGGGGACCAGAAGTGATGTCATCAATGTGCCCAGAAACGGAAGTGATGTCATCAGGCCCGGAAGTGACATCATCAAGGCCATGCGGAATTTCCCATAAATGGTGTGCAGAGAAGTGAGATAAAGAGTCAGTGTACTCCGCCACTCCTGGTCTGGCGTGGAATTACCCTCGTTCAGACCCTTTAGCTGCCACCTATGTGCGCGTGTGTGACAAAGTATATTAATGTCCATCCATCCATCCATTTTCCAACCCGCTGAATCCGAACACAGGGTCATGGGGGTCTGCTGGAGCCAATCCCAGCCAACACAGGGCACAAGGCAGGAACCAATCCTGGGCAGGGTGCCAACCCACCGCAGAAGTATATTAATGTAAGTTACAAAATATTATACCTTGTAGTTTATATTTTAAAATCAGTTTATGTACCTTTACACCATGCTCTAAGAACAGAGATATAAAAGAAAATTAAATTGACAAGAATGCCAAAATGCAAGATATTTATAATAGATAACTTTGTTTATCTATATATATAAAATCCCTATGTGCGTCCAGGTGTCCGTGTGTGGGTGTCTTTTGGTGAAGTGCGCATGCGCGGGGCACGGTGCGATGCGCGATATTACTGTCAGAGAAAGTTAGAGGCATTTTACGGAAATACAACCCAGTATTACTGCGAGAGGAAATTAAAGGTACACAATACAGTGACGCATATTACAGCCACATACAAGCCAGTATTACTGTCAGAGGAGATTAAAGGCATATTACCGACACGCACGCCTGTATTACCGCCAGAGAAAATTAAAGGTATATTACGGACGTACAAGCCAGCGGACGTACAAGACGGTATTCTTCAATAAGGGTGCGCACAAAAAGGCAAGCCTCAAAAGGGCGACCTCAATTGGGCGCAGCGAATAAAGGCACGCGTAAATAAAGATCTGCACCATTGTTGCTCTTCACATATTCCAGAGCCATTTGAACTAAATTATCTACGAACGCCTTTATTCGCCGCGCTTAATTGAGGTCACCCTTTTGAAGCTCGCCTTTTTGTGTGCGCCCTTATTGAATAGAGCCGTACAAGACAGTATTACTGTCACAGAAAATTAAAGACCCACAATACACGGCGGCAGCCCACGAAGAACGGTCAGCTCAGCATGTAAACATCAACAAAAGAAAGGCTGAAAGAAAGAAAAATATGACCGACAAAAAGAATGAGGTCAAAGTCCCTTGCCATTTAATATAGACTGTTCCTACTAATGTTTATGCACTACTGTTCTATCGCCTGTTATTGTAATGGGCTAAATGACTAGTTAATAAATAAAATGTAAAGTTAATTAAAGGAGTATTTTTCATTTATGGTTCACTATATTTTACTTTGGTATCAAATGCAGAGTATTTATGTGTATTTCATTGTTTTAAATATATTTTAAAAATATATATTTTTTAGGTTTAAAATTGAGTTATGGAATAAACTTCTTTCAGTCTAAAATATGTTACTAAGTAGCTTTTGAAAGTGATAGTAGAATATCATCAAATTATGTGTGCACAGCTCTGATAAACCTTTAATATTGTGAGATTTTAAATCTAGAAACTAAAGTTATTTTTATTCTAGACAGATAAGCTCCAAATATAGTACAGAGGGTTTTTTCTCATTTCTTAGAATAAAATCAGCTCCCCCTGGACCTTTGAATATCTCTCTGTGAGGATGAAGTCCTCATTAAATTCAGGTTATGGTCTGTTCTGATTTGAACAATTTAATAATGTATAGAAAGGTACTTACTCTTGTTTGTTCTTCTGTGTCTAACTGGCAATAGTATCAGGCAAAGCGCTTAAGCTACTTTAAAATCTAAGGCCATCTCCACATTCTTGTTTTGCAGGAGCAGCTTCTTTTAATGAGAAAGTCCTGAATGACATCTACAGTAACTTGAATTCAAACAAGAATAGATAAACCAATATGCTATTTACTTGTTTTTTAGAAGCAGCACGTATTGTTTTAATGTATTTTATGAAGAAGACATGGGCAAAAGGAAGTTTAGCAAAAGTGTGTGAAATACAACATGGTAACTCAGGGGATCCCATATTGCCTGAACAATGAAGTCTTACTCTGGTAATATGTAATATTCCGTTACCTTTATTGAATGCTATCAGTTAGAATATGCATGTCTTAACTACACAAAACATACATGAATACAAAACCTGCAAATAAGGCACTCCGCCTTACACAGAAAATCTATTTTTATGACACGTGCAATTCTGTGTATACAAACAGAAGCCACCAACTTACTTATAGTAGCACTGCTTATGCTTCCTTTAACAGCAGTAAAACTTAAAATTTATGGGCAAAGAACTTTCATTTCAGAGCAAACTTAGGCTAACCATTCCTAAGGTAAAGTAGACTGAAATAAAAAGAAATGTCCTAATAATGAACTTGTTCAGAATTTGTATTTGTGCAGGCTTTCTTGCAAGACCAACAATGGACACTGAGTGATTTATAATACTGTAAAATGATTCAAAAATGCATTTTCAGGAATCAATCCAAAGTTATTTTTCACACCAATAAAAGAGCCATTAAAATCAATAAAGAATATATTTGAATAACAACACCATATACTGTAAAAGGCTGTTTCAAGATAATTAAAAGTTACAAGTTAAATAAATGTTTAAATAAGTGTAAAAACATGAGGTAAACATAGGAGTACAGATTACAGAAGGCAAAAAGGCAACCTTTGCTTATTTTTCACTCTCCATGTTTTTGTAATTCAGTAAAAGCTGTCTAATAGAAATAATTAGACATATATAAATAATATACCTCTGTGTGTGTGTGTGTATATGTGTGTGTATATATGGAGCAATCTGCTTTGCTCATGCTCAACCACAGCCACTACAGGGCATGCACCTTTTAAATTTTTCTGGTGCTTGCATGCACCTTAGTTCTCACTATGAAAGGCGTGCGTGTGTGTATGTGTGTATGGAGCAGTCCTCTCTGCTCACGCTCAACCACAGCCACGGGAGTTGGTGTGAATTCTATGGATGATGTAGAAGCGTATACAAGTGTGACTTGCACTTGGTGAGAGGGCACATGAATGCAGTTTGTAATTTTTCACTGTTTGCATGCACCTTCCTTCTCATTCAACCCAAGCAGACAAACTCAGCTTTGTGGTACATGCACTTTGTACATTCACACAACAATCTATCAGACATTTGACTGAGATAGGTTCCAGTCTATTCCACTCAATTTGTGGCATAGCTGCACTCGACTACACATCTCTCTTGGACTAGATACAAGCTATTCTGGCTCACTTAGCTGATGTCTCTGCAAGTTCACCGATATAGTAAAACTGTTAGGGTGTCTTTGGGTTGTTTTTTGTCCCAAAGACCACATGCAGCTAGTCTACCATAATTGTTTAATTTTAACTGCTTCAGTACATGTTTTGGTTGTTAACTTCACTGGAAGTACTTCAAAAACTGTTCTTTCTATCTCCAGACTACATTGTTTTGACTACAGAATGGTGGCTCTTACTCTTATTGTGATTAAATGCTTTGAGATGCTGGTGGTGGAACATATTACAGTTTTTCTCGATTGCTAAGATGCATTTTCCAAAATGTTAGTGTCTGTCTCAAAATTCAAAGTGCACTTCCCAAGTTTGTAAAGACAGTTATTACAACACTGTGTCACAAGTACAAAAGAGCCAAAAATGCCCAAAACATTGACAAAATGTACCAAAACACACAAAATAAGTCATCAGCAAAATATTGTCCCCATAAAGAAAGCACACTTGACCAATGCATAGGTAAAACCCCAAAAATGCTATGTACTTGAACCAAAACCAGGCACACCATTTATTGTCAATATAAAACATACACAGATATATGTATGAAAAATCCAGTATACGTTCAAATATAACTTCTAAATGATGACATGAAACAAAATCTGTTTTTTTTTTTTACAATAGGAAAAGACATTACAAAACATACAGTTATGTCCTGTATTCTAAACACAATGCCACTATAATTTCAAACCATCTCAGCATCCAGCCTGTCTTCTCTGTTTGGCCACAACACTTCATCAACATCACATCTAATTACTTATCTTCCAAGGCAGAGGGGGAAGAACTTTCTTGAATACTGCATCCACCCTTGGCATGCTTCACAAGCAGCATCCATTGCTCCCATTAGAGAAAACTGGTCGTGGGCCCGTTGGTCATATGTTTGCCACCTCCACGCCGAGAAGAATTCCTCTGTTGGGTTGAGGGTGGGTGAATAGGGTGATTAAAACTCCATTGACATGTGTTCATGGGCATTAAACCATTCCCTGACAAGATTGGAGTAGTGAACACTGACATATTGTGATGTATCAGGTCTCACCACTCCTCTCAGGAATGAGATCATTATAAAGCCCTCATAAGAAATCAAGGAGACGAGCTTTGTTACAGGGCTCGATGGTGGGAATGTGGTGGATTACACCATATTCTGATATTGCAGCACACATGGTTATGTTACCACCATGATGACCTGGCACATCCACTGTAGCTCAATGGCCTATTATGTTTCTGCCATGTAGCCTGACTATTGTTCAGGTTGAATCCTGCTTCATTCACATACACAAACGTGTATGCAGTGTCACTCACTTCCAGGTCCATCACTTCTAGCAAAGCAAAAATCAGCATATCAGATCAAATTGCAAATTAACATCCAATAGTGTAACACACCATTCAAAGAAAGTATTGCAAAACTGTATGTTTAAAGCAAGGTCTCAAATTACATTGACATATTGAAGGGAAAAACATTACTGTACCTGCACATACAGGAACCTTTGCTCCTTCATCCTCTCATTATTTCTGGGAAAAGGAACCCTGTAGAGCTGCTTCATTGTTACAGCATGTCTCTTCAGCACCCTATCTATGGTAAAGAGACTGACAGAGATGATGTTCTGAATGGTGGTGTCATCTTGTAGAATGGCACTCTGGATGTCCCGAAGTCTAATCAAGTTATTGGCCCTCACCATGTCAACAATTGCTATCTCTTCTTCTAGTGTAAATAATGGACCTCTGCCACCACAATGGGGAAGTGGTACAATTCTGAAATGCCACCAATATGAATCCATGAATTCAGCACTGCAAATATCTGTTACAGTAAGCCATCGGCAAGTTTGCACAGAAACATTAAAATATATATGCAGGATGTGCAGGATTTTGGTTATATATCTGTTTTCATTTCTGAATGTTCATATTATGGATGGAGGTGTGGCTTAGTTTCGGCTGGACCCTTCGCCCAGCCTCAGCCATGCTTCGGCTGTGGTTCATTACACGTTAACAACGATGGCCCTGATCTCGTTTGATATGTTTAGTCGCCTTTGACGCCCCCTGCCTCTTCCTTGTCCTCTCTGTGCTTCTCTCACCCCTCCTCCACGCATTCTGACACCTCCATCTGTTGTTCTTTTATTTGCTGCTTGCTCTATTTTTTTTCTGCAGCATCACCCAATAAAGGTTTGTAATTAGTAATTGGTTACAATTAGCCATGACTTGCACACGCAGAATGGGGGTGGGGTGCTTATTATTCTTATATACCTTCTAACAAACTGCCAAATTAGTGCACTTTTCATTGTACATTATAGCTAGCATGCAGTGATTTATACAATGACCCATTGTGCTGAATTGAATGAGAAATTTTTATTCATAAATGATAAAAGAACAATCTGTTTCGATTGGCTTATCAGAGTCAATTGAGAATTGTGTCTATACAATGCATGTTGTGTCTATGTAATGATGCATATACTTAGTGATTTGCAAAATGTGCTTTACTAATTGCCACTTAGTGCATACACATTAAGAAATGAAATAGTGCTGTGACCAATGGCATTAAGGTTGTGGAGTTTTGAGATTATGTTATGGGAATGAGGTTAGTGCTTTGAGAACTGCATTTAAGCAATTAAAAAAAAAACTAAATAGAATATTCCAAATAGTCTGGACCACATTCCACAGAAGATGCCAAGATTCTAGGCCTCCATGTCAACTGGCACATCTGAATAATACAAACTGCTATTCCACAGTCTTGTACATAGACTACAGCTCAGCATTCAACACTACAGTACCATCAAAGCTGATCAACAAAGTCCTCAGTGTAGAACCATCATAGGCCTGATCACCAAGAATAAACAAATATGAAAGTCACAGTGATCCCAGGACAACAATTTCACCATTAATGTCAGCAAAACCAAGGCGCTAGTCATAGACTTTGGAAGCAGAAGGCAGGCCACATTTCCATCTATATTGGAGAGGATGTGGTTAAGAGAGTGAGCAGCTTTAAATTTCTTAGACTGATTATCGATGAGCACAAAACATTTTGGTTATTTTCAAGAAAGCTCAGCAGCACCTCTACTTCCTCAGACATCTGTGGAAGTGCAGATTTCTCTGTGTATTTTCGCTGACTTCTGAAAGTCCAGATTAAAGTCTATCTTGACTGGCTGTATAAAATCCTGGTACAGAACCTGCTTACCTCAAGATTGTAAAGCATTGCAGAGTGTAGTAGTAGTGGCCCCCGGCTGCCTTCTGTTCTAGAAATGTGCAACATTCACTGCCTTATAAATCCAAACAGTGTAAATAAAGACATCAGCATTTGGATCAGCATATTCAGGGATACTTTCTGTCCATAGGTCAAAAGGTTACTGAAAGTCAATCATTAAAATAAATATAACTTAGCAATCACTGTGTGAATATACAGTATAATATATAAACAAATGCTTGCAAATATACTGCATATTGTATATAAATGTGATGTATTATATACACAGTCCAGGTACAGTTTTTTGTTGCATTATTGTCACTGTTTTGAAAGGAAAAATAAATGAGAATTTCATTGTACTATGAACACATGACAGTAAAACTGACTTTAATTGAATTTGCTTACATTAACTGCCGGGTTCTAAACCCTGTTCATTTCCATGGGTAACTACATTCCCATTCCAGATTTAATTGCTTCTTTGGTATGTCCAAAAGTTACTAGGTATGTACCTTAAAATATTTCCAGAGAAAAGTGATAATAAAATAAAGCTTTCCAAGGGTTAAAAGATTACAATGCAGAATGTGAGAACATTACAGCAGGTCAATGTGCTTATGCAGAAACACTGAATGTGAGGTTAGGTTTTGTATAGAGTAAAAAGGCAAAAAGAAACAAATATCTCAGATGGAATTGGTATTCAAACATTATTTCACAACACCACTGGCACAGCAGATAATAAAAAAAAACTGTTACAACTATTTGGTATTTTCAGATAGTTATTCATAAGAATGTGGTGCATTGTCTGCAGGCAGCCTCGATTCCTCAGCAATGGCATTCTTCCCTGCTGTGAGCTGTAGGGGCTAAAATAGTAATTATTCCATTTTCTATATTCACCCTGTTTTGCAAGGTTCAATGTATTACAATGCATTATAATTTGAGCAATCATCAGCTTTAACACTAGTTATTTTTGGTCAGGATCAGCATTACCAGCAGAGCAGCATTTTCATAGGTAAGATCTATTTCATCAGTAAAATTCTTTTGCTAAATGTTACTTATAGCAGCCTTTTTACTTGCTTAATATGTTACTTAATGTGACCTTTTACTTATCAATGTGTTAGCAAGTAGAAGAGGAGAACATACTTCTTATTAAAATGTCTAAAACCTGTGAGTTGAGGAAAATAACTCAGCAGGGTGCTTCCACTTGCTTTTCTTTCTCTGTCTTGCTCTGAAACGGATTTGATATCAGTTTTCTGCACTGAAATGATTTAAGTCCATTTTGTTTGTTAAGTCAAATAATATTTTAAATATTATACAGTTCCTAAGCCATACTATACAATTCAATATATTCCATTAGCAGTGGTTAATTTATTTTGATTTTCCATGGCCAGATTATTTCTGCTTACTGCTCTACTGTATCTCCATCATCTATTCATTCTCCATTTCTTCTGTGATTAATTTAACCAGCTACTCCCCTCTGCATTTTCCTGTCAACTGTTTATTGTGGTGATAGTACATTTTACTTCTTAGTTTCTTAGAACTTTTTCATTTGCTCTGTGTTTAGCCCAGCTTGTTTTTTTTCATGTATTGTCCCTATTCCCATCTAAAACACGTTCAGTTTCTTGTTATCCTGCCTTCATGCTCAATGCCTTGCATCACTGTATTTATTATGTGCTCCTTTATTAACTTGTTTAAACTTCTCCATGGATGCAGAAAGCTACTTTTATCATTGTTATTTTTCCTTCAATTGATGCTACCAAAGATATAAAAATCACTTCACTTTCTGCACATTTTTTACTTGTCATTACGACTTTTGTTGTTTCTTCCTTTCTTCAATACCTCATTATTTTTGTTTTCTGCTGTTTCCCCCACTGGCTTGTGTCCTCAATGCAGAAAATGACTTATTTCTCAGAAGCCAACTAGCCAGTGACTCTCTGATTTCTGTCCGGGCGCCTGACCATCAAGATGACAGTTATCCTATTTACATCAATCTGACCAACAATCACAAGGTGGCAGCTGCCTTATTTCTGTATAACCAGCCTACACAAAAACACAGAAACTGTTATTTTGTTGATAGATAGTAAACTTATTTTTTTGATCTTCACTTTCTCTGACTTTGATTACTGGCTGCTACTCAATAAATGATTTGTGTTTCATAAAAAAAAAAAATACTCATTACTCAGGGTTTCAAGTTCTAGCCCTTATAAGTAAAATGTGATGCAGTAGATTTTTTCATTATATGAAGAAAAAATTAAAGGAACACTTTTTAATCAGAGTATAGCATTAAGTCAGTGTAACTTCTGGGATAATGATCTGGTCAGTTAAGTAGCAGAGGGCTGTAAAAAGGCACTATATATGTGCCCGACCCGACACAGTTTCCAAATGGAGGCACACGTATAAAATAAATAAACTTTTATTTTCTTCAGCTGGAGGGCATGTCTTCCCTGTGTCACCCAGCCACAACACAGTCCCAAAGCACCAACACACAAAAGTAAAGCACTCTTCCTTTGCACCACCACTCCTCCCAGGCAACCTTGTCCTCCTCCACCTGACTCTGGCTGCTGAGTGGTGGTTGCTGGCCCCTTTTATTGGGCACCCGGAAGTGCTCCAGGTGTTTGATTGCTGTACATACGGCTGCACTTCCGGGTGTGGCGAAACTAGGGCCCAGAAGGGTCCAGCAGCTCCTGCTGCAGCACCCCCTGCCGTGCCTGCAAAACCCAACAGGGCTGCACAAAACTCCAACCCCCATGAAGCCCTGGGGGAGTCTGAGGCACCGCTGCAACCCAGGGAAGCTGCCATCTAGCATCCATGGGGAGATGTTGTGTGGTACATATGTTGCAGGGGCGTCCCGGCCAGGCATGGGCTCCGGCCATCCATCACAGGGCGTTGTTAATCAGTTTCAGCTGCTTTGGTGTTAATGAAATTAACAACAGGTGCACTAGAGGGGCAACAATGAGACAACCTCCAAAACAGGAATGGTTCAACAGGTGGAGGCCACTGACATTTTTCCCTCCTCATCTTTTCTGACTGCTTTTTGACTAGTTTTGTATTTAGCTACAGTCAGTGTCACTAGTTGCAGCATGAGGCGATACCTGGACCCTACAGTGGTGGCACAGGTAATCCAACTTCTCCAGGGGCCTCAAGCCATGCGTAGAACTCACACTATAACATGGCGTAAGCACAAAAGTGGAAATATTCGTACGCACAAAAAAATCCAGATGCATAAATCTGTGCGAACGCCAACTTCCACGTTCTTCCGCTACATAAATCCCGGTCAGCGTGAAAAGTAACACACGTGCACGCACCTGCTGTCCCACCCCAACTCCTCTCAGAATTACGTCTCTTTGAATATGCAAATCAATATAAATAGCCCTTATGCTCAGCCTTCTGTGAAAAGACAATGGCAAAAGCATGAGGGAAAATAGAAGAATTTCAGCGAATACCAAGTAGAGGCAAGGAAAAACTTACTATTTGTTGGTTTAAACAATGGGATAAACAACAAAAGGAAGTTGATTGAGTGACATAACGTGTCGGAGAAACTTGAAAGCTCAAGTTCACAAAGTCGCCCAGTGCCCAAAATAAACAAGTTGTAACATATCAAAGTCGCCGTGAAAAGGCGAGTCGTAGCCCACCGTCTGAGTGTCATATGAAGGCTTATTAGGGTACAGAGAAAAAAAGAAGGTACACCGTGGGAAAAAAGCACAAAATGTCAACTTTAATCTCGAAATTTCTACTTTAATCGTGTAGTTTATTTTGTCATTAAAGTAAAACATCATAAACTTCATCTTAAAATAGTTTAATTTACTAGATTCTCAAATCCCATTGTAACTAAAGTAGCATGTTAAATGCTTTGTTTTGTATTTGATCTTCTGTGTGCTCTATGTGTGTAAATCACTATGTGCTTCCGGGTTTTCTCTTCCTCCAACAGGACACAGTATTCATTACATTCGTAATATTACAACTCTCTGAATAAGTAAAATACTGAGATGTATACATGATATCATTTTCATGATGATAGAAGTTAAAGCATGGCACAGTGGTTGTTCATGTCTCACACAAGATGCCTGCTGCGCCATGCATGACCTTCGATGAAATACTTTATTGCAGCAGTACTATCTCTTTCAAACGTACTAACCCCCAATTCCTGTCCTTACTTTTCTTTCTCCAAATACCCAATCGCCACACAATCAGCTCTGTAATAGACGTTAAGCCATCTGTAAGCTTAGATTGAGTGTCTTTACAGTTCTTGGGATGAATCTGTTTCTGAACCGCAAGGTCCGTACAGGAAAGGCTTTGAAGCGTTTGCCTTGTGAGAGCAGTTCAAATAGGCAGCATGGCTGAGGCAGCGTGTGCTTGATGCTGTATACCGATAATTCTTTTTCTTATCAGCTGCTGTAGATCTGTGATTCCCCACTCAGATATAGTGCTATAAATACTCTGAGTGGTGCTGTGAGAGTAATATGGAAAAAGATGATCTGCTGTGGCAACCCCTAATGGGAGCAGCTAAAAGAAGAAAAAGAAGGTGCAGTGAGAGTAACAATGCTAAAGCAGCTATGGTATTTACAATACTTTGGCCATTCAGTGCACCATTATATTGTTACAGGTTAATTACAATCAGATGACTTAAACTAATAAACGATATGCAGTTAGTTTCAGTGTATATGATAAAGCCACGTCAGGGATGTGGATCTAAAAAAAGAAAGGGTATCCACACAGGAACAGTAGCGCTGCTAAAAAAAAAAAAAAAAAAGCCACGTCAGGGATGTGGATCTAAAAAAGAAAGGGTAACTACACAGGAACAGTAGCACTGCTTTGACGCTGAGTGCTACCAGTTTGCAAAACTGAGAGGAGAACTTGCGTATGCCAGGGTTGCAGCTACCATGGAAATGTGCGTGGCTTTACGCCAAGTGTAGGTTTTATACATCGCGATTTGAGCGTGGAAACATTCGTACGCAACATTTTTGTGCGTACGCACCGTTTATACATGAGGCCCCAGGATGGCACATCAATACGTGCCATTGCAAGAAGGTTTGCTGTGTCTCCCAGCACAGTCTCTAGGGCATGGAGGAGATTCCAGGAGACAGGCAGTAACTCTAGGAGAGCTGGACAGGGCCGTAGAAGGTCCTTAACCCCTCAGCAGGACCAGTGTCTGCTCCATTGGGCAAGAAGGAATAGGATGAGCAATGCTCAAGCCCTACAAAATGACCTCCAGCAGGCCACTGGTGTGAATATCTCTGACCAAACAATCAGAAACAGACTTCATGAGGCTGGCCAGAGGGCCTGTCATCCTCTAGTGGGCCCTGTGCTCACTGCCCGCACCATGGAGCTTGATTGGCATTTGCCATAGAATACCAGATGTGCTATTCACAGATGAAAGCAGGTTCACGCTGAGCATATGTGACAGACATGAAAGGGTCTAGAGAAGCCGTGGAGAATGTTATGCTGCCTGTAACATTGTACAGCATGACCAGTTTGGTGGTAGGTCAGTGATTGTCTGGGGAGTCATGTCCATGGAGGGATACACAGACCTTTACAGGCTAGACAAAGGCACCTTGACTGCCATTAGGTATCAGGATGAAATCCTTGGACCCACTGTCAGACCCTATGCTGGTGCAGTGGGTCCTGGATTCCGCCTTGTGCACGACAGTGCCGGCTTCATGTGGTGAGAGTATGTAGGCAGTTCCTGGAAGATGAAAAGAATTGATACCATTGATTGGCCCCAACATTCACCTGACCTAAATCTAATAGAACACCTCTGGGACATTATGTTTCGGTCCTTCCGACACCGCCAGGTTGCACCTCAGACTGTCCAGGAGCTCAGTGCTGCCCTGGTGATCTGGGAAGAGATCCCCCAGGACACCATCTGTCATCACATCAGGAGCATGCACCAATGTTGTCAGGTCTGCATACAAGCACGTGGTGGCCATACAAACTACTGAGTACGATTCTGAGTTGTTACAATGACGTTTCGGCAAAATGGACTAGCCTGCCGCATCATTTTTTCACTTTGATTTTCGGGGTGTCTTTTAATTCAGCCCTCTGTATGTTGAAAATTTTCACTTCTGTCAAACAATGTGGCATTCTTTCATTCCTAAAACATTACCCAGTCCATATTAGTATAGATATCCAGTAGGATTTTTTTCCCATTGAGATCTGATGTGTTTTCAAAGTGTTCCTTTAATTGTATTGCACAGTTTATATATATACATTGCTCAAAAAAATTGAGTGAACACTTAATCATCACAGTCTGACACCAAGTTATCACTCTGTTTTACAGGTGGTAGCCACAGACAATTGCACTTTCCTTATTCTTCCTGACTGATTCTTCCCTAGTTTTGTGTTTTGCTAATGTTCTTGTCACTACTGGTAGCATAAAGTGGAACCTGCGGCCAATTCAGGTTGCACAGGTAGTCCAACTCCTCCAGGATGGCACATTTATACGTGCCATCACAAGAAGGTTTGCTGTGTTTTCCAGCATAGTTTCAAGAGCATAGAGGAGATACCAGGTACTGGTATCTGCTCCTTTGTGTGAGGAGGAACAAGAGGAGAGCACTGCCAGAGCCCTACAGCATGACATCCATCTGGCTACTGGTGTGCATGTTCCTGTCAGACTGTCAGAAACAGACTCACAAAGGTGGCACGAGGTCCTAATGTCCTCTAGTGGGACCTGTGCTCATAGCCATCCCCATGCAGCTTGATTTGCTTCTTCCAGAGAATACATAATTGATAGCTTTTCCATTGGCACCCCATTCTCTTCACAGATGTGAGCAGGTTCACATTGAGCACATGTGACAGACGTGAAAGAGTCTGGAGGTGCACTGGTAAATGTTATGCAGCCTGCAACATCATCCAGCATGACCAGTTTGGCATCATCAGTGATGGTTTGGAGAGGCATACCTTGGAGGTCCTCACTGATCTCCATGTGCTAGGCTACGATACCCTTTAGAATTGCTCAGAGCCATTGTCAGACCTTATGCTGGTGCAGTGCGACCTGGGCTCCTCCTAGTGCAGGACAATGCCTGACCTCATGTGGTCAGAATGTGTAGGCTGTTCCTGCATGATAAAGGCATTAATGCCACTGATAGGCAACTTTTGAGACATTATGTATCGGTGAATCCAATATCACCAAGTAGTGCCATAAGCTGTCCAAGAGTTCACTGATGCCCTCAACATCCACTGTCTTATCTGGAGCATGCCCAGATATTGTTTGAAGTGCATAGAGGCAAATGGGGGCCATATACATTACTCTGTCATATTATGAGTTTCTGTCATGAAATTCATACAAGTTGGATCACCTTGTGATTTCAATTTCTAACCTGATTTTGGATGTGGTGTTGAATCCAGCCCTCAGTGGGGTGGTGATTTTGGTTTCCATTGACCATTGTTATATCATTGTGTTCTCAATGGATTACACAGTATTACTCAGTAAAGATTGTCCTCTTCAAGATCTGATGTGCTATTTATTTTTCTTCCCATAATTATTTTGAGCAGTGCATATATATATATATACAGTGTATATATGCATATTGTCATAAGAATGAGTCATAGACATCATAAAGGTTTGGGACAGCCACCCGTATATTGTTTACCTGGCAGCAAACGTTGATTTGAAATAAGCATGATGTGCATAGAACAGAGTTCAAAACAGAACTGACTGGCCTTGAGACAAAATGGCCGTTTTAAGCAAGAATAGGGGAAGAGCAATCACTGGCACCGGAACCGGAAGTGATGTCTTTGTGACCGGAAGTGACATCATCATTGGCACTGGAAATGCTGTCATCAGTGGTGCCAGAATCAAGTGGGATTTCCCAAGAATGGTCTGCAAGAGACTGAGAGAGACAGTTAGCACACTGTGCCGCCCCCTGGTCTGGCGTAGACTAACTATTGTTGATATTTTTTAGGTTATAATTTAAAAATGGAATTAGGGTTAGGGAAGAATCTGAAAATCTAACAATATCACATTAAAGTTTGATAAATTCTGAAAAGAATGATACCAAACATATATATGTAGGTTTTAAAGTAAGCCCAATTTAAATGGTGACAAAAAACGTGACATAAAAACGTTACCGTTGCACTTTTAGGCTAAGGATTTTATATACTGTATATATATATATATATATATATATATATATATATATATATATATATATATATATATAGCAGAATTGTCACAGTACCCAGTTTGAATCATCAAAAAAACTGCTCCGGAGTGCTGTACAGTGGCTGATACCACATTCTAAACCCCAAAGGTAATGCATAAAGTAAATTTCTTCTTGCAGATTAATACAGTATATCAAATCAAAATTTTGTTTATTATGTTTATGTTAATTCTATTCTCTCCTCGGTTTGCATTTAATAACATTTATTTTATATGGTGTCTTTCCAGAATGAAACCATCAAAGTTTATATACCATCTCAAAGCACTTTACATGTCTATATAGTACAGTGACCCATTTATTTAATTATAAATTGAAGAAAAGAAGTACAGGATAAAATATAAGGTGCCTAGGTTCATGAACTGGCAACTTTGTGGATTTTAAAGTCTATTGCTTCAGCCACTGGGCTACACTTTATGGTAGCTTGTCTGCCCATCATCTTGTCAGCATTCTCTGGTTACCTGTAAGTCTCATAGTCTTCATACCTTTACTAACCAACTTCATGTGCACTTTCAGATAACTGCCTAGTAACAAATTACTTGTAGTAATCTGTGTTGTTGACATCTTATTTATTAATTTTACATGACATTTAATTGCACCCACCAGAGATCAGAGTGCGTTGATGTAAATATATGATTTCAAAGAGTTTTATATGCACTGGTAAGCTTGCTTCAACATTCTTCCATAAGGGCAGGATCTCATGGGAAGGTGCAAGACGAGCAATATTTGAACAGGGTGTCATTCCAATGCAGGGTGAACACACAGACAAAGAGGCTAGGGTCAGTTTAGCAATGCCAATTTATTTAAGTTTAATCATGGTGAAGTTTAGTAAATTCTGTACTGATGTTTTAACAAAGGCACAGTAATAGCACAGAGCTGTCATTTCTACGTTACAGTGCCGTGGTCTAACTGAGTTTGTCATGTTTTCCTCTTGCACCTGCAGATTAAATGGTATAAGTAAATGCCAATGAGTTTACTCATTTAAATATGTTGTCCTCAATTCTTTTATTATGTTATCCTCAGTAAAAATGACTCATCTATGAGACTGAAGTTATCTACTTATTCGCAGCTCCTTAGAAAGAGTGGCTTAGCTTTTTTAAAAGTTTATGGCTTTTATTTAAAAATACAATACAGTGTAATCAGTTCAGTTCAGAAACTCTCATATGCTCTTTTCACTACTCTGCCTCTTGGAGTGATTCTGGCACACACAGAATGTAACTGGTGAAAAGTCAGCACCATTTCATAAAATATGATCATATCATTTAAGCACACATTTGTATGATGTTATAAGCCATGGCAGAACATAACCAATGAAGAATCAGAATTCCAAAAGTGAGAGTAGAATATTAAGCATAGCTTGAGGCTGACATAACTCTAGCCACGATAACGACTGTGAGAAGATGAGCAAACAGGAACTGTATTCTTACCACAAAAAAAATAAGAAAGAATCGGTGATAAAATCATTATTCTAATTTCCTTGCATTATCAGAAGATTGCCTCATAAACATGTAAGCCATTTTGTCTTTCATCGAAACATTTTCTGCTTTAAAGTGAGCATATTTGGTAAGTTTTAAAAAGTTTTCGTTCACCTACGAGCCCATGTCTCCTTTATCCCGATTGTAAGCTGCAGGAACAGACACTAAATAGAAATGTATTAGAGAACTAGCATGTTAACTAATATTTTAGAGCTGGATTTATAATCCAGAACTATGGCCATTGCTATCTTTCTTCAGCCTACAGGTATTTTACAGTCCAACCCCTTCTAAACCACATCTGTGTTGCTTTGTTAATCTCACCATTCCTAACCATTCACAGATCCTGTAGATGGAAGGTTTTACAGAGTTGAATGCAAGGAAAGATACAGATTGGCTCAACTTCTAAAGCAGTATGACAAGGTCTATCAGCAGCCCGCTTTTTTGAGTTGCAATAACTTAGTTCAACATAATATCAATGCCATGTCTTGTCCCCTTGTGTACCAACCATTACACAGTATTACATGGGTCAAGCACCTCAGTGCTGATAAGCAGATTATACAAAGTACTGTAGCTTGACTTACTAAATAGAGGAAAAGTAGTTAGGTCTCACCAGTTGTGATGGTGCATAAGAAGAAACACATACCAATTTTATATTGATTACCAAGCTCTCAATGATATTACTATCAAAGTTACTGGATCACATTAAAGACACATTGGACATTCTGCTCACAGTGAAGCAGCTCAGCACCAGGAACTTAACAGTAGTCTGCTGGCAGGCTGAGCTGTAACAAATGCAAAGTATCAGTTTTAGGTCTCTTTGATGGGAAACATCAAATTTTTGAGTTTGATGGATCATGTCCTGGTTGGCATAGAATCATTTACCATATACTGTATACACAATAAATATCCATCCATCCATCCATCCATCCATCCATTGTCCAACCCGCTGAATCCGAACACAGGGTCACGGGGGTCTGCTGGAGCCAATCCCAGCCAACACAGGGCACAAGGCAGGAACCAATCCCGGGCAGGGTGCCAACCCACCGCGGGACACACACAAACACACCCACACACCAAGCACACACTAGGGCCAATTTAGAATCGCCAATCCACCTAACCTGCATGTCTTTGGACTGTGGGAGGAAACCGGAGCGCCCGGAGGAAACCCACGCAGACACGGGGAGAACATGCAAACTCCACGCAGGGAGGACCCGGGAAGCCAACACACAATAAATAAATACACCAAAAATACATACTAACATACAAGTTTAAAAAGCTAAGGAAAAAAGGTTTTAGGCAGGATTTTAAAGTGACTAAACTTGGTGCTGACCTAATATAAAAATGTAGACTATTTCAAAGCATAGGGATAGGTACTTCAAAAGCACGGTCTCCTCTGTGATTAAGTCTAGATCCTGGGACAACCAATAAGTGCTGGTCTGAGGACCTCAGTGATTGTGAAGGAGAGTAAGGGTGTAAGAGGTCAGTATGATAAAAGGGGGCTAAACCATTCAGTGACTGAGAAACAAACAGCAAAATTTCCTATAGCAAACAGGAAGCCAGTAAAGAAAAGCAAAGACTGGTGTGATGTGATTCTGCTTTTGTGTGTCTGTTAGAAGCCTGGAAGCATTGTTCTGGAGGAGCTGAAGACAAGTAAGTAATGACTGATTAACTCCAGTGTTTAATGAGTTGCAATAGTCAAGCTGAGAAGAGACAAATACATGAATTAGTGTTTCAAAATCATTTACAGAAAGGAAGAGTTTGACCTTAGCCAATACCCTGAGCTGATAGAAACAGAAATTTGAGTCATTATCAAAAATCACACCAAGATTTTTTGTGAAGGGTTTACAGTAGGTTGTCAGGGGGCCAAGATTAATTTCTGTAGCACAAGTAACCTCCTTTGTATGTTATATAAATGATAATACAGTATATTGTTATTTGGAATACATGCATTTCATGTGTGTTCTGTGTCTACAAAGCTCTGGGTAAGTGTAAGATGAAAGGAATAGCGAGGCAAGAAATGCTGAACACATACCTAAAGCAGAAACATTTTCCATGTTATACTAATGATGACGTGAAGTGTATAATGTGTGAAAACTTTAGTCCAAATATCAAATAAACACATCTGCTTTTATTCAAGAATATAACCAAAGTAAAGAAAAAAAAATCATTCAGTTTACATGTTGTTGTCAATGAGTTACAAACCTAAGCTCAAATGTCAATCGGCAGAAAAATAAGATGCATTCTTGGATGGTGCAGAGATAAGAATTGCTTCCTTATAACCAAAAGGTTGCCGGTTTGAGTCCCAAATTGCTCATGTACTAAAGTGACTTTAGCTGCAGGCTGAAGTCCTATTTTACAGTGCGCAGTCTACTAGCCAGCAAAAGTGCTGTGAAGAAGGTGTCTGTTGTTACGGTTTGCCTTAGCGGTCAGGGAACATTGTATCTTTGATTGCTGGTTCAACAAATAATTCTAAGGAGATATCAGCTACAGCACCAACTGTGGTCATCGCTGCTCTTGTGAAAAGAATGGAGATAAACGACATCAACTCAGAGAGGGAGCGGCAAGTTCATTGTACCACGTGAACGTCACTGAGAGAATAATAAAAAAAAAGTACTAACTTTTACAAGTAGTCCAAATTTACACTGGGTGTTACAGACTTAAATTAAATGTATGTTTTTATTATAGTAATAATAATAATAATAGCAGCTCAATACTGAAAATGCAGAGCACCGGGACTCAAACCGGCAATCTTTTGGTTATAAGGCAGCAGTTCTTACCTCTGCACCATCCAGAAATACATATCAAGTTTCTGTTGCATTGACATTTGAGCCTGGGTTTGTAACTTATTGACAACAACTTGTAAATTGAATGATTTTTTTTTTCTTTACTTTGGTTATATTCTTGAATAAAAGCGCACGTGTTTATTTGATATTTGGACTAAAGGTTTCACACATTATACACTTCACGTCATTATTAGTATAACATGGAAAAAATTTCTGCTTTAGGTATGTGTTCAGCATTTCATGCCATGCTATTCCTTTCATCCTACACTTACCCAGATCTTTGTAGACACGGAACACGCATGAAATGCATGTATTGCAAATAACGATATACTGTATTATTTAACCTATACAACTCCAGGCACCTCACATGTAGATAAGGATCCTTGGCTGGACCTGGGAGAACTTTTTCTCTGTGTTGAGCTCCATCAAGGAAGGTGGGGTAGTACGCTGCTTGCGCTGATTGACACGTACAAAAGACACTGATGGAGAGGTGCAAAGGAATTTACGGTGTTTTTTCATAAGCTTCAGGGATTCTAGTGTTAAGACTTCACTCAAGTATGACTGTCAATGTAGCTTATTTCTTACACTCTTAATTAACCTGGCTGAGAACAGAACTCATTTTCCTGGCTGTCATCAGCACAAATAGAACAAAACATACAAGCAAGAAAGCAGGCATAAAAACTTTGAATCTATAATTGATATAGTTAGTGCCATAAACCAAAATCACAATACAGATGTGGCTTTTAACACCATACAACCTGGATCATCTTGTACTTGTGAAAACAGACAAAAGTTAATCAACACATTCAATATACATATGGTGATTCTAAGTGGACCATAAACTAAGTAATTCCAAAAAGCCTCCAGTTAGATCAACATTTCTGGTCAGCACTTTCTGGTCACCTCTCCCTGTAGCCAGATTGTCATCTCTAGTCAGCTCTCTTGGATGTCTCATTCTGTTAGTCTGTAACCAGCTCATTGCCTGACATTGCTGTCCTGTTATCATTTGAGTCTCATAAGATTCCTGTTCCTTCCTCTGATCTGTCTTCCTAGGGAGAAGAACTCCTGTGTCTAAACTGTCCTGTTCCAGGGGCTCATAAACTCTAATGTTTAACTGTTTCCAATATTCAGAGCTCTTTACAATAAATACATGCTTCTGACATCACAGAATACTAAAGTGTACTCCGTTTTCAAGCATGGCACATCAAAACCATGTCAAAACTGGCAGTGTGCATTCAGATTGGCAGCTTCATTCCCTCTTACCCCCAGCATGAATTTTACACCCTGAGTCAGTACTTAACACAATCTCCTAAAGACATTGGGGAGGTAAGATTAGGTAAATATCAAAACACAATTGTTCTTAGCATTAAAACCTTGAAAACAATTGGCTCTTTTTACCCTTTTAAGTTAGAATATACTGTATGCTTGATTGTCAATAATGTTTTTTTAACAATCTAATATAACCTTAAAACTATTCTTAGAAGACACTATAATCATAGAGCTACAATAATGCTGGATATTAAAAAAGCAGAACAACAAAACCAACGTTAATGAACATTTCAGAAATCAAGTAGTTTTTGCATTTCTTTACTCCAATTCATTTCTCCTTTGCATAATTTCATTTGTGAACATTTTTTTTTAATTTCGATTACAGCAGGTGGGTTTTCACCATATATTTTCCTGGAGATACACCATGAGGCTGGCATAGACAAACATTTTTTTTCCAGCACCCTGTTTTATTTTGAGAGGCAAGTGTGATATCACAGAGCTGTAGAAGCCATGTGCAGAACTTTCACACATGCGTTCTGTAAGCATATTGCACCTAACGTTTTACGTCGCTGCCCAATCTGTTTCAAATATGCATGGTGTCATTACTCCAGCTGGATCTGTACACCACATATATTAAAAAAAGAAAAAAAAAAACTTGCACCATAGTGAAAGATGTATTACTATTTACAAGGTGTTTGTATTTTTTTTAAAGAACAAAAAGATGCAAAGCATCTGCACACATAGATCGGAAACAAAAAAGACATGCCAGCTGTGTTCGATCTATCTCTGCAGATGCTTCACTCCCATAGAGTTTTAGTTATTTTCAAGACAGAGCTCTGAGGTGGCCAATCGAAAAGATTTAATGATATATTTGCATACTTTGACTCCAAGTTGATCTTAATTGTGTTTGAAGTATTTTTGGGGACATCACTGTGCTGAAATATTAAGTTTTTGTTAGTAAGTTGATTTTCAGAAGATACAGCATGATGAATGTTGTACAATGTTGTCTGAAATGCACTCATGACCTTAATAGAGCTGCCCCTGTGCTTCACAAAAGTCGGAAAATATACATGAAATTATTTTTCTGTGTTTTTGGTGTGGTAGGTTCCTACAGTGACCCTACTCTACCCGCCGTACTCTTTTTCATGTGCACCTTAAGAAAATGCCCAAAAATCCCTGCTATAACCCTCATATATTACACTATCTTTTATATCTGTGACCTCACACAACAAGACAGAGTAACACAACAGGCAGGAGAAAAAGTTACACAATTTTTCATGTATTATACATGAAATTTTCAGGTATTATCCATGATTCCAGGAACCAGCATTCTGGAAATATTCCATGCTTGACCTAATCGGAATAAATTATTCCCCTAGTTAATGGATAACCTTTGGTAATCGCTCTGTTTCCAAAGCTACCTGAAATAAGGGTTAGAATTTAAAGATATTCTATTGTGATAACTTAGATTCTGTTAGTACAATCATTCATCTTGTTTACTGAGTGAATATTAACCTCCAACTTCATTACAATTAGAAAACAATATTTTATTTTAAAACAAAAAAAAATAAATTGATCTTATGAGGAACAATTCTACTTTTTCTGAATTTTGATCTCAACTAATTAAACATGCTAAACAATTTTTACCGTGATTAATTCATATTAAGTCCTTACCATTTTCACTGTTTGTTGAGGGGTAGTGTTTCTTTATTGATATGTATATATGCATTGTAATGAAATCTGCTAATACTATGACAAAAAGAAACTGACATGCCATAGATAACCGTTACAAATTAAAAATATGAGGCTTAGTTGACAGAGCATAATAATTTGAGGAAGAGTATACTGTTACAAATGGAAAAATCAGCTAATAAGAACTTCTTCTTTAAATCAAAAGTTAGTTAATTAAAACACAATTAGTCAGAACCAAATCAATAAATAGATGCTAAATGTTATACAATTAAGCACACAGATGTTAAGAGAAATACGATGCACAAGAAAAGGTTATAGCAGTGGGCAAAAAATATGTACTTGAATTCTTACAAATTAACTGTGTGGGAAATGTATCTTTTGTACACTTCAATTGATCTACTGCAGTTGTTCCTAGCCTCAGTCCTATGGGAGTACTGTGGCTGCATGTTTTCGTTCCAATCAATTCCTTCTTTTAATTGGACACCCATATTAATTAAACAAGCTGTTGTTTTCTGGTTTCTGCTTTTATTGTTTTAATCCAGAAATTCCCAACAGTATTTCTTTACCTTTTATAGGACTGCAACAAGTACTTGAGGGTTTTATAATTAGCTTTTCTGACCTTGCCTGTTAAAATGTAGGTTTTGTATTTATTTTGAAATGTTTTGATTATTTAATCCATTGGCTGCTAATGAATACACAGGTGCAGATGACACTGAAGTAGCTACTCCTCTTTACCATTTACTGTCATCAGCACCTGTGTCTGTTGTCATCTTGTTAATTGTCACCACTGGGAAACAATTAAGGGAATAAAAATGTGAGTTGAAGGAAGAAAATGAAAAAGCTACTCATGAGCATTAACTATTATGGCAATGAATGCAAATTTTCTACATTTGTTATGGAAGAAAATGGCACATTGCAGTAGATGTTTGACTACAGAATGATATCAAAAAACGTAATATCATTTAAGTGTGTTAAGTTACAAGCAGAATGTACAGTATAAAGTTGTTTGAAATAAAAGCTAAAGCAACAGAGCATTAAGTGGCCTCTGTGATGAGAAATCTGTGGCATAGTGCAGCTTTTCAATAAATAATCGTGTCCCATGAAGTGCGGGGTCCAATTGGGTATGGGTGTGAGAGAGTGCGCTTCACTCTGGGATTGATTGGAGTGCTTGGCTGATTGTGCATACACATGCAAATGTGAGCAGATCAGTCAGGTGCCTCATTCACACCTCAGAGGTATGGTGTATCGCACCTGCATCCAAACAGGGAGGATAAAAAGGAACTTGAGGAGTATTTTTCGTACGTGGATTAGTCGTTTAGCCGAATGTAATTGTTGACGATTTGGCCTGATCCTGGATCTATCGATTTTTCGAAACTCTTGCTGGAAGTGTTGTCATAGTAACACATCCTAACCCTCAAACCTGCTCGGAGCAGGTTTGTTCTACGTAAAGAAGGATTAGTTTACACACGTAATCGGTGACGGTGCGTGGAAGTCATTCAGTCATGGCTTTGCCGTTCATGAATGAGCGACCAATTGATATTGGTGCGCAAATTATACAAAGAGAATTTCATATAGAGAGGGTTTTGCGCGATCGGCAAGATCCTTTATTGCTCCTGGAGGAAATTCTTTTCAAAAGATACTGCTTTAGCCGAGGGGGAATATTGTACCTCAAAGATTTATAAGCACCTTATATTCGAAGTCAAACTAGGTGAAGTCGGGCTCTCACAACCACACAGACAGTATGCATTGCTTTGAGGTTTTTTACAAGCGGCACTTTTTTATGTACTGTAGGCGATGCGGAAAATCTAACTGAAAGTGCAGTTTGCCAGGCAATTCGTAAAGTCTGTTTGGCTCTGAGATATTTCCTTCGGGTTTTCATAGTGTTTCCTGGACACCTGCATGTGCAGACAATAAAAGAGGCATTTCATGCCATTGCAGGTAGGTAATACACAGGCTAAAACATGCACGGTTCCATGAAGAATCTCAATCAGCCTAACATTCTCATTACCAGGATTTCCAAATGTGATTGGGACACATGGGACTGATCACAGTGGAGTTTGATCAAACATTATTTGGAAAATGTACCTCTCCTCCTGATGAATAATCAGACACAGTGTCTTCATCAAATATTTGACCTTTGTCAATATCTCGTTGGTCAGACACAGATTCAAGGGATGTGATATTCCCTGCAACTGACCCAACAAAAAAGAGGGCTATATGGAACATACCTATGGCACACATGGAGGACAAATATATGCAATGACCATCCTTTACCTGAAATGAAGTGACCACTGCATCCTGCCACTGGTTCTGAGGAGGAGCTTCCCCCTGGAATGCCCACAGAAACAGGCCGATGGGCATTTTGCTGGAGAGCCAACTCTTCTGCAGGGGTTAGGTGTGGACTGCGTGGACCTCCACCTGTTTTTTGCTTGTCTGCCTTCTTATTAGCTTTAAAATGAATGTTTTTTATATTATATATGATTATTTATATCAACAATTCTTTAAATAGTTATATACCCATTGGGATTAATAAAGTATCTATCTATCTATCTATCTATCTACCAATATTTACCAGTTTGAAGTATATTCTTGTACTTCACTTTAACCTGTTCCCATGTTCTCCTTGTGCTCATGTTTGATCTGGAATTATGACATATTAAATAATAATTAATCTGACACATAGGAAATGAAACACTGCTTTCAGTAAGTACAATGCATACTACTTAGCGTTTAATTTGTCGGCCACTTTTTGCCAGCCGTCTTTTCTGGTCGGGCTGCTTTTGCAGTGTTACCCTTTGTGCATATTAAATCTTGAAATTCTTTATGTCCTTCGAATAAAAGGTCTTGCGCCATGTGTGTGAAAAAAAAAAAAATGAGCCCGTTCATTTTGTTACAGCCTATCAAAGACTTGCTGATCATGTTTTCTAGACTCAATATATATGGGCTTTTCACTCAGCACGGACACGCGCATTCATCTCGTATGATTAGATCCAGCTAGACTAATCTAATACATGGCTGTGTTTGAAAAACCGACCTATTCCGGATGAGTGTCACCGGCATTATCTTATCCAAGATGAGGCACCTGATCTTGGATGATTTAAGCGACGTACGAAAAATACCCCCCTGTAGAGCAGAGGGGGGACAGAAAGACTGAGAAAGAACCAAAACAAAATGACACAGAGGTTAAAGGAAGGGACAGAAGGGCCAGAACAGGATGGAGCTGTTGTGACAGAGAGGAAAAGCAGGCGGATGGGAATGTGAGCCCTTGTGAAGGAACAATGCTCAATAGGGGGCTGAGGATTGCTCTTGCGTAGCAGCTTGGGAGCAGGAGCAACCAACCACTCCAGGAGGACTCTCGTGTAAAGACAGGGAGTGGCAGTGGGAGTTGGGGGGAGTAGAGTTCAGTGCAGTGCCCTGTACACTCTGATGGACTGGCAACAGTGGCCTGAGAAGGATCAAAGGGTTGCCTGCTCCTGTTGGTGAACATCTCCTCCTGCTGAGGAATCCGAAAAGGAGAAGCCAGTGAGATGTCGGACATCAGAGAGCAGTATTGAGATTTTGTTTGCCCTTAATTTTAACCTTGTTTTAATAGATTGATTTTTATCCTTCACATACTCTTGATTTTTATGGATTATTTATTTGGTGTACTATACTTTTGAACATTTGTTGTTTGGTTTTTAAATAAAGGCACTGACATTTTTTTTGTGCTAACCCCTTGCTGAATGTGTGTGTTCTCATTTGCTTGGCTCATTTAGTCTATGTCTATCGATGGTTGTGAGTTGAAGGGCTCCCGGATGCAACAAGGGAGTGTGCAGCCAACATGGACACCACCTCCCAATTCTTGAACCTCCCTCTAAATGAGCCTAGCCTTTAACATTAAATAAAATACTGTTCAGTCAATTAACTTACCAAAAACACTATAAAAATTAATCATCCACCACTTAATTTGATCTAGCAGTTTTATGTAAATCCTCATTCTGCACTGCAAGCTTATTTAATAGAAGATCACATTCATTATGGCTAATGATTAATTTAGTTGGTAGTTACACATGGCTATTCTAATGTAAACACATGAACTCTGTATTTATGATATTCTGTATGATAAGTACAGTGTTCAGATAAAAAATATAATGGTACAAAAATTCTATTTTGTATTTTTATTAAAAATTTTATTTTATTTTTTCCATAAGCAAAAGCATTACAGAAAGTAATATGAGCAGCATTGAAATAAAGAATTTTCTTCATTGTAAATACATTTATCTCCTTTTATTTGTAGACTAGACTGACTTGAAATAAAATAATTAAAACAACAGGAAACAATTGATGGAATGCCTAAGTTAATCTTTTTTGTTTTTAAAATCAAATGTGTTATGAATAAGGGCAATACTGAATAGTTTTGCTGCCTGACAGCTTGAAGAGACCAAGTATAAATATGTGCTCTCTAAAATCTTATTATTAATCCACTGATTCAGTTTCCATCTATTAATTCTAGTAAAGGTTGTGATGGCATGATGGGCAAGGCAGCAATAATTTTTGGCTCTTCCTGGAGATTTGTAGGTGATCCCATATCTGACAAAAGCCATAATGTCTAAACTGTGTCTGGCTTTGTGTCTCCCTCTGCCTGTGGGAAGGGACTATGTGGTTTCCTTATTTATTTATTTATTTATTTATATTGTGATGCTTGCTGCATTGTATGTTGACAATATTACAGGCAAAATCTTTATATAAAGTACAGTACCTGGCAAACAGAGTTCATGTATTGTATCTTTCAGTTTGTTAAGGGAAAACATTGATCACCAGAGGAGTACTTTGGTTTTAAAAATTGCCTCTAATTAGTTTGAGACTAATCAAGTATCATCAGTTATTAAAAACATTTTAAAAATGGTCTTTTTACAATAAGAAGAATAATGCAAAAATGTTAAAAAAAGAAAAATCTTGTAAAACTCTATAGTGTTAGAAGGAAAAATAAAACAAACTTTTAGCACTTTGTTAGAACAAATGTAAACTCTGTATTTAGTAACAAAGGGAATCAGTTCACAATAGATTGAAGCTTAGCAGATGTGTGTAACACAGGGAGTCCTGAATGTGTGAAATACATGGTGCCAGAAATCCAAATAACTTCATCAACTACAGAGGTAAGTTAAACCAGATGGCTACTGCCATGTTTGTGTGTATGCATGATTCACAAAAACAGGATAGTCATTACTCAGTGTAAGACGGTTAGCTGCACAGCAAAAGCAAGAGGAGGCAAACTGGAAAAAAATGGGCAGCAGCAAGTACTCAGTGAGGCTCCAGGTTTCTCACACAAACTAAAACAAAAGCTCTTTTTATATTTTTTTCCTTGGAACCAAGCTAAATAAAAACAGCTTCTGTGCTATAACCAGAACATTAAGAGATATAACAAAAATGTCAAAAAAGAAAGTTAAACCCCAAAAGTCAAGGTCAATTTGAGGAATGGAGATAAGATGAACTAGAACTACCAAAAGGAGTTTAAGTATGGTGTCTGAGAAAACTCATGGGAGAAGGAGAAGTTTTTTTTTTTTACCTTGGTCATAGCTGTCTGACATTTTCCTGGATTTGTCTGAGAGTAAAGTTTTTATCTCTTCCCATAAATACAATTAGGCAAGTAAAAATAGAACACTGCTGTACTGTGGACTGCCAATTTTAATGTTTTTGAATGGAACAGCTCAAGTATTTAAATGATAGACAAAATCTGTTGAAGTCACACATACATACACAGTTTTTGCAGATGTAAAAGAAGAACAACCAGGTACAACCAACAAGCTCAAAGATGAAACTGCTATAGATTTTAAATTGACTATGAGGAGCAGCAAACAGACATGAAGACACAAGATTGCCCAATACCAACATGAGAGGCTGCCTGTTGAACCTTACGGGGATAGAGCAGTTACATCTTGGCTGAGAAGGAGGTAAGAGATACAACATTTTACCTGTTTAGTCTTTATCGGGTGTGCAACTGAAGAGGCAAGAGTAGGTAACATATATATAGGAGGAAGAGAAAGAAAGAAACAAAGCCAGGGTAGATGAAAGGATTGAAAGGTCAGGCTAGGTATAAAAAGCTAACATTACAGAAGATAAAAGAAGAGATTAAGACTTGGAGAAATCTGTGACTCCAGGCTGAGAATGAGCTTATCATCCTCTGTTTATCTTTGAAAAATGTCTTTGAAATTCCATGAAAGAACATAAATGGAGAGATCAGTATAGAGAGGAAGGTCAAGCCAGAAATCAATAATAATGTAAAAATCCTACTACCCTGAACTACGAATTTAAATTAACAATAATAATATAATCAAGAGGCATAATAAATGTTAAAACCAAGAGCAATGCTACAGAAAAAGTGCTAAGGGATCACCTTAGTGAGAGATGGTGGCTAAGGGCACCAGGAGTCTTTTTGTATTTTATTCTTAGCTGACTTTTTTGTTTTATCTGTACCAGCTGCAATATTTGACAGCCCCAGATGAATTGAAGGTCCTGTCATTTTTTTATTGCAAAAGAAAATGAAAATAATTAACCACAATGAGCAAATGGAATAGGTTGAAGAAAAAGAGTGGACGCAGGCATGAGTCCCCAAATCAATCATGACAGTATGGAGATAATATGACTATGCAGGCAAACAGATCATGGCAAATAATGGTCTGAGGATGGTCAGATGACAAATAGAAAGTAGCTATTGGTCAGTTACACTTGGCAGTTGCTTGACAAAGATGGTCACCATCTCAAAAAAACAAAAAATATAAGCCGCTCAATAGAAATAGACAGTCATTGTTCAAACAGCATGTGGAATCAGATGGTTTAGGTATTGATGGGGAACATCTCTTGACCAAGGTTCAAATTACATAAAAAGGTTCTGAAGATTTCAGCAATATACAGTATAAGTAATTTATTTAGCAAAGACACCTTTGGTGCATACCAATACAAGCAGGTTATTCTTGCATTACAAATTGGGTTATGCTGACAAACCTTTGTTAGACAATTGCATTTCAGAGTATGAATATACAAGATACAATTTATCATATAGTTGATAACATGTTAATTTATTACAAGTAAGTCCATTTATGGAATATTAAACTATCCTGTATTAGGTTACAAAGAGATACGTGATACTTCATTCAAAGTATGGAGTGACCTTGAATGCTCTGCTTACTAAAATGAACTCATTCTGCTTACAACAGTTAGACAAAAGGCAATAAAACTAAAAAAGCTTAATAGACAAAAATTGTTCCATAAAGATATTCTCCTGCAATATTTATCACTCAGGAAGTCAAGAAATTTTCATGAATCTCAAATTTAAAAAAGTTGCACCTACCACTACAACATAAAACTCAACACTGAATGTCATTATCAGAAAGTTTTTTTTTCATGTTATCAGAACATCTGTACCTGTACCATATATTTAATACATAAGATACCATCTAAACTAAATCTGTACAATTTATTTGTGCTCTGTGCACCACATACCACCATCAATTAACTATCCAGTAGTACATCAGTTGTTTAGAATATGGTATCAGGCCAAGACATACTTTCAGGCTTAGATGTTAGAGTCAATCTCGTCCTTATAAAAAATTATATTTCTGCCATCTGTAAAGAATATCTTTCTGTGAAATATGCTTGGTTTTGAAACCTTCATAGATTTTCCAAGAGATACAAATTTGCCACATTCAACAGCTGTACCTCAAATGTAGCTTTCATTAAAAACTTTCTTGCAGCTCAACTCAAGTTCTCAAAAACTTGAACATTTCTTATTAGTTGTAATTTAAGCATGGAAAATGTCTTCAAACTCTACCAGTGTTTAAGAATACGCCTCTGACAGATTGCTGGGAACATGACCTATCAATTAGATTTTCAGATATTATGTATTCCTCTTCTCTTTAATCAAAAGATGGTCTAATTCAGATCCAAAACTGTACATTCCACACATTCCTCTAAATTTGATCTGTCAGTATCTACTTTGGATATGATAATACTTTTGAAAAATGCCTTAATGCACCTACTTTATATTCCACGTCTAAACAATCTGAAAATATTCCCTGCATAGACCTCATCGAAATAAAATCTTCCCCTATTTAATGGGCAGCCTTTTTGTATCAGCTCTATTTTCAGTACTACCTGATTGAGTGTTAGAGTTTAAAGAGATTCTTCTATGATAACTTACATTCTGTTAGCATAATCTTTTATCTTCTTCAATAATTGAATATTAACCTCCAACTTCACAAGTACAAAGTGATATGTTGCTTAAAACTAGAAAAAATATGTAATTATTCTAATGATGAACAATTTTTCTTTTTTACACTCTTAATGCTTTTAACTAATTAAACATACTGAATCTTAGTTACCTCTTTTCTTTTTCTAGATCTTGTAGTGATTAATTCAACATTAAGACTGCTGTTGGGTAGTAATATTGTTTGCTTTATTTATAGGTACTGAAATGTTTAAAACAATACACATTTTTTTTTAAAAATTAGGAAATGATATGTCATAGATCATTTTAAAAATTGTGGTTCTTTTAGATTCTTTTCTTAATGAGGGTTAGGAAGAAATGTCAAAACCAGCTCTACAACTGTGACTTGTAACCTCTTACCTGTTGTACTGTCTGTGTTGCATTATGATATTCAACCCCTAGGGACTTCTGTGACAAACTACTTGCTGACTGGGGTTTTTCTTTACTTTTACTTGTTTACTTCAACCCAGTTTACCACCAGTAGAAGGCTTCAAGATCACCATCTCATGCCCTAAAGGGACCACATCTAGACAAGGAATGAACACTCCAGCTTCTTGGTTATGCTAATAGTAACAGAGACAAAGACAGTGCCATTTAAGCTTTCACTTAGGGTATATGAATTTGGATCAAAATCAATAGCAGCAATTATAAATGGTACAAAAAATTATACAACCTTGGTTCATTCATGCAATCTTCATTCAAGAATGTTGATGTACATTCACAAATGGATTATTTTTTTCAGTTGCAAATTATATTTCCTTAATCGAAAAATTAAACGAAAGATTTATGGCCAGAGAAAGAACTCTGCAATCTTTACAAAAAGTGTCAGAAAAGTAGCAACTCAACTATAGGCTTCATTGTTCAAATAGCAGCTGAGAGAGTGAGCTCTTTTGGAAATACAGTGGAACCTCGAGATACGATCACCTCTGTATACGAGAAATTCAAAATACGAGGAAAGTATGAGCGAAAAATTCAGATCTAAATACGAGCATTGGCTCGCGTAACGAGCCACGAGCCAGGCTGTGGGTATAGCTCGCGGCTTAGCAAGGGGGCGTGGTAGCAGTTGCGAGCCGCGATCTGCGGTGTCTGCGTTTCTCACTTAAGTGCACAGGTGGGAAACTGCCCACATCCATGATTGTTCCTGTGGCTGATGGGCTGCAGCTGCCATGTCCTCCCCGCATATATAGAGAAGCGCGAGCCGGTTAAGGGGGAGAAAAAGTAAAAGAAAAGAGAGAGAGAGAGAGAGAGAGAGAGAGAGAGAGCGCAAGCGCGAGCGCGCGCACAAGCACAAGCAGGCAGGCAGGCAGGCGGGCGGGCGAGTGAGTGCAGGCTCGCGTGTAGCTGAACAGTGAGCTGAACAGGCAAGCCAAACAGCTGAAGCAGGACGGTGTAGAGAAGGTCAGCTGCATTAAGAGTGTCTCGCCTGTTGCAGAGCCCGCAGGTGAGACGCTAACAGAGAAGAAGCACCGGGGATTGTCATCTGTTTTTTAAAGACGGCATCCTTTTGACGTTTTAAATTCGTGTTAAAGGATTGTTATTCTTGTGTATTTTAAACCTCCACTTCACAACTGTTTTAAGGATTATTTATTTAAAGATTTATTGAATGCTCTACTGCACTTTGGACACCTGTTTTGATTCTTTTAATAATCAGTTATATTATTTACCAGTGTTATTTATTAAAGGTAGACTACAGTATATATAATTTATCAGTGTTATTTGTTAGGAAAATTGATTTTTATGTTAATATATTTGGGGTGCAGAACGGATTAACTGGATTTCCATTATTTTCAATGGGGAAGTTTGTTCTAGATACGAGAAATTCGCTATACAAGCTCAGTGCTGGAACGAATTAAACTCGTATCTAGAGGTTCCACTGTATTTCTAATAAAAAGGCATGTGCTGTCTTCCTTCAATCTCAAACACACTAAATACATGACTCCCTGTTTTTATCCCCATAGCAAACGCCACCATGCCAATTTTAAGTTTCTCAAAATACAGAATGTTACTAAATCATTATCACAATGTTAAGGTTAATTTTTCATGGAATCAAAAGTTGCAATTTATTAGTCATCTACTCTTATGTAATAAGACCATAGAAAAGGCTTCTTTCGGTGCTAATGACACTTACAAAGCATCAGTAAAGTGGTTATTCACCTGTGAAATGTGGACTAGAAAAATTACTTCACTTTGGAACAGTCAGTGGTTGAACTGAGACATATTTCTCTTGATATTGCATGTTACAGTATGAGATCTGTGAATCCTTCATATTCATGTTATTTTTTTCCAGTGTATCAGAGGAATCTCATATGCCATACTGCATAGAGATAAATAAACTATATACCTTATAAGGGTAATTAAAACCCTGTGACAGTGTCACCTATACTTTAAATCCTTTTTTTTCTCTTTTATCTTTCCCAGAATACACTGCACTCCTGTTCAGTATGGTAAAGGTTAAGCCCCATTATATATATTTGTGACGTTTGAGTTAGGCCTAACCAGGTTTTCTCATTCTCTCGCCCTTATAGCAAGGGTAAACCAATTAGGAACATAAGACTTCCAACATCATGGCTGAAAGTATCCCACATTCTCCACATTAAAAAAAAAAACACATTACTCATTTCTAAGCAAAACAACTATTACCATTCAGTTTTATGAAAATTAAATAAATAAACAAGCAATTTAATTAAGAGGGAGAGAAATATTTACCCCAACATATTTTAATTGTTACCCATCATGAATCATCATGAATCAAATATAATATAGATAGCTTTAGAAAATTTAAGTCACAGTGTTCTGAGGTCTAGGATATTTGGATATTTTTCACAATATAATAATAATTCTTTTTATTGTCTAAATTCACCGACATCACTGCAACTGAGTGTTCAGCTACTTTCTAGGGACTCTTTCCAATATTGAGGAAGTTTATGAGAAGTTAAGATAAACTGGATAATGTAAAATCAACAATGAGGCTATTCAACTTTACCAAACATTTTTAAGAATTTAAACATTGACTGTGGGGAAACATTAAATGAATGTTGCAAGCAAATAGTGAGATGAAGAGAATGATACAAACCCTTACCCATGCGTTGTTGGGAATTAATTCAAATTTTTTATGGTAATTACTGTATAAAGGTAGCAGAAGAGAAATACATTTTCTTATCCATGACAAGAAAACATACAGAAAAAGCCATTTGTATAAATACACCAGACAAAGTTCCAATTGAGAGAGGTGGCAAGAATTTGCTGTAGTATGCCACAGTAACTATCAGAACTAAGCAGTAGGGTTTATCTTTGGCATATCAATTTTTGATGAAGAGAGACTTATCTGATTAAATAGTTTTGAGGATAAATTTTAATTCATTGTCACGCGGATGCAAAGGGTAGACAGTTTAAGGTCTTTGGTGATGGCAATTCTCCACTGATGCAGGGGTTAGCAATGTGTGATAACAGCCTCTCTTGTAGTTATTGTTATGTTCCACACTAAATCCTGGCAACTACGCCACTGTAAGAACAAAGTAAATTCAGGGTATTGGACACCTTGCGGCAAACCCCATATGAATAATGAATAATACATTTTTTAAAAATGCATGTAAAATGTAAGTCATCCTCAGACCAAAGTCTTCTTAGGTGATTGACAAAGATGGCATTTCCTCCGGTTATGATGAATGCAGACAGGAAGAGGTGGGTCCAGATGGGCAGACCCTGGAAATGATGTCAGAGGAGGAGAGCTGTCAATCTTCCTGTCTTCAGAAGGAAGAAAGGCAAACCATTATCAAACAGTGCCAACACCTGGATTGGTGGAGAATTACCATCACCAAAGGCTTTAAACTGTCTGCACTGTGCATGTGCGTGGCACCATACAGTAAGCATTGATTTTTATTGTCATCAGTTTGGCTTTGTAGTTAGGTTTGGTTTCCTTTGTGATAATTCTAACAAAATATTACTGATAATGTGACTTCTACTAATAATGGAATAATAATAATAATACATTTTATTTAGTTAGTGCTACCTTCAATTAGCACAACGCTGGGTGTTAGAAGCCAGGGATTGGTGAGTTGTGGGGGAATTTAGCCTTAGAGCATGTCAGTGGAGAGTATGAAAGTGGAGAGCATATCTGTGGAGTATAATATTGACTGCTTATTGGAATTTTTCAACTTAAAATCCACAGCCATTTAGTATCTCTTTAAATATCTGTCAAGAAGCTTTATGCAACAATGTATGAGCAGCAAAGGCACATCTTTCACACAGACACATTCACCTGATCATAAGGTATACAGACTGGGTGACTTGAAAATAGACACCATTTTCCTCATGCTCTCTCAGGCTATAATGAAGTCTTCATTTTATGTAAGGTCCATTTTAACTCTGCCTTTCAAGTGCTGTGTGCACTGTATAAATATGGAATGTCTTCTACTGCAAAGGGACCTTTTAGAGGAAATGGTATTGCAGCACTCAATTATATAAATAAAAATGAAGTAACACATAAAATGCATTATAAAAAACAATTGCCAAAAGAAGCTATGAAAGGTATGCACATCTGTAGTGCAAAACTGCAATGCAGGTTACAAAGTAACATACCAGAATACATCAAGATGCTCTGTTGTAACATAGTATACCCACTAAACATATTGTACAGTGTGGTAGCTAGAGTACAATCTTGCTCAAATGTAGGGACCACTGAAGCTCAGTTTAGAGACAGTAAAGGGTTTTCTATCTTGGTTTGGACCTTGAGACAGATGGAACTACACAAGTAGACTTAGCAAGAGAGTTCTACAGTTTATGAAGCTAATATCTGAACTGTCTAAAATGTTTTTACTGTTTATGATGCAAAGTTGATTATTCAGGATTCTTGGGCTTTGAAGATGATTCAATATTTGAAAGGAAGCTAATGTAGATAAGCCAACTAAGGGGTAATATTGTCAGGGTTTTGTTGCTAGCAGCATTCTGTATCTGTTGTAACCTGTTGATGCTTCTTGCAGGAACAGCATTAATAGAGGTCTGTGGTAGGCCAGATGGAAAATGAGTACAATGTTTCATTATCTTATCTCAAGGCAGAAGTATAGCACAAAGTCCGTAAATTACTCTGCAGAAGCAGAAGTTGCACTATAACCCTAGAAAAAAAAAACATTTATTTTAAACCTTTCAGCTGAGGTCAGAAACCATTCAAACGTGTTTTGGGAGACCAAATTACATTAAACTTGTGCTGTGCACGGGAGATGTGTATCAATTCATGAGGAACAATGTTAGGGCATTAATATAATGATAATGATAATATTTTAAGAATGAAGTGGTTTTTATCTACCACTGTTCAAGTACAGCATTTCGTTAATGTAATTTCTTCGTTTGTGTCCTGCAGTGGGCTGGCGCCCTGCCCGGGATTTATTCCTGCCTTGCGGCCTGTGTTGGCTGGGATTGGCTCCAGCAGACCCCCGTGACCCTGTGTTGGGATATAGAGGGTTGGAAAATGACTGACCGACTGACTGACTATTTACTTGGAATCCGAAAATAAAAGTAAATTGAGCACTAAAAAAATATTCATTGTTTTTTTCCTAATGTGCAATATCGACATCAAGAGCAGCCATTCAGTGATGTGACTGTGTCACCTTGCTTTTTGCCTCTGCAAATGTTTTTACTGAAGCTTTCAAACTGAGTTTGCCAGCATGGCTGTTTTCAATCCTGAGCATGACCAGTCCTGACCTTCTGTCTTCAGACATTGTGCTTCTGAGAATTTTTAATGAGTTTCAGTTTTGAAAATGACCTCTCAGCAGAAGCAACACTTTCAGATAGAGTTATGAAAAGTCTGAGTGCTGTAGAAGCCTTAGGAAAACTAGAAAGAGAGGAGCAATATTTCACATAAAGCATCTCAGTAATGTTTCTGATTGAGTTCATCTCCTTAATGTAAACGTACAGTGCATTACAAAAAGAGACAAACTGAGTTGCAAGGACTGAGGACACGTCTGATGTATACTGAGCACGCAGCTGCAAAAAAGCATTGTCTGTACTGGACAACAGTTCTTTCTAATTTTAAACCTTTTAAAGCAGTTGTCAAATTCACTTATTCCTCTAACTGGGTGTCTGAGCTGTGCTGTTGTTTTCTAAATAGCTGCATAGAATACAAATACTCTGAAATGGTCCTCTCAAATTCTGGAGCGGCTGGACCCCACACAACTTATCAAAAATGTATCCTTGAGTACCGCGTGTACTTCTAAGGTGACACTTGTTCTCCATGATGTTAGAAGGTTCTGAGCTGCTGTCTTTAAATCTTCAAAATCCACCCTTAATTTGTTGAGTGTATCTTTGGAATTTTCTAGATGGTGCACAGCCGTCTTGTAGTTTGATCTTTTCCGGAGGGCCTGAGAAACTGTAATGACCATCTCCAGTATTTTCCTTGGAGGAACTAACTTTAGATGCAAACACAAAGTTTTTTATAATTTAGACATTTATAATCTTACATTACAGACTACTTTTTATATATTATTATTGCCATTGTTTATTGTTATTCAGTATTAAGAGTATGATGTGTATTATAGTCCTTAAGATAAATTCAAAGTTCTCCATAGCCTTTTTGGAGGTTGGATGTGTCCTGGACAGCATAACGATATTAAATAGTTTCTGCCTGATCTTGTGGTAGTGGAACCGCAAGAACTTCACAGCACCTTCTCAAGGTGTCTAACATGTAGGGCACAGCCTTTTTTGGGTGTGTTTGGAGAGGCGGTTTTTTCAACTGTTTCCATTGATTGATGTTTCCACTAAAATACACACACAGCCTTTGCACTGTATTGTAGAAATTTTGTATTTCTGTTATGCCTTGGTAGACATCATTTAAAAATTTAAAAACTCAACACTAATTGGCCTGTGCCAGAGTGCTTCTAATATTAAGACCAGGTTCAGATTACGTGCTGTATAGTGGACATATATATCATTAGGCTCTCCATCTAAAATTTGTATCTGAACTCCGGTGTAAACTCCACTCATTGTGCTTGCAACGTCTTGCCCTTGACCACTGAGATCCACTTGTTCTCTATCAATTGGACTATTTCCTTTTCCAGACTAAAGGCACTTCAGCCACTGACATTATGGAATCTGAGAAAACTTACTTTTACCTCCTTTGGCTGTTCATATTCATCCATTTCCATGAAAAGATACCTAAAAACATGTCTCAGATGTTACTTTTGTTATGTCCTGTGTTGTGTCCAAAATAACTTAATAATATTAAATATCTCTAATTTCTATCACAAAATCGTTCTTAACCATTTCAACAGTTGAATCAGTTAGTTTTGTTATGTCCTGTGTTGTGTCCAAAATAACTTAATAATATTAAATATCTCTAATTTCTATCACAAAATCGTTCTTAACCATTTCAACAGTTGAATCAGTTAGTTTTGAATTGTAGTTCCGGTAACGCCTGTTAAGTAAATGTTGAAGTATGGGATCATTTCCATTGCTAACTTCTCCAGTTTTTCACAATGCTGTCTAAAAGCAAAACTGGTGAAAGACCTGCCTTAATTGTTTCTAGGAAGTGGTCCTTTTGGCCTACATGGACCTTTGTTGACTGTAAATAGTTTAGTGGTGTTGTTGTCAATATCCATAGGGAATAAATCCCTGTACGTTAGGAATTCAACATTAGTGTCTATTCTACCTGGGTCTGGGGCTCACATGTCACTCAGAATATTTTTATTTATAGGGAGTAGGAAAGGGTGGGCAGGGACGATGAGAAAAAGCACCATCTGCACCATTTATGGCACTGGCAACATTTTGCCAGAATCCTCTTCCAGAGATAATTTAAAAACAGATGTTATCTCTGGTACTTTGGCAGTGATTTTTTTGTGATAATTGCTTACTATTGCATTTTTTAGCACTGCTCCTATATTTTCTTTTTCTTATAATGAAACCCCCTCCATTGTTGTTCAGTAAGTACAGTACCTAGTGCAAATTATATGCCCAGCAATCTGTTGCCAATGACATCACACACCATGGCACACCAGTTTTTCAATAGTTTGTGTCACCTGAAAATGAACAAAATATTTATTTCTGCTTTCAAAAATGGAATATATGTTAAAAGTTGCTTTGCCTCACTGCCTTTTCAAGGGCATTCTCTACACCAGATTCTAGAGATGCAGGGTGGGACTCCGACAAGGTTTTCTAAATTATAAATTCAAGATTAAGCTGAATTAGAGATACAGTAATCCCTCGCTATATCGCGCTTCGCCTTTCGCGGCTTCACTCTATCGTGGATTTTATATGTAAGCATATTTAAATATATATCGCAGATTTTTTGCTGGTTCGCGGATTTCTGAGGACAATGGGTCTTTTAATTTCTGGTACATGCTTCCTCAGTTGGTTTGCCCAGTTGATTTCATACAAGGGACGCTATTGGCAGATGGCTGAGAAGCTACCCAACTTACTTTTCTCTCTCTCTCTCTCTCTCTTGCGCTGACTTTCTCTGATCCTGACGTAGGGGGATTGAGCAGGGGGGCTGTTCGCACACCTAGACGATAGGGACGCTCATCTAAAAATGCTGAAAGATTATCTTCACGTTGCTACCTTCTGTGCAGCTGCTTCATGAAGCGACATGCTGCACGGTGCTTCGCATACTTAAAAGCTCGAAGGGCACGTATTGATTTTTGCTTGTTTGTTTTTCTCTGTCTCTCTCTCTCTCTCTGCTCCTGACGGAGGGGGTGTGAGCTGCCGCCTTCAACAGCTTTGTCCGGCGGCGCTTCGCATACTTAAAAGCCAAACAGCCCTATTGATTTGTTTGCTTTCCTCTCTCTTTCTGACAGTCTCTGCTCCTGACGCGCACTCCTTTGAAGAGGAAGATATGTTTGCATTCTTTTAATTGTGAGACGGAACTGTCATCTCTGTCTTGTCATGGAGCACAGTTTAAACTTTTGAAAAAGAGACAAATGTTTGTTTGCAGTGTTTGAATAACGTTCCTGTCTCTCTACAACCTCCTGTGTTTCTGTGCAAATCTGTGACCCAAGCATGACAATATAAAAATAACCATATAAACATATGGTTTCTACTTCGCGGATTTTCTCCTTTCACGGGGGGGTCTGGAACGCAACCCCCGCGATGGAGGAGGGATTACTGTATTGCACTCAAAGCTCACTAAAAAGTTTTTTTTTAGTACATCTGATGTTGCTGAATTCTCGTTTAAATTAATCTTACACATTCATTACAAAAGCATTATAACCTAATGTCATTCATTACCACCTTTTTTTGTCAGAGACAGGATTTTCTAGCTTATCTAATGTTGCCGCATTTTTACTTACACTGTTGTTGAAATTAATCTGATATATTTGCTAACAAAATGGCTAAACTATTTGAAATGACAATTAATAATATATTACATTTAAATTATTATGTCATTTTTCTCCATTGCTCTTTTTTGTCAGCGAGTGACAAAAAGAAAAGATATAGTAATAAAACAGGTTAAAAATATGTGTTCCATAATATTAAATTGTCAGTTTTACTTGTAAAAAGTGCCTGTTGTAAGTCAGTGAACCTCTGACACTAAAGTAGCACAAAGATGTTCACAGTAACGTAATGCACAAGAGAAACATTCTGACATTCAAAACTTTCTAGAATAAACCATGATGTACAGTACTCTTGTCTTTGTGAACTACCAAGAGCTTTTAAACCATCAGCCAAAATAAGGTTTAGAAAGAAAGCCCCTCGTCAATTGTGACACACATTACATTATACTGTAAGATCATAAAGAGTAGCATATTAAATAGATTCAATTACAATATGCATTCAACCTCTTTATTATTTTTATAATAGTACATGGATAGAACTTCATTTGTCCCCAGTAATAGTACATTTTTTTTAGTTAAATATTAGAAATATAAAATGCTTTAATTGATGGTCTGCCAGTACAATAGAAACACTCACTATACAAACTGGTAAGTATGGTATGGTACATGTAAAGGTGATATTCAAACAGATGTTTGTAGTAACATTCATTGCAGTATTTCATTCAACAAACGTTTTATTTATGAGTATTCATTTGCATTTCTCCATTCAGTGTTGAGTGCTTGATGTTGATGTTGAGACATCTTTTAATATTGTCTCTTGGTGGTTGCACTGTTTAACAGAATAATATGTTGCTAAATCTTCATTTTTGTATAATTATTTGATGGCATTATTCGACTGACATTATGTCATCACTGGTACTGGTAACCTAATGCATTGTGAAGTGCAGCATCTCCCTTGTGCAATGTTTACTGGACTTTATCATTGGACATCCTCCCACATCACTGCTGCAGCATCAGTCTTCCATGGCTCCCTCCTTGTGGCTCTAATGGTCTTTTATTTCATGAATCCAACTCGTGGCACATTCAATCTGGCAGCTCTATCACACACAACTCACTTGGGCTAAGAGATAATACCAGTTACACCTACAGGTGAGTGAGATGATCAAAGTCAGGAACTTTTTCAAGACTTATCAGTAGCCATTACTCAGGCTAATGGATTTAAGGAGAGGGATGAGTCTCATAAGTGCTCAGCTTTCAGTGTCTTTATCTCTGTTTTCCACACAAACATCCTCTGGACAGCTTCTTAGGCTGGGTCTGTCCCTTGCTGACAGTGCCTTTCTAAGGTCTGTGTGACCAGGAGCTCATCTAATCTGTACTACGTCTTTTAATTTTTTACACACTACTATAAAGCTGGAGACATTCAAGTTGTTGTTTTTTTTCTTTATTTAAATTACTCTCCAATAGTATTTACTGTTTATCTGTTTTTAACAATATGATTTTCCCAGTATTCAGTCATGTGAAAAAAATGCACAGGTTAAAATAAATGATATTGCAAAATAAGAGTTAAATATTTCCACAGACACAGAGTTTTATACAGGTTCTAATATTACAGTTATAAAGAAAAACTATTTGATACCTGTTTTACTCAAGGACCTATAGTCTGACTTCTAGTGAAATTATTTTTCTTGGCCCAGACTTTGTCTAGCATCTTCTAATTTGTTTTGAATACCTCTTTGTTCTTTCTGTTCCCCTGAAATGTATTACATACTGCTGAAAAGCTCTAATGTTTTTACTCTCACTGTTCTGACACATGAAATATCAGCCTCTTCAACTTACAGCAGCATGCACACTCATTTCCTTGGTTAGACAGTGCAAACAAAAGAAGTCATTTCTCAGAAGAGTTGTGTAAAATACTGTGTCAAAGTCCAATTTTCAGTGTGAGTTTATATCTCCATCAAAAGTTTGAATATACATCTTTTTATATAGGCAGTAAACATCTAATTTAAACAAAAATAAAATCATCTAGTAGTGAAACAGGCATAGTCTCTGAACAGTTGACACAGAGGAACTCTCTAAGTTAGTTATGCTAAAGTGAATGCCTTTAGGAATCATTTGTTTAGGACTTCAGAATATCTTGACACCTGGTTCATTTTAGAAATAGTGTGTTCTTTACTGTTATGTTCTAGAATTGTATTGCATATGCAATGTTGAGTTTTTCTCACATAAAAGTATGGTCAAGGGAAAAACAATGTAAACAATGGTATTACATTCCACATAATGTGATAATGCTATACATTTAACATTAAGTCTAACACCTTTGAAAATGTTATTGCAGCAACTGTAGGTTAAATACTGAAAATGTGCAGGTATTAACCATGGTTGCTGCTTAAAAAGCTGTCACAATCAAAGTTTGGCCTCTTGACAACCCAGTCCTGCATATTTTTTGAAAGAAAAAAAAAAGGGGGCGGTATTGTGAACGATAAAGTCACATAGTTTTTCTCTGGGTAAGAAAAGTCTGTACTTACAGGCAGTGGCTGAATTACAGTTGTTGATTACCCATTTTAAATACACAGTTAATTACAGGTTTAGTGAACAGTTTCTTGTGTCTTGTGACAAACGAGTCTCTGGAGTCAGGATGTTTTCTTTGGCATGCCAGTGCCAGCTCTTATTGATTCTAACTTTTTACATACCAGCACAGCAAAGAACTGGGCAAGACTTGCCCAAGAAAAAAAACTTAATTGTAAAAAATATAATTGGCACTCTTCACTTTTTGTTCTCTAGAATAACATATTTTTAAATACTCCTTTAAGTAACAGATTCATGTAAACCTACATTAGCATAAGGCAGTTCAAGTGATAAGGCAACTTAATCAAAATCAGAAGGGGGAGCAGAAGTTTTTGCCATGATATTAGTGACAGAAGACTAAGGTTACACAGTAGAATAGTGCTGAAGAAATAATGAAAACTCCAATTTTAAAACATACAGTACCAGCAATTTGTTTCTTTAAGTACTGGAATTAAACAGTAAGTTTAAAAGACCTTATTCTCAGCAATTTGTTGTTCCACTCTTTTGACACACTGTAGACTCCACATGGGAAAGACTGACAGGCTGGAAAATTCAAAGGGTCATCTGCAGCAAGGTGCATTCATATGGAGTTACAGGGAAATGCTCAATTGTGCGATGCACCAGGGATGAGTGATTGAGGCAGGGAAAGTTATTCATTATTTGCTTCAGTACCATTTTGGTACTAGTACTGAGGTCTGGTATCGAGGCTCACGTGCACTGCAGGGTTCACGAGCTCCAAGGAATGGAAGCAAGGAAACGAGACGGATGTAAAGGGCTACTGTGCCTGTTGAACGACGTCTCCTCTAGCTGAGGAGACTTTATAGGGTGTGCAGAGGAAACATCACTTTTAGTTGAATTCACTGAGGCTCAAAGTGATTTTTAAAGGTACAGCTGCTGATGGTATTATAACCAGTGGATTTTAACCATTTAGATTATTAACAGTATTTATGAGATTTTACCTGCCTTGAACACTGTGCTTTTATCAAGGAGTATTCATTTAATTATTCAAGAAAAAAATGCACTGATCTTTGTTTTTTGATTACTACTTTGTTTGTGAACTCAAAGTAACTTTTACATTTGCACTTATTATTTCTGCTATATATCCTCATTGCCCAGTCCATCTTGATACACGACTGTCAATGTCCCATGTTCAAGGGATTAATGCCAGTGGCTGGCAACCCAGGCATCACAATAGCCTTCATCAGGTTTGCAACTGAAAGGTAAACAGGAAGTAACAGATATTAGGAACGGAAGGAGGAAAAAAAGCCAGGACAGATGAAAGGCAAAAAGATGAGAGTAGTAGACAAAAACCTGCCATTCATGAAGATGAAGGAAGAAGTTTTAAAAGCTAGTCAGCTATTAAGACCTAGTGAAATATGTGACCCCAGGCTGAGAATGAGCTTAACATCTTCTGTTTTTCTTTGAAAAGTGTCTTTGCAGCCCTGTGAAAGAATACAAAATGGGAGATCAGTGTGGCTATGATCAAGAGATGTAAAGTGTCTTACAACAGGCTTTGTAAGATCCTTGATCTTAATGGCCCAAATGTGTTCCCTGAAACAATCCGCTAGCAATAGGGAAATGCAATAAATAAGATTTTTAAACTGACAAAAATCTCAGTTGTTTAATATTGAATTTAGCAGAGGGACTGGATACAAGGGTATTATAGGTGACATGTTTGCAAGTGACACATTAGCTCCTGTTACAGCTGAAAGTACCTGTTGAGGAATTTGGCATTCAAATGTGAAGTGATTTGCAGACAAGATGTTTGCCTTGAGTAGGTAACAGACAGAAGGAGATCAAGGGAAGATTAGGTAAAAATGCTCATGTGGAAGGATCAGTCTACCAAACTGAGAAATTTTGGTTGATCACCTGTAGGTGAGAGAGTATTAGAATGGAATAGGAAGACCAGCAGAATGCAGGTTTATTATTGGGGTTCCTCTGAGAGTAGATGTTAAGAGGTCTACTCATGGCTTGATTGATGGCACTCTCCACAGTATAAGAAGGGATTCCTCTATCAATTAGGAAACTCCTCATTCCGAGTGCTACAGTATATTACAGAAGTTGATCTCATCACTACAGTGGAGATGGAATCTAAGGAAAAAGAACTCTTAAAGAGGGTAAGAGTTTTTAGCATGCCAGTGAGGAAGGAGCTATGGAGAAGGTAACTGTGTGACTTAGTTCACTTGTAATTAACAGAGGTTATAAATTCGGAAAAGCTGATAGAAAAACTGATATCTAAAAATGGTATATAAATAAGAGAAATACATGAAAAATAGTAAAATCATTAATGAATTCTTGTAGCTGGCTTCTGGTGCAACAGACAATATTAACAAAGTTGGCATATCTTTTGTAAAGGTCCAGTAAAAAGACTAGGTAGGAAGTAAAGAAACTCTTAGAATCATCCATCCATCCATCCATTTTCCAACCCGTTGAATCTGAACACAGGGTCACGGGGGTCTGCTGGAGCCAATCCCAGCCAACACAGGGCACAAGGCAGGAACCAATCCCGGGCAGGGTGCCAACCCACCGCAGGACACACACACACACACACACACACACACACACACATATTTAGGTTGCAATCTGGTACCCATTACAAGTTCACTGACATGGTGAAAAAAATTATTATCAAAAGAGAAAGCATGAAGGGTAAGAACCAATTCTGCCTGTTATGAGTGTGTTCATGGATGCTGCACTAAATGTCTTTTGAATGCACACCTGAGGGCAATGAGACTTTCATCATGAGGAATGACTGATGTACAGAGAGGTAATGTCCATGGTAAAGATAAAGCAGTCAAGACCATAAATCCTAAAAACTGTCAAACAACTGGAAAGTATAGTTAGGATCTTTTATGAAAGGAGACCTTCAACCAGTGGTCTCATTAGACTGTCAAAGAAAGCTGAAATATGAATAGTTGGACAGGTGAATGAAAAAACAATAGGACATTTAAGACTGTCAGGATTGTAGATTTTGGGAAGAAGGTAAAACTCTCTGGGTTTTCCACAAAGAGGTCTTTAACACTAGAATTACCAAAGCTTATGAAAAAACTCGTAAATCCACCCCACCTTAAATCCGCTCGCACCTCTCCATTGCCATCTTTTGTCTTGTACAGTAAATGTGTCAATAAGCCCAAGCAGCAAGCCGCCTACTATCCCATCCTCACACCGCTACAGAAATGGCAAAAATCACACTCCCAGCTCAAGTCTTGTTTATCAGGGAGTGAAGTAGTACCTAAAGCTGTAAAGGCTAAAAAAATATGTTGTTATTTGGAACACATGCATTTCATGTGTGTTCCATGTCTACAAAGATCTATGTAACTATAGGATGACAGGAAATGCAAGAAATGTTGAACACATACCTAAAAGACAAACTTTTTTTGTAGGACTTACCTCCTGCTGGTAATCATCTGTCAGATTCTGTTTTCTGCTGCATGCCTACATATCTGAAATATTTTAGCTTGTCCAATCCTGGGTGTCAAGAGTATGAGCAAGGTTGATTGTTAAAATCTCTGCAAACTCGTAAATATAAAATGTGCTTGTTTTTTGGTTGATTGTTAAAATCTCTGCAAACTCGTAAATATAAAATGTGCTTGTTTTTTGGCAGAATGATGTCTAGGGAAAATATCACACTTAATAATTGTTTATCACAGTTATCCAAGTACTGATAAATGCACGCATCTCCCCAGGGCGGGAGTCAGTGCTTGTTGGCATGTAAAAAAAAAACCAAAAAAAAAACAAAACAATGGGAAACTTCAACTATAAATAGAAATGTATTAATTAACAAAGCAGAAAATGTATATCGTTGTTTATAAATGTTCACATTTTTCATACATAGTGCATATTGTATATATTTCAGATCCCTGATTCCATCTATCTACTATATAATAAAACACTAAGGTCTGTGTCCAGTCCCTCAGAGCAATCTGATTGGTCAATTTGAATTGGTGATATGATGAAAAAGGAAGTGCAAGTGTGAGACAGAGGAAGAGGAGTAAAAGAAGCCCACTGAGAGAGTGGCCTTCAAAGACAGAAAGTATAAACCCAAACAACGGGTGAGAAAGGCATCTTGAAAATAAAGAGTCTGAGAAGCAGGTTTTATGGGAATGCACTTGCGAGTAGGAGTTCCAGTGAAGAAACACAGACATGAATACCGAGGACAGTAGCTGAAAGTGCACATAGGGCAAAAAATATCAAATATTATTACATGATTTTATTACCTGTCTTTGACAGTTACTGTGTCTAATAAACCAATAAAGATCAGACCCTCATTGGTTATAGCATGAAAGTGCTGCTAATCTAATAGTTTCATTAGGGCATTTAAATTATACTGTGGTGTAACTTAATACCTGAAAAGTTATCTAAAGAATCTAGCATATAGCAGTTAAAGAATACTCAGACTGTTATACTGGCTAGTCTGTATGCTGAAGTCAATGCTGTTTGGAGACTGTAAAACATTTGTTTCTTTATTGGGATTGTTTTCAGTTAAATCTTATTTTTTTGTTGCCCCTGAAGACCTTGAAAGGATTTTAACAACTTTTTTTTAATCAGCAGTATGTAAGTGTGTATGCTGTATGTGACAGTTAATATGAGTTTACATATCTTATGTTTGTTATATTTCAGAAGAATTACACAAATCAGTTAATTAAGTAAAATTCTTTATACATTTTCTTACAAAAGTACCTTTTTATACAGAATTTTTGGATGAGGTGGGAAATATGTAGGACACAAATGAAAATAGAAAAATTGCAGTGTTTGTTGTGATGGTGTTTATAAAGAGCTACCAAACACTGAAGAATTTTTGGGTAATTACCTACTGAATATATACATTTTTTTCCAGAGATAGCAAAACTTTTCTTATTCCAGTTAAAAAACAGTAAATGAGTTTAAATTCCTTTAGTTAATTGTGATTAGAGGTATGACAAATGTTATCACACTAAGGTGCTTATAGCACACTGATAATTCTTTTTTTAATTACTACAATGTTACTCATGGCTATTGCCTGTATCCAACTTGAGTTGCAAAATGAAAATGAAAGAAAGATTGCAAACATTTTTACAACTGGAATGAATGTGGGTTAAGTGACTTGTTCAAGGTCAGCGGTGAGGAGTGAAAAAAAGCTTTCTGGTGTCCAAGGTGTTAACTATTAGACAACGTGACTCAACTTAGGGTGAGGATAAGGTGTTAGATGTAGAAGGACATTATTTCGAAGAGGGTTATTAGCAGGTCAGACTCTTTGCTAACACTGTATGTTAGAAGGTGAAGATCTATGGTATCTCCAAAGGTGTTTTATAAGTGAGGATTGATAGAATTCAAGTAAGGTTTGAATTGAGAACAGGCAAGAAGGGCAGATACTTGAAGGCATCTCTTTATATTGTAGGTAAGGTATAACCCTCGGTAAATTTTTAGTAGATTATGTCAAGATTGAGGAAAGATATGGAAGAAGATGATCCGCTGTGGCAACCCCTAACGGGAGCAGCCGACAGAAGAAGAAGAAGATTGAGGAAGATTATATACTCTCTGAAAATTTGATTGTTACAGCCTTTTCCCATTTTTGGCTAGAATTATCTAAAGGTGGGTTGTGGTAGAAATACTGGTAGTAGCTGGAGGAGTAAGAGTTGTGAATTGAGTTATAGTTCCTTGCTTGAAATGAAAGAAATATTGTTGTGGGAGGCTTTATTAAGAACAGAATTGTTCAAAACATGCATGTACAAATTTGAGTATAAAAATAGTTAAAGGTTTTCATGTCATATATATGTCATATATTGACTAATGGATATTTTAACAAGATAATCAGTTGTATTTTGAACTCTAAGATTGTTGCAGAATTTGTAATGATTTCTAAGTCTCAGTCTTTATTTGTTTATGTAGCACTCATCATGCAAAACAGCAGTTCAGAGTGCTTTACACTAAATAAAACAAGAAACATATAACAATAAATAACCTGTTCCAAAGCATGGACCATAAACTTTAAATGAAGCCTCCCCATAATCTTTGTTCTTACCATCATAATAGATAAAAGGCCCGAGCCAGAAAATCAAAGGGATTAATTGGGAATGTATCTTATGAACAGGATGGAAGTATAAGATGGTACAAGATCATTAGAAAGTTTTAAAACAGTTAAAAGAATGTTTAAACAAACAGAAAATCTACTGGTAACCAATGTAAAGACCTTAAAATTTGCATAATACGATTTTTCTTTCTGGACGTAAAGGATAAATGTGGTATTTTCCAGGTCAAAGGTATTGCTTCACTGTTATGTTAGATACTAATTTCCAACATGAAACTGTGTTCTACAATTAAGTATTTTTTTATAAATTAAAGAATACCTACCTGACCTTTTGTTTTACAATGAAAATGAAGGGGTAGGTTTCCAAACATGAAAATAAAAGCCTTAAAACTTTACAAATATGTAAATTGTTTATGTCATTGAATATTGATCTGTTGTTTGAGATTGCACATATATTGTAAAAAGTATCCTTGTCATTTTAGGAAGAAAAATGAAGAGAAAAATATTTTTGATGAGATTTAGCCATTTTAAAAACAGACCTCACTGCTCATGACAACCTTTCAGCTCCAGGGTATGGATTCCTCCAGCATATCCATTTCACGTCAAACTCCTTTCTTGGCACTGTTATACAATAGATGGCATTACTGAATGTTGCAGCTCAGGATTTCTTCTGTAGAAAAAAAGGTTGCACTTACAATCATTCCTACCCTTTCATTACATGTGATGAAGAAGATCATAGACAAATTTAAAACACCTGCTTCCATTATTATATTCATGAATCACAGAAATGTTATGGACTTGAGTAAATGTTGACTGAGAAGAAACAGTGAAAGTTACTAATCACTTTTACTCACTCAGAAACATTGTCCTCATTTTTTCTTTTATTATCATATCCCTAGCAAAAGTGACTTAACATGTGCTATAAAATTCCAGTTTTGATTTGTGGTGCTATAATCTGTTTCATTGTGTCTTGTTTTTGCATAATGTGTCTTCTTCATTTTCACACACCCAAACACCACATAAAATGCCTAATACAAAGTGTTGATTGGCAGTGTAAATGTAGTATTGATAAGCAGGTGACCTTGATTTTTCAAAAATGTAACTCTTTGACAAATATATAAGGCAGTGTGAACATTTCTGTTATTTATTGTCAAGCGCACAGAGTACAATGTGTACATGACACATGCACACCGCGCTACCATTCATCTTCAGTCACTCTCTGCAGCTGTATAAAATATAACAACACAAAAAGTAATAGACGTCAAGCATCCCCTGCCACAATCACTCCGTCCTTTGGGTTGCATAGTTCATTATTTCATTTAGGCAATTCCATAAATAAAAAGTCCAGGAATGGCATTAGATGGTTTTTTCACACAACATGGAGCCATTAGTATACACCTTGCACCAGTTTCCACATGGAGAAAAGAGAAGACAGCACAGACTGGAAGGAGCAAGCTGTGAAAGAAGAGCAAAAGTATAGGAAGGTGGCATGCTCACAGCAGACCCAACAATTAATGAAAATGTGATAAATAGTCAGTTTTCTTTGCTTGATGTGAACATACATATGACGTGGTAACCAGAAGAACCAATGCAGAGTGGAACTTGACTTATATGAGGTGCTATTTGGGAAAAATAATCATACTATTTGAATGTGTATCTGCCATTAAATCACTGTGTCTGTATGTGATTCAGTGTGTGCACCAGTGCTGCAGCTAAAAATATATATATAATTTGACTATGTGTGACATAAGAAGAAAATACTGAGTACAAATGTACCGTGAGGGCTTGCTGTGTTTTGAATAATTCTTTTAATAATAATAATAATAATTCTTTGCATTTATATAGTGCTTTTCTCATTACTCAAAGCGCTCAGTAATTGCAGGTTAAGGGCCTTGCTCAAGGGCCCAACAGAGGGGAGTCTCTTTTGGCGTTTACGGGATTCGAACTATGGATCTGCACTGGCAATCGGAAGGTTGCCGGTTCGAATCCCGTAAACGCCACAAGAGACTCCCCTCTGTTGGGCCCTTGAGCAAAGCCCTTAATCTGCAATTGCTGAGTGCTTTGACTAATGAGAAAAGCGCTATATAAATGCAAAGAATTATTATTATTATTATTATGGTATTCAATCAGACAAATAATAACATACTGTAATAGATGGAAAAAAAGAACAAGATTCAACCTTCACTCATTAGTTGATGAATTGAGGAATTCAAGCATTGATGAATCACAGATAGGTATTTGAATCTGATAATATCATGGCATACTAACTGCTCTGTTGCTATGTCAGACACTTGGCACACTAGTCATAGCAGAACATAACCATTGATGAAACTGAACTAGGCTGACTAAAGGAGGAAAATATACAGAACACAACACAATTTCAGGGCTTTCTCGGGTAGATATAAAAGAAGAGAGTTAAATCTAATGAAAATTTAAAAAAAGAACCAATCATTCAGTGTCTACAAAGCAAAGAAAAATTTTAATCTTGGCAATGATCATTAAATTTAAAAAGGCAGACCTAGTGACTTGAAATGTGTGGGCCTCTACACATAAGGCAGGATCTAAGAGTACTCCGAGATTTTAAAATTGATTTTTATTATTGGCCATGGGTGCTTTTTAATGGGTACTGAGAAATTAATTCTTCAGTTCACCCAAATTAATCAATACTTCAGATTTCTCTATATTTAATTGTAGAAAATTCGGATTCTGATTCAGCCAGCAGTTAGTCAGCAATATATGTAATTAGTTTAACAAGACAGCTTAAATTACCTGGGGAAACTTCAATATACCACTGCGTATCACTTCTAGTTATAGACACACAGATTCAGCATGCTAAGAGGAGGAGGATGCTAGATTCTAATTATGCAGAAAGCAATACTGGTATAGTTTCAGAACTGCATGCAGTTAACACAAACACATTTCCTGAACAACAGTAAAGCTGAGGGTAGTATTCATCTCTAAACCAAAAGCATAAAACAGCAGTTCTTGTCGTCTTAGAAGGATGGAGGAGAGAGTCCTGATTTTTTTTATGGCCCACGGAGACATATTTAGTGCCACATGTGGAAGATTGCAGAGCTTTGAATTTCCTTGTCCAGATGTTTTTGTCTCTGCTGGCTTTGGTCATATCTTGTGATGAATGGCTGTAGTGTAGGTCCAGCCCTTCAAGTTTCAAAAGTGATCATCTTTTGTTAGCATACAATGAATTCCTCCTCAGATTTTCTGCTATAACTGACCTCTTGTATACCATACCAAAGAAAAGAGTACAATTCAACTAAACTAACAACAAGGTGGCAGTAACTTTGAGCAAATAAGCAGAAAATGATGGCAATCATAAAACAACACAATTCAAAATTGCTTTGCAATCATATAAGCAAAGTATCAATTTTGAACTTAATCTCATAAAAATAAAAGAACATAAAAGAACCATAACATTAATTGGAATACAAAGGGCACCTCCAGGGTGTGTTTACAACAGAAATATATCTGGACAGTGTGTCAGTCCATCGATTGTAAGGCTTTCTTATACACACACACACACACTTTTACGTATAAAGGGGCGATGTTGCAATTGCTAATCAACCTAATAAAGGACATCTTTGGGGAATGGTTTGGGAAACCTTTGCAGACAGATGGAAAACAAGGAAACTGCAAGTAGAAAACAACATTGAATGCATTTTTTAAATCTGAGTTTCTGTCAGTCTCTCATACATCTGATTTGAACATTTGAACACAGTATTCTTTTCTATTCTATTTGCATGAACCTTGAACATTTCTTTAATTTAACTTGTTAAATAAATTGGGTAATTTCCCAGAATGCTGGATCAGATATTTCTGGAGTAAAACTGGTTTCTATAACAAGGCCAATCTGTGAACATACACTTTTAGAAAAATCTTTATCTGCTAATAATAGTGGATTGATTAACCAGTTGCTTCTTATGTCAGGCATGATATGTTATGAACTCCATAATAAGTGGCATGTAATCAGAAAGAATTAAGACATTAGAGTTGCATGATTTAAAGCATAGTTGTTAAGGAGAGGTAGTACTTTACACATCCTTATCTTACATCAAAAAACAATACTATACAGAGGAACTACAAGGGCCAATGTGGGGGCTGAGAGGAGCTGTAAATAGGTGAGTTGTAGTAAATAAAAACATGACAAGTCCTCTTATGAACCAATAATAACAGTGCGTGAAAGAGTTCATTCTAGAAGTGACTGTGTAGTGTGATGTTAATTAGGCAAAGAATTACAATCTGAAGCAAAGATATGTTAATCATGAGAGAAATGGTGAGTGAGTGAGGTAGATAATTTAAACTACTTTATATAAATCTTTCCATAAGCAAAGCCTGAGTAATGTAAAGTTTAATACTTCTGCCCTGGGAAAGGATACTAAGAATTGCTTGGCCAGACATCAGCTGTAAAAATAAATTAAGAAAGAGCTGAGAACTTGAAATGTAAGCTCTAAGCAAGAATCATAGTTGAGGGATCAAAGCAGTTGGTCTGAAACACAAGAAACTCAATAATGATGGGGAAAAAAATCAATCTGTAATCAGTGAACTAAAGGTCTTATGGCAACCATTTTTGCTATTGTGACCCTTCCCCTATTTTTCAGATTTTAGGTGCCGAGAGTAGGTGGACAATCTCTAGTAGGCATGCCACATTTTTCATTTTCAACCATGTGGACTGATCAGACCATAAAATTGGTGTGGTGTCACAGTTTATTCCACCTCACCATGCTGAATTCTAAGAGAAGGCGTGGAGACTATTAAAAAGGGATACCGCAGAGACTGCTGTAATATCCTTTCATGAAGAAATCAGAAGTGTATAATGTAGGATACATCTCAGAAGAAAAACAAGGAGCCCGGGTAGCTTACTCACACCATGTATGGGAAATATGTTGTGTAACTGTAAAGAAGCTGAGAAGAATGGCAGTTCAGCAGTATTCTGTTCAGGAGGAGGAATTCTGTCCAAGAGGCTACTTCCAAGTATCCCACTGGGAGAATGAGCCACTTAAGAGTTAACTAATGAGTTAACGAATCTAATTAATGATTGTTTGCTTTTCAGTCATTTGTAAATAGTACTAGTGTGAATGTATAGTAACCTAGTGCTGGCGTGAGGTTTGACCAGAGTCCCTAATAATCTTTTTTTTGTATCAAATTGTAAAACATCTCTTAAATTGTTCTATATTTCCCCCTTCGTAGGTCTGCAACGATGTACTTTGCAATGTATCATGGCATAGGCAAATGACAGTTATTGTCAAAGGTCGGTCTGTTAACTATTAATAACACATCCACTCCAAGGTATACAAAGTACCACTGCAAACCGAAAACAGAAAGGAAATGACATATTAAAAGTCAATTAATACAAATGCTACTATTGTTAAAAAGCATCATGAACCCTCTTGGCAGCAGCTTTAGCATTAATACAAGAAAGTAATAAATTTTCAGCACTGATTTAAATACTAAAACTAATGGGACCTCTGTGATAGTAAGTAGATTATTGCAGAATGTTGGAGTCGTGCAGTTATGGGCTATTCTTCCTGCAATAATTTACTGTAAATCAAAGCCATTAGTCCAATAATGATTTTTTGCCAACAGAAAGCTACTGTATTAAGTAACCTAAATAATTCACTCAGTGACTGGTTCATTATGTGAATCTTCTTCTTTTTGTGATTATATCTACAAATACACAAGAACTTCCAAAAATATGTTGCCTAAACAACTTATAAATATTTAACTCACATTATTAAGTTATCAAAAGAGAAAAATAATGTTAAATACACAAAATGCAACAATAACTGAGAGAAATTCAAAATTAAGAAGCAGAATCTATACTAATAAAAGGCAAAGCCCTCACTGACTCACTCATCACTAATTCTCTAACTTCCCGTGTAGGTAGAAGGCTGAAATTTGGTAGGCTTATTCCTTACAGCTTACTTACAAAAGTTAAGTAGGTTTCATTTAGAAATTCTACGTGTAACGGTCATAACGGTTGACAATGTCCACCATGTTAAACTTACTTATTTATGGCCCCATCTTCACGAAATTTGGTAGGCGGCTAACTGCGCTAACTGAAACCGATGTACTTACTTATTTCGGTGGTATGACGCCACTGTCGGCCGCCATATTGAGCTTTCCAACAGTCTTTGTTAGTTATGGGCCCATCTTCAAGAAATTTGGTACGCGGGTTCCCAACGCTAACTGAATCCTACTTACGTACATATACAGTGCATCCGGAAAGTATTCACAGCGCATCACTTTTTCCACATTTTGTTATGTTACAGCCTTATTCCAAAATGGATTAAATTATTTTTTTTTCTCAGAATTCTGCACACAACACCCCATAATAACAATGTGAAAAAAGTTTACTTGAGGTTTTTGTAAATTTATTAAAAATAAAAAAACTGAGAAATCACATATACATAAGTATTCACAGCCTTTGCTCAATACTTTGTCGATGCACCTTTGGCAGCAATTACAGCCTCAAGTCTTTTTGAATATGATGCCACAAGCTTGGCACACCTATCCTTGGCCAGTTTTGCCCATTCCTCTTTGCAGCACCTCTCAAGCTCCATCAGGTTGGATGGGAAGCGTCAGTGCACAGCCATTTTAAGATCTCTCCAGAGATGTTCAATTGGATTCAAGTCTGGGCTCTGACTGGGCCACTCAAGGACATTCACAGAGTTGTCCTGAAGCCACTCCTTTGATATCTTGGCTGTGTGCTTAGGGTCGTTGTCCTGCTGAAAGATGAACCGTCGCCCCAGTCTGAGGTCAAGAGCGCTCTGGAGCAGGTTTTCATCCAGGATCTCTCTGTACATTTCTGCAGTCATCTTTCCCTTTATCCTGACTAGTCTCCCAGTTCCTGCCGCTGAAAAACATTCCCACAGCATGATGCTGCCACCACCATGCTTCACTGTAGGGATGGTGTCAGGTGTCCTCCAAACGTGACGCCTGGCATTCACACCAGAGAGCTCAATCTTTGTCTCATCAGACCAGAGAATTTTCTTTCTCATGGTCTAAGAGTCCTTCAGGTGCCTTTTGGCAAACTCCAGCCGGGCTGCCATGTGCCTTTTACTAAGGAGTGGCTTCCGTCTGGCCACTCTACCATACAGGCCTGATTGGTGGATTGCTGCAGAGATGGTTGTCCTTCTGGAGGGTTCTCCTCTCTCCACAGAGGACCTCTGGAGCTCTGACAGAGTGACCATCGGGTTCTTGGTCACCTCCCTGACTAAGGCCCTTCTCCCCCGATCGCTCAGTTCAGATGGATCTAGGAAGAGTCCTGGTGGTTTCGAACTTCTTCCACATACGGATGATGGAGGCCACTGTGCTCATTGGGACCTTCAAAGCATCAGAAATTTTTCTGTAACCTTCCCCAGATTTGTGCCTCGAGACAATCCTGTCTCGGAGGTCTACAGACAATTCCTTTGACTTCATGCTTGATTTGTGCTCTGACATGAACTGTCAACTGTGGGACCTTATATAGACAGGTGTGTGCCTTTTCAAATCTGTCCAACCAACTGAATTTACCACAGGTGGACTCCAATTAAGCTGCAGAAACATCTCAAGGATGATCAGGGGAAACAAGACGCACCTGAGCTCAATTTCGAACTTCATGGCAAAGGCTGTGAATACTTATGTACATGTGCTTTCTCAATTTTTTTATTTTTAATATATTTGCAAAAATCTCAAGTAAACTTTTTTCACGTTGTCATTATGGGGTGTTGTGTGTAGAATTCTGAGGAAAAAAATGAATTTAATCCATTTTGGAATAAGGCTGTAACATAACAAAATGTGGAAAAGTGATGCGCTGTGAATACTTTCCGGATGCACTGTATTCGTCCATAGCCTGCAGTTCGGTCGCCGTGTGAGGCAGCGTTGGGTTCCCCATCCCCACGCCTCCCACGTAGTTGGCTGTCTGCCTATATAAGGCCGTCCGTCGCTCTGGTCTCTTCATTCCCTTCCTTGCTTCGCCACGGTATTCACATCTCCCTGCTGATAACTGCAGCCTTTTTATTTAATCCAGGGCTTCTCTGCTGTTTTATTGTTCGTTTATTATGATTATAGTTATTGTGTAGGTATTTTAGACTTAGTTTACATTGTTCAGGTACCCATTTCCTTTATCATTCCAACCGTACCCCCGTTATGTCTATCGAGGTGATCACCATCGATCAAAGAACTGTCACTTACCGAGTGGTTTCCATACCCGGAGATGGCGACTGCCTTTTCCATTCTCTGTGTTACATATTGCACAGCCATATCAGGCTCACTCTTGATATCTGGAGGAACATTGTGTCTTATGTATTGAATGACTGGGACAGGTTCAAGGTGTGGACTGATGACGGTACAGGAGATAATTATACTACACAGGAGCACTATAAGAGTGAAATGCTTAAGCCCTTCACCTATGGTTCTGCATGTGAGTTGATGGCTGCCGCTGAATTGTTCGGTTGTCGCTTTCAAGTGTTATCCATCCATCCATTCATTTTCCAACCCGCTGAATCCGAACACAGGGTCACAGGGGTCTGCGGGAGCCAATCCCAGCCAACACAGGGCACAAGGCAGGAAGCAATCCCGGGCAAGGTGCCAACCCACTGCAGGACACACACAAACACACCCCCACACCGAGCACACACTAGGGCCAATTTTAGAATCGTTCAAATGTTATGAAATGCCCAAATATTTTACACCTTTGGACAACCGCCAATGCCTCTTAAACATCTTTTGGTGACGATTTGAGTAGTGGACACTTTGATGTTTATGAATGTTTAAACTCTCAAAAGCTGGATGCGAAGTTATCAATGAAACCCATTTCAATTCAAACGCCTCCAATTTCCAGTAAGGCTCTGCTTTGCAATGACAATTAATATGTCTCAGGGACAGACCCTACAAAAGGTTGGCAGTGATTTGAGGCAAGATTGCTTTTCACATGGCCAACTATACGTTGCATGTTCAAGAGTAAGCTCAGTGCACAGCTTGGTGATATTACAACCGGAAGGCCGAACTGACAACGTGGTATACAAAGAGATCCTTAACAAATAATTATTGGTATATTTTCCCTCAGTTTAAAAAGGTTTACTTGTCTTCTTAATAAAAATTTTAAAGCAGTACTTCGCCGCTGCGAAGCGCGGGTATTTTGCTAGTACTTCAATAAGTAACAAAAAAAAACTAAATGAGAAAAGCAAACTGAATATTGCAATTAAATTTTGAACTAAAAATAAACCAACAAAAATTTAATAAACAGACAAAACTCCTCAAACCAGAAATCAGAAACAAAGAAACAGAAATTGGATCTGGTTAAAGGAGACAGCACTAAGGGGAGCCAAAGTAGACTGTTGCAAAGTAACTAATGCCCTTCTGGTAAATACAGTTCCAGTGACTGCAGCACCTGGGGGTATTATTTTAATTAGTGTCTCCACCCTGACCCTCTATGTCACAGGTTCGAATTTTGCAGTTTCCTTGCATTTAGCGCTTTGAGTAGTGATCTGCTATTATTATTATCACATAACAAAAACATACATTTGTTGTGAGTCTGTAACATCCTGTGTTACTTTTCCTTGTCACTTTTCCTCTGTTCAGTTTTATTCAAGAATCCAAAAATAAAACGGAATAAAAAAAATTGTTCAAATTCAGTTTTATTCAAGAACCTAAGAATAAAACTGAATAAAAAAATTGTTAAAAAGACATATTGATGTGAATGTCCATTTGCGAAGAAAAGTACCATCCACCATAGACATTGTGGTGTCTGATTGCTCAACACGACAGTCAAAGAAGAAATAATTGAGCTGCGTTTGTATATCTGCTTTTATCCCTTGTGGTATTAATGCTATATAGCACCTGACCCTGCACAGACTCACACAGAGGCACGTATAAAAGGAACACAAATCCTTTATTTTTCTTCTTCAGCTGGCACCACCACTCCTTCTAGGCAACCTCATCCTCTTCCTTCCGATTCTGGCCCTGAGTGGTGGTTGCTGGTTCCTTTTATGGCCCTTCTGGAAGTGCTTCCGGTGCTTGCTCACCTGTTTCCAATTGCACTTCCGGGTGGGGCCGAAGATTAGACCAGCTGGGCTCAGCGATCCATCCTGCGCCCCCTAGCGGCCACCCCAGATCCCCACAGGGTTGTGGAGAACTCCATCTCCCATGGAACCCTGCGGGAAACTGAGGCACCATCGTCAAGCAGGGAGGCTGCCACCAAGCTTCCCGGGGGAGATACTGAGGAACCCATGGCTGCTCCCACGGAACATAAGCAGAAGGGGTGTCCCGGCCAGGCAGGGGACCCGGCAGCCTGCCACACCCTTCAGCGCTATCTTTTACAAGTACCATAAATTTACACCAGATGTTACAGACTCACATCAAATGTATGCTTTGTGGTGAATAAACAAGCCTTGACACAACAAAAAAGGTTTGGGGCATATAATATAATATAATTAGAAGTGGCTTCAAAATGCAAAAGAGTCCAAAACAGAACTGAACAGGTTAGGAAACATGGCAGATATAGCTGAAAAACAGGAAGAGGAGGGATCTTGGGCCCGGAACTGTAAATGAGGTCATCAGGCTGTGACCTCTTGGGACGTGGAAATGACGTCATTAGGAGGTGGGCTCTTCTGCTTGTCTGGAAGTGACGTCTTCTGGGGCGGAACTGGAAGTGAACTCTTCTGGGCCGGCATTGGAAGTGACATCATGGGAGTCAGGTGGAATTTCATGCATTTGGTCTGCAGGGAAATAAGAGAAAGGATTAGTGCAGTCTGCCACCCCCTAGTCCAGGGGTGTCGAACTCCAGGCCTGGAGGGCCACAGTGGCTGCAGGTTTTCATTCTAATCCTTTTCCTAATCAGTGAACAGTTTTCATTGCTAATTAACTCCTTTTCCCTTCATTTTAACAGCCCTGTTTTTAAGGATTCAGTCCTCTGAATGTATTTCTTTCTTCATTAAATGGCAGCCAAACAGAAAGGAGATGTGAAACGAGCCAACAGATGACCAGCTAAATTGGGATTTCAAACTCCACACAATTTCACTCCAACCAATCTCTTAATGAGAAGCTGCTTCTTGCTGTTAATTAAACCCGTTATTTAATTCCATGGGTTGTTGCTCCTCTCATTCTGCAACAGCAGACATTTTCAAAACAGTTGATTTTTCTGTTTTTTCTATGAACAATGTCAAAATGTTTTGGTGACCCAAGAGATCAACCTTACCGAGACCTTCAGCTTTCTTTATTTTCAGATACTGCGTGATGGGCACAGGTGAGCTGGTCATGTGGCAGCTTGTTTTGTGTCTCATTATTGTTTGGCTACTAATTAAGGAAAAAAAGACAACTAAGGGGCCTGAGGCAAGTTAATTAAAACTAAGGCAAAAGAAGTTAATTAGCAACAAAAACTGGTCACTAATGAAGAAGATGGTTAGAATGAAAACCTGCAGCCACTGCGGCCCTCCAGGACTGGAGTTCGACACCCGTGCCCTAGTCTGACCGGAAATTACCTTGTTTTGAGCCCTTTAGCTGGGTACGTGTGTGACAGATTTTATTATGTGATAATAATAATAGCAGCTCTCTACTGAAAGCGCTAAATGCAAGGACGACACGAGAGTCGAACCCACGACATCGAGGTTGCTAACTAGTAGGTTTTCCACTGCGCCATTTGGAAAAATCGGATATGAAGCAGCGTTACAAGTGTGACAACTGGTTGAAAATGAAACTTGCAAACACACACGTATGCGAATGCCTTTTTCTTTGTACCGACTGATAGTTGGGCTCCAGCAACATGTCAGTTGAGCAATTTCTTTTTCTTCGGTTTTATTCTTGAATAAAAGCAAACTTGTTTTATTATACATTTTGTGAAAGTGTTTCTTGAATATTTGGGCTTCAGTCTTCACACATCCTACGCTTCACATTAAAATTATGTCATTATAGCTATAACATATGAAAACATTTTCTGTTTTTTTTCTTTGTTCAGCATGTCTTGCCTCGCATTTCCTCTGTCATGTATTTATATTTACACAGATCGTTGTAGACACGCAACACACATGAAATGTATATATTTCAAATCACGGTATTTCATTACCTATATAATTCTTTACAAATGCAACGCCAGATAAACACAGGCTTCAGCTGTGAGGATTACAGCAGGGTGATGCCTTCATCTGACTGAATGGAGGGTTGGTGGGGGGGTTTGGTATGTTAGCAAAATATTCATTTTGCAAAATAAAACCAGGCTGTTGGCACAGTGATAAGGAGCTATGAGCTTCTTGGCATATGTCAGGAAAACTTAAGGAGGTCAGGGACAACGAAAAAAATCATAAGCTTCAGGGATTCTAGTGTTAAGGGGTTCAGCCGTCATCTTGAGTCAGTCTAGCTGTTGACTCCAGCCTTTTTTTCTTTTTGACATCAAATATATGGGGTTGGCCTTTATGGGGCCCCAACTCTTAAAAATCTGTCTGTGTTATGTCTTACAAGTTGTATCTAGTCAACTAATGGGAGCTTAATCTTGCAGCATACCTTAGACTATATAAAGTACTTCCATTGGTTTTCATTACAATTTGTGACTTTGAGTAAAAGTGTCTGCCAAATGAATAGATGTGAATGTAACATACCTCAAGTTGTGAATCAAATGTTAGCTTAATACTTACTGTAGATAAACAACAAAGAGATCACTTTACCTTCATTTGTTTGTACATGTTGTTTGTTTTACTTACTATGTTCGTGTTACTTACTATGAAAGACTGAAAAGTGACTATATTATGGAGGTAAATATGTTACCACCTCATAGTCATGGATTGTGTCTCTTTGGTAATAAATCAAATTTAATTTCAGGTATCCTAAGGGGCGTCTATTACAATTTGAATGCTACAATGTTAAAGATTTATTATAAATAACAAGTTGTTAACTGTATTCTAAGGTTTTATATTTGGCATATTGGTCATTTTGTGATATGCTATCAGTGCAAATTCTTTTAAAGCAGCAAGGTGACTGGGCAGAGATGACATGAAACAATGAGGAACATTTATGAGAAATAATCAATCTAAACTCCCGTTAGGTCAACTGCACAGGAACTTTGTAAATTTATGACCTGAATAGATTGATATACTGCCCATCTCCAAACTCATGAAGGTTTGTTGAGTCTAAAAAAGTGAATAACTTTCAATTTAGAACTTCTGAGCTGTGAAATGAATTTGCAGGAACAGCAAAATATTGTCAAATTGGACCAAGCATGTGTACAGTTCAGATCCAGGGTCTATAGACAAGAAAACTATTAGCTGCAGTTTACATACATGAAAAAGGAAAAGGTGGTACAATCACTCTTAAAACAACCAAGGAATGAAAAAATAAATAAAATAGCAACAATAACCTGGTTGCTGGTATTGTGTAATCCTTTGATGCCAAACTTTCCTATTTTGTGTGCATATTTAATTATGGATAGAAGGCAGAACCATTTAAGCCTTGATATAGTATCTGAAATGTCACACAAAGTATTAAGTGTTTAATGCAAATATGTTCCTTGGCTTAAGAAAAACCTTTTATTTCCTAACATTTGTATGATACATGTGTGATATCTCTGGTAGCATATGTTTGCTATTTGTATTTTTTTTTTCATTTAGAGTCAGTGGGTTTGCATCCATACATATGGAGAAATGTGTGAGGTTGTATGCTTCTTCTTAACAACTCTGATCTGGTGATGAATGGTGTTTGGCGATGCCACCTCTGCATGCTATCAAATGACAGTCCAATCTCTTTATATGTAGTTCCTGGTGGGTGGAATGAGCTGCCCTCCTCCATTTGAAACTCAACTGCTTCTTCATAGGTTTAAGAAACATTTGAAGACTCTCTTGTTTGGTCAGTTTCTATCATATTTGTAAATATGGGAAGTGTAACTAGCTTATATTTTGTTTTAAGCTTTTGACTTGTGAAAATCAATTTTGTACCATTGTTCTGCAACACCTCTTTCCACCTCTGTTGATCTCTTTTGTATCTCTCGGATAAAAGTGTCTGCAAAGCAAATAATTGAAAGTGTAAAGACATGTATTTGGGTATTTGCAAACTGTTAAGCATTCTAGTTCACTTGTATATGGGGACTGAGAAGTCCTGAGTAATGACTTGGTGTGTTCCAAGAAGTAACAGATCTAGAAATGGGAATTATTAACACCTGGACAATCATATATATGCAGTATCAATTAGTGACATGTGATAATATACTATGTAGCTCTGTTTTAACATAAAGAAAGGAAAGATTTACTATGGCCTACATTTTGTTGCCTCCAACTCTTCTGGCAAGCCATGGGTCAGGAGCAACACTGTACTCTCAATCTAAGATGAAGGCTCATTTGGATTTCTTGTTGAATTCACAATATATGTTATTTGGGAAGTTAGACTAAGTAACCATTATGTAACATTTACATATGCAATTATTTGAAAATTGGTTGTAGCTCTAACACTTCCTGGCTCTGTTCAAGACTTTAACAGAAGCTCAATATTTCTCACTGTTTTCCTTTTTTTTGTTACTCATCTTATTTACTTATTTACTAGTTACTAGTCTTATTTAAGATTAGAATTGGTCTGGCTTCTGGCGTGATAGTAGCCACTAGAAAACAAATAAATGGATTTGAAATGGATCTTAAATTTACCAACTAATGGCAATGCATGCCAACCCAGGTGTATTTTAATACAGCCACCTTCTTCCACCATCACTACTACATTAACAACTCCTACCACCTCAGCTGGAATGACTGGTGACAAATCCAACTCTGTCCATCAGTATGGGCTGTCTATAATTTAAGATCCAATTAAGGAGACAAGTAAGGAATGCTACACAGAGGTAAAGCTGCCATACCAGATGGAGTCAGTCCTCGAGTTCTTAAGGCCTGTGCTGACCAACTTTATATTGTTCTCTGTAACCTGATCAGTTTGTCTCTAAGGCTCCAGAAAGTGCCGCTGCTGTGCAAAACTTCCTGAACTGTCCTTGTTCCAAAGAAGGCATGCGCCTCTTCATCTGATGACTATAGACCAGTGACATTTACATCCCACATTATGATGACCTTTGACAGATTGGTCCTGGACTGTATGAATCCTCTTGTGGTTGACCACCTTTACCCACTGCAGATTGCCTATCTGACCAAGATTGTAGTGGAGGATGCAATTATCTATCTGCTCCACAAGGCTTATTTGTACCTGGACAAAGCTGGGAGCATTGTGAGGTTTATGTTTTTTGATTTCTCCTGTGCTTTTAGTACCAGCCATCCCTGTTAAGGGGTAAACTCAAAGATATTCAGGTGGGTGAGTCTATGGTGCCCTGGATAATGGACTATCTGTCAGGCAGAACGCAGTTTGTGAGACTTAAAAACTGCTATTCTGATACAAATGTGAGCAGTACTGGACTATCACATGAAACTGTCCTACCTCCTTTTCTCTGACTATAAATATAACACCAGGTTATGCAGATGATTCTGCACTTATGGGGTGTATTTATAAAGGGGATGAGACAGAGTTTAGGAATCAGGTGGACAAGTTTTTTTCTTGGTGCTAAAAATGCTGCATACATTTTAACATCAGCAAAACCAATTAACTGGTTATTGACTTTCGCTGCACCAAACAGTCTCTATGTCCGGTCACTATTCAAGGAGTGGATGTAGAGGTTGTGCACTCCTACAAGTAGTTGGGGGTCCACATCAATGACAGGTTGGACTGGTCTAGGAACACAGAGGAACTACTGTATATAAGAAAGGGCTGAACAGGATCGTGACATCCTTCACACCTTCTACAATTTTGTGATGACCAGTGCAGTATTCTACACTGTGATGTTCTGGGCAGGTAGCATCACTTCAAGAGAGTGAAAAAGTTAATTAAAAGGGCAGGCTCAGTTATGGGACACACTCTGGACCCCCCGGAGGTAGTAATAAAGGAGGCAATTAAAACAAAACTGAGTTTCATTATAAGCAATACTGGACATCCTCTCTCTGACACACTATCTCTGAGGACTTTTAGCCAGCAAATTACTCAGCAAAACTGTGTCAAGAAGTGGTACTGGAACACCTCTATACCAACAGCAATGCACCTGCATAATGCCCAACTCTGACTGCAACAGCCAAGAAGTTTTCTATTCTTTTTTTAATCATTCTGGTGTGTGTTCAGATCATGGTGTGCGTGTTTATATACATATACATACACACACAAACACACATATATATATACAGTATATATATATATATATATATATATATATATATATATATATATATATATACAGTGGAACCTCGAGATACGATCACCTCTGTATACGAGAAATTCAAAATACGAGGAAAGTATGAGCGAAAAATTCAGATCTAAATACGAGCATTGGCTCGCGTAACGAGCCACGAGCCAGGCTGTGGGTATAGCTCGCGGCTTAGCAAGGGGGCGTGGTAGCAGTTGCGAGCCGCGATCTGCGGTGTCTGCGTTTCTCACTTAAGTGCACAGGTGGGAAACTGCCCACATCCATGATTGTTCCTGTGGCTGATGGGCTGCAGCTGCCATGTCCTCCCCGCATATATAGAGAAGCGCGAGCCGGTTAAGGGGGAGAAGAAGTAAAAGAAAAGAGAGAGAGAGAGAGAGAGAGCGCGAGCGCGAGCGCGCGCACAAGCAGGCAGGCGGGCGGGCGAGTGAGTGCAGGCTCGCGTGTAGCTGAACAGTGAGCTGAACAGGCGAGCCAAACAGCTGAAGCAGGACGGTGTAGAGAAGGTCAGCTGCATTAAGAGTGTCTCGCCTGTTGCAGAGCCCGCAGGTGAGACGCTAACAGAGAAGAAGCACCGGGGATTGTCATCTGTTTTTTAAAGACGGCATCCTTTTGACGTTTTAAATTCGTGTTAAAGGATTGTTATTCTTGTGTATTTTAAACCTCCACTTCACAACTGTTTTAAGGATTATTTATTTAAAGATTTATTGAATGCTCTACTGCACTTTGGACACCTGTTTTGATTCTTTTAATAATCAGTTATATTATTTACCAGTGTTATTTATTAAAGGTAGACTACAGTATAAATAATTTATCAGTGTTATTTGTTAGGAAAATTGATTTTTATGTTAATATATTTGGGGTGCAGAACGGATTAACTGGATTTCCATTATTTTCAATGGGGAAGTTTGTTCTAGATACGAGAAATTCGCTATACAAGCTCAGTGCTGGAACGAATTAAACTCGTATCTAGAGGTTCCACTGTATATATATATATATATATATATAGTGAAAATTCAGCCCTCATACACAGACAGACACACACTAAATGTCCAGAAACATACACGTTTAATAATTCTCTGCAATGTATAGCACCTCACTATGCTCAAATCAGGCAAATAATCAGTCTCTTCTTTATATCCCTCTGCTTCTTCTCCTTCTACCGCCCTCACTCCTCCACACATAAGCTCCATCCTCTTCCACCCAACTCTGCCTCAGCTAATGGAGTGAGGCGGCCCCTTTTTATAATACCCCGGATATGCTCCAGGTGCTTTGTGATGATCTTCCGGCGACATTTCCTGGTGTGGCGGAAGTGCTGCGATCCAAGGGTCTATAATCCTCTGGGTGGCCCCTAGTTGTGGCTGTGGGCCCCAACAGGGTTGAGCTTCTAAGCTTTGATCCCATGGCCCCTATGTCCTTCCAGACATCCCATTTATTTATTTAAAAACCTTCTGTAAAAAGTCAAATATCCCCCAGGGACAAATAAAGTTCTATCTATCTATCTATCTATCTATCTATCTATCTATCTATCTATCTATCTATCTATCTATCTATCTATCTATCTATCTATCTATCTATCTATCTATCTACCTGCCTGCCTGCCTGTCTGTCTGTCTGTCTGTCTGTCTGTCTGTCTGTCTGTCTAAGATGCTGGTATTACACATTCCACAGTGTCTTCATCAGGGGTGTATCAGATCATCAATGTAATACTTCATTCAATAAAAACTATTTAATTACAATGAAATACAATTTTTAAAAAGCATTCAGTGTCCTACTAGAATCAGACAACATAACTTTCTTTGGGTCTGCTACTTCTGGTTCATCTGCCAAGATGTTATAGTGCAGATATTGTGGTGAGATATAAATGATGTATTGTGAAACAAAGATGATACGAGCAGTATCAGATTTTCAGCTTTTTTTAAATTAATTTTTAATGTTGTGTCTTACCTGCCTTAACATAGCTTGACCCAGGGCACTGAATGCAATATTTTAATTTTCTGCTTCAACAACTCCCTGTGTAGTATAGCTCTAAGAGGAACTGATTTGTATGTTCATTACAAATGTGCATAACAACCATCGTCATAAGTGCATGGGTTGAAAAGGCCATGTTATTCAAAAAGTAGTTGTTTTTTCATGCTGGAAAACATCTGCTCTGCCACTTGACTATTTAGTGAACCTTTCAGCTCCAGGAAAACATTTGATCCTCCTCAGGACAGTTTTCTAACTCTTTGTGTTTATCATAAAGCACAAAATGGCTTGAAAATTCTGTTAAAGTCTGTATTTTCTGCCTTTTTATGAAGTCAAGGAAGAGACGCCTTAGCATTTTTCAGTCTGAACAGCACATATATTCTCTGGAATCAGTACAGCTAGGCTTCCTTCACATGGCCTAAAAGGCATTACGGTGGGGAATTTAAGATTGACATGTGTGGAAAAAACCTTTCAAAGTTATATACAGACGTTCTGAATGTGCTTTCAATACATAAGTCACTGAGGTCTCCACCACCTCATCACTGCATGAGGTGACACAGCAAACACCTTTTATACTGTATGTGATTCAGGGGAATAAGATAATAAAGAAAAAACTAGAAGCACACTTTTTGCTGGTTAAACTGTGTGTTCTTAATACCCTAAATCTTTCCTACCTGAAGCACCACAGATCTTCAGGAAGGTCTCATCACAAGTATGTGTATTTGCCATTTCTTATAATAAGCTGATCACAGGATCCCCATGAGTTTATTCAGCATAACATACATAATTTACTCAACATACAATGCCAACATACAAAACACCAAATATATATATACTATATATAATAGGGCTATCACAGTTAACACATTAATGTACATGATTAATTTTCAAAGGCATAATGCATAATTTTTCCTTAATCTTGTTAATCAACATCCCTTGCTATTTAAGCCAATGACTTTCAAACTGGAGACCACTGCCCCAGGAAGACTGAAATTATTAAAATAATCTGTTAAAATTTTTAAGACTGACTTTAAATTTCCTAGTTTGTAAATAAACATGCAAGTAACCAGTATGTTAACCAGCAGTTAATGTATGCATAAGTGTATACTCTCGCAGTGGATGTTCCACTTTCAACAAGCTTGGTCGTGGATCTCCAAAGTGCCCACAACAATTCCCAACCCTACCACATACCCCTGTCTCCAGAATAGTTTTTGTATAGCAGCAAATTCTGCATCGGATTATATGTGGAAGGAAGATGAAAAAGCTGAGTCCAACTCTCCCCAGTTAGCTGCGATTCAATTTCACCACTCAGTCTCCTGGTGCTCCTTTTGTGAGACTGGCAGATTAAGGTAGAATAATTTTCAATGAAGAGCAAAGATGAATTTTGTCAATTATAATTAATAATAGCAATTACACATATCCAACATTTCATTTTAGTATTATTAATATTAATCCCTGACAGAAAGCTACTGTTTCAGACAGAGTTGCCAGTGCGTTTAACCTTCATCCTTTCTTTAAAAATAAAAACAGTAATAGGCAGTTAGAAGCAGAACTATGCTTAAAGTTATGACAACTGGAACCCAGCACTAACAATAATCAGTCCATAAAACATCAAGTTACTCAACCTTCACAATCAAATTTCAGCTATTTTCCTTTTTTTTTGACCTGGATTTATATGTAACTGTATCATAATTATAAACTAAAAATATGGAAATTTTAGGTGGTAGCAGAGTTAAAGATGCTAAGATTTGCACTGGGTGTGATGAGGATGGATAGGATTAGAAATGAGTACATTTAAGGGTCAGCTCAAGTTGGACGGTTGGGAGACAAAGTCAGAGAGGCGAGATTGCGTTGGTTTGGACATGTGCTGAGGAGAGATGCTGAGTATATTGGGAGAAGGATGCCAAGGATAGAGCTGCCAGGCAAGAGAAAAAGAGGAAGGCCTAAGAGAAGGTTTATGGATGTGGTGAGAGAGGACATGCAGGTGATGGGTGTAACAGAGCAAGATGCAGAGAACAGAAAGATATGGAAGAAGATGATCCGCTGTGGCAACCCCTAACGGGAGCAGCCGAAAAAAGAAGAAGAAGAAGATTAAGACATGCTGCTGGTCTTTCATGAAAAAATAATAAATGAAAAAGCATTTGAGTGGATATCAAAAACAAATAGATAAACAAAATCACAAACTCTTTGCAATCTGTAAATATAATATTAAGTGGTGGGTGGGAGTTAAGAAATCACACTGCTTGTTGTGCCTGGTAAGTGTTCAGTCCTTAACAACTGAAAGAAAATTGGGAAATTTCAAAATATTTCAAATCCTGAAGGTGCTGTGACAGGAAAAAAAGGTTGCATACCCTTCGACCTAGAGAAATCATGTGACATTTAGCACATTCACTGCTTTTTATTTACTTTATCACCAGGATTCTGCAGTTTAGGTCTATGCATACTGCATATGACAAATAATGAACTATATCAAAATTTGTAAAAAATGCAAAGAAATGTGTAGGAAAGCAATGGCTTCATTATCCACAGCACTGTAGTGGGTAACTGAGATGCAGCAGCAGAGATCACCAACATGCTGGCTGCATCTATATTGGCTGTATACTAAGCTACAAGTTATTGCATATGTCCCACCTTGACAGGCTCAGTGACATATAATTTAACTCATACCTCATCTTCAAAGTGTTACTCACATATGTGTCAATAGTCTGCTGTAGTTAAGCCTTTGCTTAGATTAACTGGTCTATGATGTGACTGATGTTACCAGTAACTGAGACCTAAATTCATACTGTGCTTCGTAACACTGACTTTATATTAGTGAAGGCCCTGACTAGATGGTACAACATTTTTTGAGGGGGCTTGACCTGAAGTTTGTAAATACCGGATCTAAGCTATTCCATTAACAATGGCTGAGAAAGACTAAATTTATTTTATATAATAATTTTATATACTAATTTTATGAAGCATGTCTTTGATTTAAAAGAAGTACAACATCCTTGACCTATGTCTTAAGAGCAAAACATGCATGATGACACTGTTAAAAACTAAAATACATGAATATATAACTCAACTTACATGAACTAATGAAACAAAATAGAAATCATTAATATCCACCAATTAAAGGTAGCAAGAATCACAGAAGCCTGCAGACATCTAAATATGACAGGGGACCCCAAAAAATCCTGGAATTGTTAAAAACAAATTTTATACAACTTACAGCAATTTAGTTTTAGTCTCCATCAAAATACACCTCTTGAGATGTAATGCACTTGTCTCACAGCTTTTTGCACTTCCAGAAACATTTCCTGCTCTCATTTTTGTTTCCATGTCTAGTGCATTGTGCAGTTTTTTTTTTTTTTCATTTCTAAAATTGTAGCAAATTGTCTTCTCTTCAGTCTCAGCTTTAGCTTTGGGAACAAAAAGACGTCAACAAGATCTGGCAAATTATGGGGGTGTAAAGTAATAACAACATTGTTTTTGGTCAAAACTGCTTTTTATCCCAATGCTTTCCCAGAGGCACTTCAACAGTTCAGTATAATGTCATTGATGACATTGTCTTTTCATTGGGAAACACTTTATTAACAAGTCCATTGTGGAAAGCAAAAACAGACTCTTTCATTTTCTGTTATGGCACCACAATGCCTTATCCCAACAACTCTTCTTTCTCTTTCTCTCTCTTCCTTGGACCTCCACTCCCCTCCTCCCAAGCTCCGTCTCCTTCCTCCCAACTCCAGCTCGTCTACTGGAGGGAGGCGGCCCCTTTTATAATGACCCAGATGGGCTCCAGGTGCTCCGTCTGACGACACTTCCTGGTGTGGCGGAAGTGTCAGCAGAGCACCCGAAAGCAAACCGGGTGCCCCTGGGATTTCTTCCGGCAGCATTTCCTGGTTTGGCGGAAGTGCTGCCATCCAGGGTTCCATAACCGTCCGGGCGCCCCCTGGCGGTGGCCACGTCCTCCAATAGGGATGCGCTTCCCAGCTCTGTTCCAGTGGCCCCCAAGCAGACCCGGGCGGCTGCCCTCTCGTGGCCCAGGGGAGGTATCGTCCCTCTTGTGGACCATCCAGGAGTCCCAGCTGGGCAGGGTCCCCAACCGTCTGGCACACCATTAATGTATAAAAACATGATCATATTTTTTTTTGATGTTCAATGTGACCTGATGTCCTTTTATCGGCTTGGAAAAAAAACCCACTGAAGTCACATGTGTGATTGTAGAATAAATGTCAGAAATATGCATCTTAATCAACTCAGCACAGACTGTAGTCATGTAGTCATTTCATGTAGTCATTTGATACCAAGCAGTATAGTTGATAACTTCACCCTACTCTCGTGCTTTTGACTGATTTGTAGAATTTTTGGGTGCCCCATTGCATAGCTAAAAATACAAAGCTAAGAGGAAAAATTCAGCAATGTCTGACAGTTCTTACACATTACCATCACATGGGACAAATATGTTGGGTATCTGGAATTTATATGAAAGACAAAGGTCTTTGCAGTTTGAGCAGCTAAGAAGTTGTGCAACAATCATGTTCACAGGGGACAATTGAACATCGTTGAACCAACTTGGTTAAATATTTGATTATACACGATTGAGTAGCTGGAATATTTGTTCAGACTTTGTGTTTAGCACAATTGTGCCTTTTCAGGTATATCTGACATTCCATGGTGTCCAGTAGTCCTATTTTGGGTAAACAGCAAATTAATATTTCCATGACCTTTAATAAAATTGCAACACAAGATAAAGAGAAAAAATGATCACATTTTGAAAACCACTACATTTTGAAAGTTTTAACTTTCTTAGAAAGATACATAAGCAATCATTTCTATGAACTCTAAGCTTGTTTTTACTTCTGATAGATAGATAGATAGATAGATAGATAGATAGATAGATAGATAGATAGATAGATAGATAGATAGATAGATAGATAGATAGATAGATAGATAGATAGATAGATAGATACTTTATTAATCCCAAAGAGAAATTCACATTCTCCAGCAGCGGCATACTGATACAATAAACAATATTAAATTAAAGATTGATAATAATGCAGGTAAAAAAAAGACAATAACTTTGTATAATGTTAAATGTTAACGTTTACCCCCCCAGGTGTAATTGAAGAGTCGCATAGTTTGGGGGAGGAACAATCTCCTCAATCTGTCAGTGGAGCAGGACAGTGACAGCAGTCTGTCTCTGAAGCTGCTCTTCTGTCTGGAGATGATACTATTTAGTGGATGCAGTGGATTCTCCATAATTGATAGGAGCCTGCTGAGCGCCCGTCACTCTGCCACAGATGTTAAACTGTCCAGCTCCATACCAACAATAGAGCCTGCCTTCCTCACCAGTTTGTCCAGGCGTGAAGCGCCTTTCTTCTTAATGCTGCCTCCCCAGCACACCACTACGTAGAAGAGGGCGCTCGCCACAACTGTCTGATAGAACATCTGCAGCATCTTATTGCAGATGTCGAAGGACGCCAGCCTTCTAAGGAAGTATAGTTGGCTCTGTCCTTTCTTGCACAGAGCATCAGTATTGGCAGTCCAGTCTAATTTATCATCCAGCTGCACTCCCAGATATTTATAGGTCTGCACCATCTGCACACAGTCACCTTTGATGATCACGGGGTCCATGAGGGGTCTGGGCCTCCTAAAATCCACCACCAGCTCCTTGGTTTTGCTGGTGTTCAGTTATAGGTGGTTTGAGTCGCACCATTTAACAAAGTCATTGATTAGGTCCCTATACTCCTCCTCCAGCCCATTCCTGATGCAGCCCACGATAGCAGTGTCATCAGCGAACTTTTGCACGTGGCAGGACTCCAAGTTGTATTGGAAGTCTGATGTATATAGGCTGAACAGGACCGGAGAAAGTACAGTCCCGTGTGGTGCTCCTGTGTTGCTGACCACAATGTCAGACGTGCAGTTCCCAAGACGCACATACTGAGGTCTGTCTTTATTATAGTCCACGATCCATGCCACCAGGTATGAATCTAATCCCATCTCTGTCAGCTTGTCCCTAAGGAGCAGAGGTTGGATTGTGTTGAAGGCGCTAGAGAAGTCTAGAAACATAATTCTTACAGCACCACTGCCTCTGTCTAAGTGGGAGAGGTAGCATATAGATGATGGCATCCTCCGCTCCCACCTTCTCCTGATATGCAAACTGCAGAGGGTCAAGGGCGTGTTGAACCTGTGGCCTAAGGTGGTGAAGCAGCAGTCTCTCCATGGTCTTCATCACATGTGATGTCAGAGCAACAGGCCGGAAGTCATTCAGCTCACTAGGACGTGATACCTTTGGGACTGGGGTGATGCAAGATGTTTTCCAAAGCCTCGGGACTCTCCCCTGTTCCAGGGTCAGGTTGAAGATGCCCTGTAGAGGACCCCCCAGCTCCGATGCACAGACCTTCAGCAGTCGTGGCGATACTCCATCTGGACCCACTGCTTTGCTGGCATGAAGTCTCCTCAGCTCTCTGCTCACCTGCACTGTTGTAATTATGGGTAGGGATGTCTCTCCTATGCTGGTATCAGCAGAAGGATGTGTGGAGGGTGCAGTACTCCGAGGTGAGAGTGAGAGTGGGTTAGGGTGGTCAAACCTGTTGAAGAAGTTGTTCATTTGGTTTGCTCTCTTCACGTTTCTCTCGATGGTAGCACCCCGCTTCGAGCTGCAGCCAGTGATGATCTTCATCCCATCCCACACTTCCTTCATGCTGTTATTCTGCAACTTCTGCTCCAGCTTTCTCCTGTACTGCTCCTTCACCACCCTGAGCTGGATTCTGAGTTCTTCTGCATGCGCTTGAGCTCATGCTGATCACCACTTTTAAAAGCCCTTTTCTTCTGGTTCAAAAGGCCCTTGATGTCACTTGTAATCCATGGCTTGTTGTTAGCATAGCAGTGTACAGTTCTTACTGGAACTACAATGTCCATACAGAAGTTCTGTATTGAGTATTTAATTTGTTTCTTTCTTTACAAATACTTAGTTGAAGTATTTGTTCAGTTTGTTGGCTAGTCCCTTCTAATTTTCAATGATTTCTCCTTTTGTTTCAATAAGGTTGTACATAAAAATATTTTGCTGTTTGTTTTGGCTGCACTAGCAAGTTTTGTTTGTTTCACTTTTCACCTTTTGAAATCTTTTTGATAATGATAATAATAATTCTTTAAATTTATGTAGTGCTTTTCTGACTACTCAAAGCACCAGGGATGTGAACCAATGATCTAATTACTGTGAGGCAGCAGCACTATCATTGCGCCACCTATATGGATGATCTCTTCCTATAGTGTCTGGTATTCTTCTAAGTCAGAATTATTTGACTGTTTTTTTAATTTTCTTGTACAGTGAACTTTTCAGTTTTACTTTTTTTGTAAAGAACTTGTTGATCCATTTTGCAAAAGATCGTTTAGTCTTTTTGTTCTTTTATTTTTAGGGATATACTTGTTTTGAGCTTGAATCAGGATGTCTCTGAAGTGACACCACCTATTATTTTTATTTTAGTTTCCCATTCTGTTTTCTAGATACTTCCTCATCTCCATAAAGTCTGCTTTTCTCAAATTATAAGTTTTGGTGTACATTTGTGACTGTGAAAAATGGCTGGCCAAATTTTCTGGTGCGTCATTATATAGAGTTTTTTGTTAGACCTTCGCTTTCAGTCTTAACATGCAGCAGCATCAGATTAATCAAAAAAGTATTTGGTCTTTGCTGAAGCCCTTATTTGCTGACATAAAAGTATGAGGTAAGTATGTAAATCTTTATTAATACATTGCTGCTACTTTTATTATGATTTTTATTATTATCCAAACTGCTGCATAATGAAAGTCTTCAGCTTCCGCCATGTTTGCCATGATTGTCAATTCCTCATTTTTCATCCTTCATTCTGATATCAACTTCTGCCCATGTTTGAGTTATTCAACTAATACAATCTAATATGACTTATGTTTTTACCACTTTACAAGCAAAGACAGGCCCTGTGAGGTGTATTGTAAATTTATATTGGATGGTTGTGGAAATGATGTGGTGTTCTAGTTTTTTGTTTAATATTATTATGTGGCTGAGACCAAGGCAACTTACAACATCTGAGATACGTACAACTGGTTACATCTAGTTTGTTTTTCTGATTGAAGCACATTCAGGTGAAGTGAATATATCAGGGTCACACAGTGTTAGTAATCAGATTTAAACTCACAATCTCAGGGCTACCCTCAAAGCCTTAACCTTTACACCAAACTGCCTGAAAATGAGAATGATGCCACTGAGCTTTGTGGGTTTCTGTGTGTTAAGGCAGCCCCAAAGATGCTTTATGGGGGAATTGGGGCTGAAACTCTTGCATGTGATGGCATGAGCAGTTTCAATTTCCTCATTGACTCTCTAAAAAAGAGAGCCTGAGAATTACAGAAGGATGAGTCCAGAAATGGAAAACAAAGGCAAAGCCAGCAGTGCAAGCCAGAGCAGTGATGAGGAGGAAGGTGGCTGGTGGCCCTGTTGGGGAGCAAGAGGTGTTTTATCATGAATCTAAACAAAATATGCCTAACTTTAGTTGGTCTCACCCTATAAAAAATATTTTTATATTTTGAATTGGAATTTAAACTTCCAATCATTTTTTTTTATTTCACTAAGTAGGAGAAGCAAGGTTTGATCATTAGCCAGGTTGCCATTGTTAGCAATTGCAGTTGACAACAATGCATTGCACAATATTTTGCACATAAAAAAACACCATAGCAACATGTCCATAGATATAAGTTGCACAGTACTGTGTCTTCAATTAATTTAATGAGACACAAATAGACAGAATTACTAATACACAGTGGAAATATACAGTACAACTTTCACTTACTGTTGATGCATGGTGCATCCATCTCGGATTCTTGAAGTCGTCTCTGTCGACTTTTTAAGTAGGTAATCTAACTTGTGTGGGCATTCCAGTTGAAACTTTCAGGTGGAAGGCAAATGTTATTAGATCAATACTATTTAACAAGTTACAGAACAAACAGAGATGTGCTATGAAACACGCCACACTAATTTCAGCAAGTTTAAGGGTGGACTTGCTCTGTCAGATTTTGAGGTACCTTATATATTGTGTCAAGTCATCTGGAAATGGATGGATCCATCCTCAATTTGCCCTCTTGGGTACTGTTGGATTTAAATAATGTATCTCTGAGTTCCTCTACCACTCTCCTTTTTCTGCTGTTAAACTTGGGTCTCAGTTTTCAAACATGGGTTCTCTAATGTATCTTTGTCTTTGCCCAGCTTGACATACCTGCGCCCCATTTGTCTTTGAGTCATGAGGCTATCTCTAAGAATTAGCAGGGTTCAGGGAGGGAGTATAGGTACAATTCTTATGTGGAGTTGTGGTATAGGGATTGGCTCTGAACAGTATGTTGCAAAGCATACTTCAGATACATACAGGGCAAGTTTACAGCTGTGAGTTGTCCTGGCACGCACAACTTTGAGATAAGGGAGGGTTTTACCTGGAGCGGACTATTGATTACTTGGCCAAGAGTCAAAGCCAGCACCCAGGAGAAGTGAAATGGAAATACTGGCAGCTACACCAGTATCATTCTCATAATCTATGCAATTACAACTTTTTTGAATAATGTGAGATAATTGTAATGAAAGAGGCATTTTACATGAATACTTTTAAATACAGTTTATGTGTAATTAACCTTCTAATTCTAGACACATTGTGAATTCTCTTTTAATGACCTTGTGCCCCAGATTTTGTTTCCTTCATTATATACCCATACACACTGCCTCCTTGATCTGAATTGTTTTTCTTTTTTGTTGTCATCAACCTTTTGAAAGTGTTTGAGTTACCTTTTAGCTATAATTCTGGTCTCATTTCAAGTCTGCTTTTATTCAATTGGCACTACATCTAACTATTAACTATCTGTTTAAACCTTTGAAATCTGGATTTGAGAACAACATCAAATTGGCTGTTATTTATACTGTGACAAAACATATGCGTAAATGCTGGCATGTTGGTTTTTGATGACCTAATTTTTGCTTTAAACAAAACTGACTAAAAAAATATTCTGAAACGACTGAACCAGTGCATTGATTTTAGTGCTTTTACAGTATGTGTTCCTAAAGTTGTGTGACCAAATAGTTGGCATTTTATAAAGTGCAGCAAAGGAGAATATTTTACTACTGTTCCAGAAATTCTCATAAAAATGTAAATGAGTTTATGGCACAATTTATCATAATCAAAATGCACCAAATGGTATCAGTAAGCAGAAGCCAACCACCTTCTTCTCTGCATTTCAGAGAACGACATAGATGAAAAATGAAAAGTGAAATGTGAAAAATAAACACAAGCTTTGTGCTTGCTTTGACACACCACATCATCCAAAATAAAGAATTTGGGCTTACATTGTAAGGTTTTAATTGTTAGGATGATGTTTAAAGTGGAAATTTTCAGACCTAGTATGAAATGTTTTTATTTTGTGCATTTAAACTACACTGTTTGATATTCTGGAGCAGTGTCTAGGGCTACTTCCTTATGGATCCAAGAGTTCTCCTTTTGGATTGTGCACATTCTCTGTGTGGATTTTCTTCCAGGTACTTCAATTTTCCATCCATATCCCCAAAGATGTCCTGCTTAGGTTGATTAGTAACTCTAAATTGGCCCTTTCTACATGTAAGCATTTTTCCTGGCCACCGTTTTCTCTTGTCTCCCTTAAACCCTATATACAGTATGTGCTATATGCCCTGAAAGGGTATTATACAAAGTCACCAGCATATGGGTAAGTTGCTCTCCTGGGCAGAAGTGTACAATATTACTCTTGGAGACTGGAAAGCACATGGCTCAACTACTGGTGGTCTGTCTGACTCGCCCTTTGAAAACAGGGAAAGGTGGCAGCAGAATTGCCACAGGTAGCAATGATCTCTGGAATCTACATCACCATTTATTCATATAGCAAATTTTCATAATAAAGTATAGCTCAAATTGCAAAAGAACAAAAAAAATCACGAAAAGAATCAGCACCTTCTTGCTACGTCATGATCTGTTTAGTAATGTGTTTGAACCATTTAAGCAGTGCTCTGTATACAGGCAATAGCAAAATGGAAAAATGATCAGAAAAGGCAAGCTACGGGTGGGGTATGGCTTTATAAGCATCATGAGAGCTTGTAAAAACAAGGTTGAGTTTGTTCTCTCCAGGGGGTAATTTCTTCTTTTTTGGGGTGTTTTGTGGACCACCATGACCATTATTTACCTCACACTTAAGTCTTGATGTCGTCTATGTACTGTCTTCTTTTAGACTTTTGAGTTCGCTGCTAGTACTCTGAAAAACTAGTAGATTTCCTAACAGTGATTCTTTCTGGAACTTGTAGGATGTCATTTTGATGGGCACAATGTTTAAATGTTCTTCAAAGCTGTTTTTAAGTAACTTCTGGGACACTTTGTTTTTTTGTTCAACATATGGCCTGTTTCTGAATATATCACTTGATATTATCAGTTGTTTGGCATGAAGCATCTTTTTTGATTTTACATCTAGACTGTTGAAGTGTTTCTGTTGCGAGCCTATGATCCTAAAGCTCTATTAAAGGACAAATATTGCCATCTGATTAATTGATTGAATTTTGTTCCTAGATGTCAAGGAACCTCTAAGGATTATTTTTACCTTTCTTTTATATTTCATCCATCTTTGCTCTTTATGGTTTATGTGTGCATCCTCATCAGTTCCTAGATATTTAAGTCTTCTCTTATTGCAAATTCTTCATCAAGGCTGATATTTTTGGGTTGATTTCAATAAAAGTTTAATTAAAGTTGCTTTAGTGCATTTATCTAATCTGAATGTCATTCCCATATCTTCTGAAAACTGTCTTACCACTTGCAGTTGTTCTTCCTGCTCCCAATCATTGGGGCTGTACAATTTCAGATCATTCACAAATAGCAGGTGACTTTGTGTTGGAGCCATGACCAAGGTTATTGAGGAGGGTGCTAAGTGGGTTTACAGTTTTTCTCAGTTGCTTTGGTGCATTTCTCACAACAGACTTAACATTGACCAGCAAAAGCAGGTAAACTATTCAAAATCCTTAATCCATGCCTCAAAAGCAAGTATTTACATCGCTGAATATGTCAGTGCCATCAAAATGCCAAGTCCATGAATCATCGTCCACGGACATGACAGCCAAAATGTAAAGTCATGCTATCAATATAAAATTGGCACAATCTAAACTTTTTCTGATGCACAAAAAATCTGAATGACAAGGGCAGGAAACATAAAAATACAAAACACCAATTGTGGGAGATTGATTCAAGAAGAATATTTTATTGATTGCACAGGTATATGGTGACATACCATGCACTGCACTTGGAGTCTAGGAGTCTAGCAAAAAAATGCATTTCAATACTTTATGCATAACATATGAAATGAAGGAAAAAAAATTACAACATCAAAAACAATATATACATACTGAAACTCTAAATGCTCTCTACAATTACTGCTGATCCTGTATATTGGGCCACATGTTCTCATCCACATCACAACGGATATCTTCCTTTGCAATGCAGCATGGAAAGAACCTCCTAGAATGTCTTTTCCAGCCTCTGCAGGCATCTGCTGTTATATTCCCACACGCAGCTTCCATGACAGCAAGCAGTGTCATTTGTGTATGTGGGTTACGCTCATATACCTTCCACCTCCAAGCTGAGAAGAACTCCTCAATTGGGTTGAGGAATTGGGAATATGGAGGTAGGAATTCCATCAGCATCCTGCGGTGGTTGGCAAACCATTGTCTGATTAGGTTGGAGTGATGGAAACTCACATTATCACAAATGATCACATACTGTGGTACATTTTCTTGACCAATCTCCTCTTCAGGAATGAGATCCCTGTAGAGGGTGTTCAAGAAGGTCAGCAGATGTTGGGTGTTGTATGGCCCTACAAGAGGAATATGAGTGTGGACCCCATTGTCCGAAATAGCCGCACACATAGTGATGTTCCCACCCCGCTTGCCTAGCACGTCAACAGTAGCTCTCTGTCCAATCAGATTACGCCCACGTCTTCTTCCTTTGGCCAAGTTGAAGCCAGCCTCATCCATGTATACGAAAATATGTGGTGGTTCACTTGATTCCAGGTCCATTATACGCTGTATCAAACAAGATACTACAGTAAGTTTGATGTAAAATGCATTTTCATTTTGGAGACAATAGAGTCAAATCTAACATATTCATGTTGCTTTCACAGCGGTAGCAAATGTGTCAAGGTGAAATCAACTGTACTGCATGTCGATATACAATGTTGGACTATTTGCTGTACAGTAGATTACAGTTACAGTATTACTGCACATGTTCAGTCTTACCTGCACATACTGGTACCGACATTCCTTCACTATTCCTTTCAAATGGTACATAGTATAACTGCTTCATACTCATTTGGTTTCTCCTCAGCACTCTGTCAATAGTTGAGATGCTGACAGACTGGACATTCTCAAACACATCGTTGTCAGCAATAATGGCAGTTTGTATTTCCTTGAGTCTTATGGCATTATTTGCTATGACCTTAGCACAAATAGCCTCTTCCTGTCGAGGAGTGCAAATAGGCCCCCTGCCACCTCTTCCAGGAAGTCTTGAAGTCCTGTGTGTCACAGTAAAAATATAACACTGAATGGACAACAGTAACATACATATTGTCTAGTGTGGACTATTGTAAATATATGACATACTGTAACATTATAAAGTAATACACACAAATACAGAGTAAATTCGTTGATTTACACACCTGTTCTCTCTGCAAAATGTCTGAACAATTGAGGATACGGTTGTTCTCCCCAAATTTGGCTGCACCCTTTGACCTGCTTCAGCCATTGAAAGGCCATGATTTATAACATGGTCCACAATTGTGGCCCTTATTTCATCAGAAACTGACCTATGTACACCACACACCCCTACTCTTCTTGGTCTGGGCTGTTGGCCCTGTTCATTTTCTTGCTGTTCTTCCATTTTCAGGTTGTCCTTCCTTGATGTGCTTCCACGCTGCATTGTGCCTTGTCTTTATATGCTTGCCAGCTGCAGGTTCAGGAGCAATTTTAGGGGACTGCTCAGTGATTAGTTGCTTGATTGATCTAAGATCTCACACCTGCCCCGAATAATGTGTCACCTGAGAGCAATTTAAGGTGGTGCAGGAATCATTAGTATTGTGAATACAAACCAAAAAAAGTTTTGTAGAAACCTATAAAATACACTTGACAGCCAATGATATCTTGTTGAACACTTTTGACTGCAATGACTTACACAATGAAAAAATGACAAGTTTGTCTGGAGTGTAAGACTATGCAAAAGAGGGCTACACAATGCATTTTGATCATCATGACATAAGCAACCGCTGATGCATGATATAGCTGAGAATTGCACATAAGCATCTGCCTGAGTGAACTAAAGCAATTGCAAAATGACGAAAACACCCAGAAATTGCTGTTATGATGTGCACAACTGACTAAAGGTTGTGGGAATTGAACGAGCAGTTTTGAGAACTGCAATTCTGTTGTGGGAAATGCACCAAAGCAACTGAGAAAAACTGTAATGCCATATAGAACAACAGTGATGACTGTGAATCACCTCGAATATTCCACTTCTCCCTAGTTGGGAAGTCCACATGTTGATAAAAGTTGAGGAAAATGTTCTTCAAGTTCACATGATTAAAAACTCCAGCCACAATCATAAAACCACTGGGAGGCAGTCTGCAGCTCTTTAACAGTTGTAAAGTACAATCCAAACTTCTTTGGAATTAACCCCCAGAGGAAAGAAGCCTGAATAATGACAACAATAAACTCCAGTGGCAGATAAAAAGAATGACAATTTAAAGTTAAACATTTCAGCAATGGTGAACAGTAGCATGACTCTACTGCAGGATTTCTGCACCATTCGTTATTTTCATAAACACACAGACCAGATCACCTCTGTGCACCTTACCAGTGACTGAATCAACTCTACTTGGAAATTGGTCAGCCAATTTAGCTGAGTTGCTGTATCCAGGATGTTATTGTGTAGCCATGTTTCACAAAACATAACAATGGAAAAGTCCATAATCTCTCATTGGGTTATCTGCTGAAGTCTGAGATGATCTAATTTGTTCTCCTGTGAATGAACATTTGAAAGCAGGAGAAAAGGGACAGCCAGCCTGACTGTATTTTCTTTATCTTAATGTGGATACCATCTTGTTTACCTCATTTTTGTTTTCATTAACATCATTTATGGTGGCGATGGATCTTTCTTTGAATATCCGATTCATATGAAGAGGAGATCCTGATCAGAGCCTGATCTTTGCAGAATGCCAATGCTGCTCAAATGCTCTCTTAATGGCTGGATAATGGTATATGCCGAGCAGTGTTCATTCATGTAAAGCAGTGTAAAGTGTCATTAGGTTTTCCCAATAATATACACAGCACAATTGTCAAAGACATCATTTAGCACACTTTGGACTGATTTTTTTTTTGGATCTGGAGAACCACAGCCAGGTGGCAGTGCTTCAGTGTAGCTGGAAAGAGAAATCAAATGAGCTAAGGTGCATAAATCCACTTGTGAGTTGTGCTACTTTAATATGGATAATGTGGCCAACTTTCTACTTTTCAACTGTTCAAACATCATTTTGATCCTAATACCCACCTATCCTTCAAAAAAATGCTGTAATGTTTTATACTCATGTATTTAAATCACAAAACAACAGATCATAATGGCAGAAGTTCCTCTTCAGAGAGTGCTTCTACAAATCATTATCCTTAACCCCTTCAACTTTCCCAAGGTGAGGAACTTTCTTCCACATACATACCGTCTCAGAACAATATAAATATACATAAACATAATAATTGTTTGAGCAACAAACTGACACATATTATTTCTATGTGATTGCACTAGTTAACCTCACAATATAATTTGGAATATGGGTAAGACTCATGGTTATTCAGAGAAAAATCATGCAGTCAAATAAAAAAATGCATACTCAAAATTAACTGTGCCCTTGTTGGCATAGTATTTGAACCCATGATGCCGAGACTGTTAGGCTGAACTACTAAAATCGCAAAGCCATGCCATTTATATTTTGTTTGTTTTGTTAAGTATATTAATTTGAATAATTGTTTGCATTATATGGTTGTATCATTAGCCAGATTTAGGCACCATTCAGGAGTCAGTCATGCATACACCTACCCTTACTCACATTGGTCATTGAGAATGTGATAGAAAATACAAATTGCATCTACAGAAACTCCAAGCAGCCCATGAAGAAAATGTGTAAACTCCTCATAGACTGTGACCTGGGCTAGAATAGAGCCAAGGTGTCTGGAGATGTGAGACAATAAAGCTATCCAGTATAAATCCAGTGAAATACAATTAACAGCATTATTAACATGTCATACATTGTCTGTCTAAAACTGGAGAATCTTTTGCTGTAAATATTTAGACATTAATTTTGTGACTGTTAACAACTGCCAAAATAAAATTTTACAAAACAGTTCCCTAGAATCACAAATGGTGCTTAGCTATAAAGCAACCCACATTAGGTCAGATACTGACTACTGTAGGCAACCATGAAGCAGAAAGCTAATTTGTTTCTAGATTACATCAGTATTTGAGGTCAAAAGCTACAGGCTGCTGTAGCCCATTCAATCCATTCTTTTACCCTTTTAACCTTAGATTCAACTGAGAATGATGTCAATTGACATTTTAATCTATTTCTAGCCTGAAACTTGTCCTAAACTGCCACTAAATATCATAGGAGAAAGGTTAATGGCAGACAGATCTCATTTTATTCAGTCTATTTCTTTTTATGTGATAAGCTCAGGTTTGATTGAATCTAAATATGTCATGAACTGAGCTCAAACATTTTACCCATAAAGGATATAAATGACAATTGATATGCATCAGACTGTATAGCACATTTATTAAAAATGGAAAAATGATGAATGTGTAATGTTTTATTAAATAAATAATGCCTTACTTCATGTCTCATAATGTTATTTAAAAGAATAAAAATAGATTTTGAACTTAATTTCACATATGCAGCAAAACATTTAATTTTTTTTCAGACCTTGTCCGCCTACATTGTACACTAGTAGTCATGTTGGCCATGAGTTCATTTGGATTATATGATGTAAATTATAACATATGATGATATTTTATTATATTTGTAGCATTCCACCCAAATTACCTACTGAACATGCTGTAGCAAGTAGCAAACAAAAATTAGTGTGACAAAAATAGAAAACTGAATATGTTATTCAGAAGTTCACTTGTGAATCTACTATAAAGATGTACAAACTTTTGCAAATGTGTTATTTATTTTTTATTTACGATACTTCCTGTATTTTAAATGCAGCTTATAAATACTAATTGTGCATTAAAATGAGACAGATTTGATATTCTTTTGGTCTCCCTGTTTTGACCTTGACTTCTTCCAGTCTTGGTCCCTTGCCCTTATGGTCTGCCAACCTGTATTACTGTAGCAGAACACTAGTGGACTGATTTAAAATTTGGTAGAGTTATTCTTCAAGGAAAGAGTTGAAAAGATAAATTGTATTGACATACTGTATCTCATGTAGAGCATGCTGTACACATTTTTTTTAATTTGAAACACTCAAAAAAAAACTTTTGGCAAATTTTTAAAACATTCTATGCAACCTCTGTTAATTATAAGCATACTGTTTCAAAAACAGATTTCCATCCATCCATCCATTGTCTCCCGCTTATCCGAGGTCGGGTCGCGGGGGCAGCAGCTTGAGCAGAGATGCCCAGACTTCCCTCTCCCCGGCCACTTCTTCTAGCTCTTCCGGGAGAATCCCAAGGTGTTCCCAGGCCAGTCGAGAGACATAGTAACTGCAGCGTGTCCTGGGTCTTCCCCGGGGCCTCCTCCCGGTTAGACGTGCCCAGAACACCTCACCAGGGAGGCGTCCAGGAGGCATCCTGATCAGATGCCCGAGCCACCTCATCTGACTCCTCTCGATGCGGAGGAGCAGCGGCTCTACTCTGAGCCCCTCCCAGATGACTGAGCTTCTCACCCTATCTTTAAGGGAGAGCCCAGACACCCTGCGGAGGAAACTCATTTCAGCCGCTTGTATTCGCGATCTCCTCCCCTCCTTTAACCGCCACCCCTCCTTTAACCGCCACCTTATCGTGGTGGAGGGGTTTGCATGTCCCAATGATCCTAGGAGCTCTGTTGTCTGGGGCTTTATGCCCCTTGTAGGGCCACCCAAGGCAAACTGGTCCTAGGTGAGGGATGAGACAAAGAGCGGTTAAACAAAACCTCCTATGATGGAAAACAATTTTGGACGGCGTTTTCCCTTGCCCAGACGCGGGTCACCGGGGCCCCACTCTGGAGCCAGGCCTGGAGGTGGGGCTCGATGGCGAGCGCCTGGTGGCCGGGCCTGCACCCATGGGGCTCGGCCGGGCACAGCCCGAAGAGGCAACGTGGGTCCCCCTTCCCATGGGCTCACCCCTATGGGAGGGGCCAAGGAGGTCGGGTGCAGTGTGAGTTGGGTGGTGGCCGAAGGTGGGGACCTTGGCGGTCCGATCCTCGGCTACAGAAGCTGGCTCTTGGGACGTGGAATGTCACCTCTCTGAAGGGGAAGGAGCCTGAGCTAGTGCGCGAAGCTGAGAGGTTCCGGCTAGATATAGTCGGACTCACCTCGACGCACAGCTTGGACTCTGGAACCAATCTCCTTGAGAGGGGCTGGACTCTCTACCACTCTGGAGTTGCCCCCGGTGAGAGGCGCCGAGCGGGTGTGGGTATACTTATTGCCCCCCGACTTGGAGCCTGTACATTGGGGTTTACCCCGGTGGACGAGAGGGTAGCCTCCCTTCGCCTTCGGGTGGGGGGACGGGTCCTAACTGTTGTTTGTGCGTATGCACCGAACAGCAGTTCAGAGTACCCACCCTTTTTGGAGTCCCTGGATGGGGTGCTAGAGGGCATACCTTCTGGGGACTCCCTTGTTCTGCTGGGAGACTTCAATGCTCACGTGGGCAATGACAGTGAGACCTGGAAGGGCGTGATTGGGAGGGATGGCCCCCCCGATCTGAACCCGAGCGGTGTTTTGTTATTGGACTTCTGTGCTCATCACGGATTGTCCATAACGAACACCATGTTCAAGCATAGGGGTGTTCATATGTGCACTTGGCACCAGGACACCCTAGGCCTCAGTTCGATGATCGACTTTGTGCTCGTGTCGTCGGACTTGCGGCCACATGTCTTGGACACTCGGGTGAAGAGAGGGGCGGAGCTGTCAACTGATCACCACCTGGTGGTGAGTTGGCTTCGATGGTGGGGGAGGATGCCGGTCAGGCGTGGTAGGCCCAAACGTGTTGTGAGGGTCTGCTGGGAACGTCTGGCAGAGCCCCCTGTCAGAAGTAGCTTCAACTCCCACCTCCGGCAGAACTTCGACCACATCCCGAGGGAGGTGGGGGACATTGAGTCCGAATGGGCCATGTTCCGTGCCTCTGTTGTTGAGGCATCTGACCGGAGCTGTGGCCGTAAGGTGGTCGGTGCCTGTCGTGGCGGCAATCCCCGAACCCGTTGGTGGACACCGGCGGTGAAGGATGCCGTCAAGCTGAAGAAGGAGTCCTACAGGACCCTTTTATCCTGTGGGACCCTGGAGGCAGCTGATAGGTACCGGCAGGCCAAGCGGAATGCGGCTTTGGTGGTTGCTGAGGCAAAAACTCGGGCGTGGGAGGAGTTTGGGGAGGCCATGGAGAACGACGTTCGGACGGCTTCGAGGAGATTCTGGTCCACTATCCGGCGTCTCAGGAAGGGGAAGCAGTGCAGTGTCAACACTGTATATGGTGGGGATGGTGCGCTGCTGACCTCGACTCGGGACGTTGTGGGTCGGTGGGGGGAGTACTTCAAAGACCTCCTCAATCCCATTAACATGCCTTCCAATGAGGAAGCAGAGCCTGGGGACTCAGGGGTGGGCTCCCCCATCTCTGGGACTGAGGTCACCGAGGTGGTCAAAAAACTCCTTGGTGGCAGGGCCCCGGGGGTGGATGAGATACGCCCGGAGTTCCTCAAGGCTCTGGATGTTGTAGGACTGTCTTGGTTGACATGCCTCTGCAACATCGCATGGACATTAGGGACAGTGCCTCTGGATTGGCAGACCAGGGTGGTAGTCCCCCTCTTTAAGAAGGGGGATCAAGGGTGTGTTCCAACTACAGAGGGATCACACTCCTCAGCCTCCCTGGAAAAGTCTATTCAGGGGTCCTGGAGAGGAGGGTCCGTCGGATAGTCGAGCCTCGGATTCAGGAGGAACAGTGTGGTTTTCGTCCTGGTCGCGGAACAGTGGACCAGCTCTATACCCTTAGCAGGGTCCTGGAGGGTGCATGGGAGTTTGCGGCTCAGCTCCTTTTTCACCACGACAGACCGATGCAGCGCCCGCATTACTGCGAATGCCGCACCGATCCGCCTGTCGATCTCACGCTCCATTCTTCCCTCACTCGTGAACAAGACCCCGAGATACTTGAACTCCTCCACTTGGGGCAGGATCTCGCTACCAACCCTGAGAGGGCACTCCACCCTTTTCCGGCTGAGGACCATGGTCTCGGATTTGGAGGTGCTGATTCTCATCCCAGCCGCTTCACACTCGGCTGCGAACCGATCCAGAGAGAGCTGAAGATCACGGCCTGATGAAGCAAACAGGACAACATCATCTGCAAAAAGCAGTGACCCAATCCTGAGCCCACCAAACCGGACCCCCACAACGCCCTGGCTGCGCCTAGAAATTCTGTCCATAAAAGTTATGAACAGAATCGGTGACCCGTCCCCCCACCCGAAGGCGAAGGGAGGCTACCCTCTCGTCCACCGGGGTAAACCCCAATGTACAGGCTCCAAGTCGGGGGGCAATAAGTATACCCACACCCGCTCGGCGCCTCTCACCGGGGGCAACTCCAGAGTGGTACAGAGTCCAGCCCCTCTCAAGGAGATTGGTTCCAGAGTCCAAGCTGTGCGTCGAGGTGAGTCCGACTATATCTAGCCGGAACCTCTCAATTTCACGCACTAGCTCAGGCTCCTTCCCCTTCAGAGAGGTGACATTCTACGTCCCAAGAGCCAGCTTCTGTAGCCGAGGATCGGACCACCAAGGTCCCCGCCTTCGGACACCACCCAACTCACACTGCACCCGACCTCCTTGGCCCCTCCCATAGGTGGTGAGCCCATGGGAAGGGGGACCCACGTTGCCTCTTCGGGCTGTGCCCGGCCGAGCCCCATGGGTGCAGGCCCGGCCACCAGGCGCTCGCCATCGAGCCCCACCTCCAGGCCTGGCTCCAGAGTGGGGCCCCGGTGACCCACGTCCAAAATTGTTTTTCATCATAGGAGGTTTGTTTAACCGCTGTTTGTCTCATCCCTCACCTAGGACCAGTTTGCCTTGGGTGGCCCTACCAGGGGCATAAAGCCCCGGACAACAGAGCTCCTAGGATCATTGGGACACACAAACCCCTCCACCATGATAAGGTGGCGGTTAAAGGAGGGGAAAAAAAATAGATTTTATCCTGTACATTTTGCATACTTTCATTTTACCTCATGTAATAGACACTACAAAAAAAAAAGAAAAGATTCCAATACAAGTTATTGAAACATATGGCAGGTAGCCTACAGTCACATCAGTGGCATGCGTGAACCCCTGCAACACCAATTCACTTCTGTTACTGCTTCATGTCATACCAGGTAAGGTAAATGCTCTTCATAATTTTAAAAGTGAAAAATGCAATAAAGGAAAGCAAAAAGTCACTTAACTTATCTATAATTGAATGGAAGTAGAAGGAGCTCTCTTTGTGTGGCCTTTATGCTGATAGTGAATAGACATTTACTCAGTATTTACGTTAAACTAAAAGTAACCTCAAGGCTATATTATCTGCAGATTATAATGATTACAGTATTTTACTGACATGAGAAGTTATTGTGCTGAACTGACATACGCTCCATTGTGATCTTTTGCAACCGTCAAGTTTAGCTTGGGACTATAGTATAGACATTTTAACTTTCCATTTGGGTACTTTTTAAAAAAAATAATGTTCAGGAAATATGACAATTCGCCATCGACCCTTCACAAATAACTAGCAGTAGTACGTCAATTGATGTAATTCTTACATTATTTGACTTAGAGTCTGATGTCTGTGAAAGCTGTTTTAACTTCCTCAAGCCAATCTTGGCCTTTGGTTTTCTGTTTCAGAATTAGCTGTTCTCAGTCTTTTAAGTTAAAAAATAAGATGTGAATTAAAGCTTTTTGTTTCATCTGTATAGCTTTGGGTCCACATTCAAAATCTTACGGTTGTCTTGAATTTACTGGATATCTGTATATAATCATACACTGGATAATTAAAATATAGTATCCCTGTAAATTAGAATGTATAATATGATTAAATACTTATTTTAATTAGTGATTAGTGATTCTGTATCTTATAAGATAATGTATCTTTTATATATATATACATATACAGTGGTGTGAAAAACTATTTGCCCCCTTCCTGATTTCTTATTCTTTTGCATGTTTGTCACACAAAATGTTTCTGATCATCAAACACATTTAACCATTAGTCAAATATAACACAAGTAAACACAAAATGCAGTTTTTAAATGATGGTGTTTATTATTTAGGGAGAAAAAAAATCCAAACCTACATGGCCCTGTGTGAAAAAGTAATTGCCCCCTTGTTAAAAAATAACCTAACTGTGGTGTATCACACCTGAGTTCAATTTCCGTAGCCACCCCCCAGGCCTGATTACTGCCACACCTGTTTCAATCAAGAATTCACTTAAATAGGAGCTGCCTGACACAGAGAAGTAGACCAAAAGCACCTCAAAAGCTAGACATCATGCCAAGATCCAAAGAAATTCAGGAACAAATGAGAACAGAAGTAATTGAGATCTATCAGTCTGGTAAAGGTTATAAAGCCATTTCTAAAGCTTTGGGACTCCAGCGAACCACAGTGAGAGCCATTATCCACAAATGGCAAAAACATGGAACAGTGGTGAACCTTCCCAGGAGTGGCCGGCCGACCAAAATTACCCCAAGAGCGCAGAGACGACTCATCCGAGAGGTCACAAAAGACCCCAGGACAACGTCTAAAGAACTGCAGGCCTCACTTGCCTCAATTAAGGTCAGTGTTCACGACTCCAACATAAGAAAGAGACTGGGCAAAAACGGCCTGCATGGCAGATTTCCAAGATGCAAACCACTGTTAAGCAAAAAGAACATTAGGGCTCGTCTCAATTTTGCTAAGAAACATCTCAATGATTGCCAAGACTTTTGGGAAAATACCTTGTGGACTGATGAGTCAAAAGTTGAACTTTTTGGAAGGCAAATGTCCCGTTACATCTGGCGTAAAAGGAACACAGCATTTCAGAAAAAGAACATCATACCAACAGTAAAATATGGTGGTGGTAGTGTGATGGTCTGGGGTTGTTTTGCTGCTTCAGGACCTGGAAGGCTTACTGTGATAGATGGAACCATGAATTCTACTGTCTACCAAAAAATCCTGAAGGAGAATGTCCGGCCATCTGTTCGTCAACTCAAGCTGAAGCGATCTTGGGTGCTGCAACAGGACAATGACCCAAAACACACCAGCAAATCCACCTCTGAATGGCTGAAGAAAAACAAAATGAAGACTTTGGAGTGGTCTAGTCAAAGTCCTGACCTGAATCCAATTGAGATGCTATGGCATGACCTTAAAAAGGCGGTTCATGCTAGAAAACCCTCAAATAAAGCTGAATTACAACAATTTTGCAAAGATGAGTGGGCCAAAATTCCTCCAGAGCGCTGTAAAAGACTCATTGCAAGTTTTCGCAAACGCTTGATTGCAGTTATTGCTGCTAAGGGTGGCCCAACCAGTTATTAGGTTCAGGGGGCAATTACTTTTTCACACAGGGCCATGTAGGTTTGGATTTTTTTTTCTCCCTAAATAATAAAAAACACCATTTACAAACTGCATTTTGTGTTTACTTGTGTTATATTTGACTAATGGTTAAATGTGTTTGATGATCAGAAACATTTTGTGTGACAAACATGCAAAAGAATAAGAAATCAGGAAGGGGGCAAATAGTTTTTCACACCACTGTATATTGTAACCTCATCAATATAGTTTAAGCACTGTTAAGCACTGAATGGCATTGAACTTTATACTGGAATGCACTGATAAGCACTGACTCTTACAAGTGACTATACCACCAATGAACCAAACCTGACACCTGTTGCCAAAGACTGGGTGAAGTATGAACAATAAAGGGACATGATTTACAAAGGGTAAAAGACAAAATCAGCAAAATGCCAAGACATAGTAATCATTAGCATAATGAATAAGTGGCATGGATGGACAGAATTTAATGAGGAGTAGGCTTTACTGAAGGCTGCCCACACAAAGATGGCAAAGTGCCATTATGTGTTGTCTGTTAGCATATCAGGAGTGTCAAAGCCTCTTATCTATGTTAAGAAATGTATAAAAGTACCTTTAAGCCAAGGTCTAGCAACTTTCTCTGCAGACAGAAAACGGCTGTTTAATAAAAGTCTAAACTGAAACTAGAAGGCTTTTTGTTTATGAATGATTTCCTGTGGGGCGACACTGGCGCAGTGGTAGCGCTGCTGCCTCGCAGTTAGGAGACCCGGGTTTGCTTCCCGGGTCCTCCTTGCATGGAGTTTGCATGTTCTCCCCGTGTCTGTGTGGGTTTCCTCCGGGCGCTCCGGGTTCCTCCCACAGTCCAAAGACATGCAGGTTAGGTGCATTGGTGATTCTAAATTGGCCCTAGTGTGTGCTTGGTATGTGGGTGTGTTTGTGTGTGTCCTGCACTGGGTTGGCACCCTGCCCGGGATTGGTTCCTGCCTTGTTGGCTGGGATTGGCTCCAGCAGACCCCCGTGACCCTGTGTTTGGATTCAGCGGGTTGGAAAATGGATGGATGGATGGATATTATTGGATATTGTTGGTTTGGGATTTTAAACTAGGACATTCCCAACATTGTGAGCACATTTTTAAATATAACAAGAAGGTCAAAAAAACTGAACTAATTACCAGATCATCTGAAATGTTCAATACATATTTTTATGTTTTAAGTTAAACTGTTCCTACAATTTTCAATCATGGTTTTCATTTACAGGTGTCACAAAGGTGAAGAAGGAGACAAGCTCCTAAAACAAAATAAAGAAATTGGACTGCAGATCCTTCCACATGCATAGATAAAGCCAAACACCAAAGGAAGACAGCATTAATTACTCCAGAACTATAAGTATACACACTTTGATTCTGAAAACTATTAACTGTAACTTACTAGACAGGACAAAGCCAGATAATATATTGTAGTATTGGGGTAACTGTAACTGAAAGGTAATCATCTTTATGAAGGATATGTTTTAACTGAGTTGTGTCTTCCTAAATCAGATGCATTGTTTTTACATAGATCTTTCTTGTGTTTGTATCTCACTGTCCTTTAGACAGAACATGGTTCCCATGGCCAAATCTGTTATAGGTGGTCTTCAGCAGCATTAGCTTACCCTTATAGTAGAAGATGCAATGCAGCCTTTTGTTATGAGCCATACCCAAGGCAAATGGGCTCCTGCTATAGAGCAGAAGTTAAAGCTATAAGTTTTTTCTGAAGGAAAGAGCAGGTATGTAGTCGCAACAGTGGGTTATAATGGAAGAAGTGGATATACTGTATGTTATTGGTTTATAAGCAACACATGCCCAACTTTTTATTTGATAATTGATGCACATTTTTGTCCAAGTTTGGTAAAGGTTGAGTTGATCATGTTGCTCAGTGACAAGGGTGATAAACAGTGCAACACCAAGACGTATCTAGTCCTGTCTATACAAGAACAAGTGTTATTCATCCATGATTAATTGTGTTTATAAGAGCTGGAACTCTTATATTTTCCCAAAGATGGAATTTGCAGGCCAAGAAGACAACAGAGTTGAAGGATAAGTTACGCATTTTTTCAAATCAAAGTTCTTTCTTTACAATCATGGTACTGATATATAAATTTGCCCCATGAAATTCTGTTCTGAAGTGAAGTATTGCAGTTCATAATAGGATTCAAGGAACACCAGACTAAACTTGAAAGCAGAATATTTAAATATATCAATTTTTCAAGCTAACAATGTTATCAAGTATTGCTCCACATGTTACGATTGCACACATATTGGAAAACAGCATATCCATACTATTTAAAAAAAAAGTAATATTCAATTATTTGGCTGTGCACTTTACCTCACTGCTGGTTTTTCACCCCCAGGGATGTAGTTTCCTCTAACTTGAAAATTATTCGACTGCTTATGGGTATTTTTTTTTCTTTTTCAGAAATTAGAATAATAAACTGTCATTTCAAATCAGCAATATGTCAGACTGTGAAAACAAGGATATTGTACATTTAGCATAATCACTTAATGGTAGCTGTATGAGCCAGAATAATAAAGTTGAAAGAAGGAAAATATACAGTTTACAGCGAGGTTATGGATAACTGGTTATTGGTGGTGCACCTTTTAAAAATGTTAAATATTGTTCACTAAGGACAAGTGTGTCTGTTACAGTGAGTGGGACATGATGCTTCCACTCTTGGATATCTTAGACGTGTACAGTGACGATTCTGTCACTTGTGTTACTGATAATGGACAATGGATTGGATTATATTAGATTAGATACACTTCACTAATCCCATGAGGAAATTCAGAATTTTAGCCATTGTCAATCAGGGGGGTTCTTGAGAAATGTTTCCATTTTCAAAATTAAATGGGAAGAATTGTTCAGCACCTGAAGAGACAAATGGGCAGCTTTATTAGAGTAAGTTTGTTTATTGCTATCATTTTTTCAGTCATAGATTGCTTGCTTAGCATTGATGCGTAAGCAATCCATGTGATTATGAGGGGACTGCATATACTCCTGAGTTGTTATATCATTAATTGTAAGCTCTGCTTGTTATAGTGGGGCCCAGTTGATTTTTGCAGAACATATTCTGTTATAACAATACAGGGTACAAGTAATGCAGTTTATTAATTCAAAACAATCCTTTTTTAGGTAGTACAGGCTTCTTGTTTATTGGGTGGTCCTTGAGTGGTAACTGAAAGGTGAACAACTTGGCTGTGACATAATCGTTTTGCCAGGCTGTATTGTCTGAAACATCTGCAGCAAATGCCCTTCACCAACTGGTGTTTACGTTGAAGGAAGCATAAAAGGCTTTCAGAGTGCAGTGAAAAAAGCAATTAAAGTTGAATGTACTGTAAATAGGTCTATAGTTGTTTTTATCAATTGTTACATTGAACATCAATGCAAAACATTTTAAATTAGTCATTTTAATACAAATGAAAACCTAAGGCAGAGTTTCTTTTTTTTTTAATAAATAGCAAAAATACAGTTAGGTTCAAAAGTATTTGGAGAGTGAGATAATTTTTTTGAATTTTGGCTCTATACACCACCACAATTGATTTGAAATAAAGCCATCATTATATGATTAAAGTGTAGACTTTCAGCTTTAATTCAAGGGGTTTACCAAAAATATCATATGAGCCCCTTAAGAAAGACAGCCATTTTACTGCATTTCCAGTGGCTCAAAAGTATTTGGAAATTTGACTGACAAGCTGTTCCATAGCCAGGTTGGAGTAGTTCCTTCATTATTCATTAACTAGTCAGAAGGTAAAAGGTCTGGAATTGATTCTAAGTGTGGAATTTGCATTTGGAAGCTGTCACTGTGAACTCTCAATATGAGGTCAAAAGAGCGGTCCATTCAAGTAAAAACTGTCCATCATTAGGCTGAGAAACAAAACAAACCCTTTAGAGAGACAACAGAAACACAAGGAGTGATCAAATTAACCATTTGGTACATTTTTAAAAAGAAGGAACACACTGGTGAACTCAGCAACTCCAGAAGACATAGTAGACAAATTTGCTAGATGATTGCAGAATTCTGTCTTTGGTGAAGAAAAACCCTTTCACAACATTTAGCCAAAACAAGAACACTCTCTGGGAGGAAGAGATATCATTGCTAACATCTACAAGCATGAGAAGACTTCATGAAAGTAAAGACAGAGGGTTTACCACTAGGTGCCAACCACTTGTAAACCTCAAGCATAGGAAGGACAGATTAGACTTTGCCAGAAAACATTTTTAAAAGCCTGTCAAGTTCTGCAACAATTTTCTTTTGCACAACGAAAACTAAGATTAATATATACCAGAATGTTGGAAAGAGTATGGAGAAGAAAAGAATTGGCTTATGATCCGATGAATACCACGTCATCTATGAAACATGATGGAGGCAATTTAATGGCATGATCATGCATGACTGCTAATGGAAGTCTGACTGCTGGCAGAATTAGCAGGATGAATTCTGAAGTGTATAGGGCTATATTATCTATTCAAATTTAGCCAAATACTGCAAATTTGGTAGGACAACTCTTCACAGTACAGATGGACAATGAGCCAAAATATACTGAGAAAACAAACCAAGTGTTTTTCAAAATAGTAGAATGTTCTTCAAAGGCATGGTCAATCAACTGACCTCAACCCAATTGGAAATTTCACTTGCTGGAGACAAAACTCCAACAAAAGTCCAACGAGCAAGCAGCATCTGAAGACAGCTGCAGTAAAGGCCTGGCAAAGTATCACTCGGGTGGAAACCCAGCACTTGGAGATGGCCATGGGTTCCAGACTTCAGACAGCCATTGACTGTAAAGGATTTTCAACCAAATATTGAAAATGAACATTACATTTATGATTATGTTGGTTTGTGCAAATACTTTCAAGCCCCTGAAAATGGGGTAGCTATTCAGAAAAATGTGTGTCATTCCTAAACTGTTCATACGATATTTTTGGTAAACCCCTTAAATTAAAGCTGAAAGTCTGCACTTCAGTCACATAATGTTTGCTTAATTTCAAATCCATTATGGTGGCATACAGAGACAAAATTATGAAAATTGTGTCACTAAATACTTATGGACATAACTGTAAGTCCTGAATCACGTCATTCATAAATGCATGACACAAAGTCCAAAATTATTCTAAAAATGATGTTTTATACCAACACATTGAAGGCATTAAAGCATGAGATAGACTATATTATCAACTAGTAAGTACAACTTCATAGGACTTACACTCCACATATCACAAAAACTCATTCACAGTAATTTGCACCTTTTTTTGTGGTTGCCTATCACTTTTTGATGATGATTTGTGGTAAAGTATGGACAATTGAGACCTTGCCCTCATACTTTCGTATGTAAAGTGGACTCTCTTCTGTGTGTATCATGGCACTATGATACACCTTCAAGTTTCCTGTTCATCAGCAAGGCATGCCTGCATATCAGTTATGCTGTTATAACAAAAAATACAAGTGCAGTGTTTCTAAAATTGTGTATAACTGTTTATTTACAAATTAATAATCTCATCCAAAACCATAGATGACACAGCCCAGTTTGCAGGTAAGTCATGTTTGCAGCACTTTTTCCTCCTGTCTTCTTCTATCCATCCATCCATCCATTTTCCAACCCGCTGAATCCGAACACTTAATTTTATTATCTAAGTGAAAAATGTCAAACCTCTGAACTGTTTAAGTCCAGAGAGTACAGGTATGCTTCTATATTACAATGCTGGGTAACAATTTACTAAATGTACTACAAAAATTCATCTATTACTTATTTACTCTTATGTAACAAGACTTTAGCAAAGGCTTCTTTTGGTCTTCATACCACTTATAAAATATCAGTAGATAGATCATTCATCTCTGTGCATTGTGACATATTGACATGATGGTAAAATTACTTGTTAATATGAAGGATTTACAGGTCTTACACTAAATATAAATATCATGAGAAATGTGTTTCAGTTAAGCCACCTCAGACCACACCAAAATTAAGTTTTCTTAATTTTTACGGATGCTTTGAAAGTGTTATGAAGACCAAAAGAAGTGTATGTTAAGGTCTTGTTACATAATAGTAAATGGGTAAAAGATGCATTTTTGCAGTACCTAATCTAGGGGTGGGCAAATATTGGGGGGGGGGGGGGGAGAATGAGAAAACCATCTCATTGAGGAGGGCTGAACACATTCTGTCAACTGTTACATTATGGTAAACATGTTATATTCCTTTTTTACCATAATAAAATTAATATAAACCACATTTTCACAGATTTTATTTGATGTATTGAACCATGGAACATACACACACTATAGCATGCTTTCTAGCACAATCTGTAATTCCTGATTGTGTAAAATAACAAAAACAAAGAAATACATTTTACTGCATTAATCATCCATCCATCCATCCATTTTCCAACCCGCTGAATCCGAACACAGGGTCACGGGGGTCTGCTGGAGCCAATCCCAGCCAACACAGGGCACAAGGCAGGAAACAATCCTGGGCAGGGTGCCAACCCACCGCAGGACACTGCATTAATCACTGATAAAGTATTTTACTATCTCTATACCTTTGACAACTTAGTGGGAAGAATTAAGTCTTTTATGAGCTTCAGCAAGTGCACTGAAGACAGGTGTAATTCCTGATGTATATTACAGCAGACCGATGGTCATCACTGAGAGAAGTTCTGAACCCAGATTTGTTGAATTTCATTACTGAGAATGTCTGTTCACATATGTATGTCCAAAGAGGACAAGCATTCTCTGAGCTAGTCTACTCAAATGTGGGAAAATCTCCTTTTTGGGAGAATACAGTAATAGAATGTCAGTACTGGCACTGACTTGAAGTATTCTGCCAGCAATGCATCAGACTGCAAGTTTATAAGTTCAAGTTGTACTTCACTGGGGGCACTGTCCACATCACATGTAAATGGAGAGCAGATGGTGAGCATTTCAGTTTCCACTGCTTTGAAGTCTTCACATTGCCTGGAAAACTAACCATGCAGTGCCTGGAACATGGCTGCATATTTGTCAAGCTAATCAGCAGATAGATTCCTCCCTCTCAGTATGGGAAGGTGTGTCAATGTGTCAGTGTTCAGGGATGGGTTTTCCTTTCATTTGACAAAACTCCTGAATCTCTGATTTCAGATCCCAGACTTGTTTCAGCATTTTGCCCAAGGTTAGCCACCTGACAGCTGTGTGGTAGTGCAGATCAGTGTGATCAGTCTCATGCTTCTCCAACAGTTTAACAAACTGTATGTGATTTAATGCCCTAGCCCTGATGAAATTTACAGTATTTATTACAACATATGATTACTATTACTATTATTAAACCATATGATTAATTTTCAGCACTGATTTACATAGCACTTCTTGGTAAATAATACAATGTAAAAATAAGAGTTTTGGGACTGGATTAATTTCAGCCACTTAATTTCAGCATCCTTTTTAAAAGTCCAACATTTTAACCTTTCAGATACCACCAACTAACGTTTTCCACTGCAGTCTTTTGTATACATATACTGACTTTAGTAAATAAACCCCTACCGGTTGTTGTCACTTTTAGTGACTGTATAGAAGCCAGTTCCTCTGTCATTTCAAAGTCTTTTGTTATTCCTTTCACAAAAATCAACAGCTACGCTATGTCACAAACACATCACAGCTCTCATCCAAGGTCAAGGAGAAGAAGTCAACATTTTCCACCGTGCATTTCAGCTATAGTATCAGATTCTCTGCAATTTCCTCAATCTGTCTTGTAACCATTAGCTGTGAGAGGATTGCCATTGACTCCAATAGGCACTCTTTAACAAATTCTCCATCAGAAAACAGCTTGCTTCTTATGGCAATTTTGTGAGCTAATATATAGCTGTTTTTACTGTTCCTTCCTTTGCTTCATGATGCTTTGTAAAAAGACTGCTGTTTTTGCAGTTTTAACTAACAATTCCTCCATAGTCCTCACCTTCTCCTCTTCAGATAAATTTCTGTATTTTTTAGCATGCTTGGGTCTCAAATTGACTTCTGAATTAGTAGTCTTAAATGTGCTCCTTGCATACCAAAGATACTGCTTTACTGCTAACTTTAGTGAACAAATACTTAGGAGTTCAGGACTTGTTGAAACATATGTTTTCTGCATCACCTTTTCATTTCTTACTGCTCATTTTTGTTGTATTTTTGCACAAAATGCAGATGGGATGCAGATGAACAACAGTTGTTGTCCTCCTTTTTTCAATATAACATGAACAATCTCTGTATCACCCCTTTCTCTGATGCAGTCTCCCCCAGTTTCTCATACATATCAATTTTGATCTCCATCTACACATTCACATCTAGTTGTGATGCAGACTGATACACCTAGGCAAATACTTGATGTTTGCACCTGCCACGGGCCAGACAAAACCAGACCAGGGGTAATGCCCAGGTCTGACCTAAAGTAAAGTATTACCCATAGCTGTGTACTGTGTCATGCATCTACACTTGACAAGCAGCTTAAGGGCTGTGATGATGGTAATTACTTGCCAAACCAGGGATTGATGCTGTGTTTTCTCTTCCTCCCTCTGCAGAACAGAAGATTGATAGTTGTTCCAATGCTGACATAGCTTCCAATGTCCGCAGTCCTGGACACGCCCCTTATTGCCTGGAATCCATAGGACCAGAAGATCGACCATTTTTAATCAGTTCTGTATTGAACTCCCATCAGAAAACATGTAATTTTCACCTTTGTTAAAATTATAATTTTGCTTTAATTTATTTCCATTATATGGGGTCACGGGCATGCCCCAAACCTTTTCCTGTGTTTGCTTCTTTTCTTACAACTGATAAGAGATAAGACCCTGTTTAAACTAAATGTAGCTTCCACAAACCACAGTTTATGATTTACAAGGACTTTTCATTACAACCACTCAAAACCCTCTATCCAACAATTTCTGCGTTTAATTTGTACTGGGTTGTTGTGCTATAGCCACATGGAAACATGATGGGGTTTGAAATGCAAAGCTCACTTCAGATAAGATTTTAGATATGTGAGCCACAGGGACAGAGCCACAAAGTATAGTTATATAAAGTTAGTCAATGAGTTGACCAGAGAAAGACAAATTTTAGAGAACTTTAACTTACTGACAAGTTACTATAAGATCAAGCACCACCTGGTATTGTGCAGCCAGTCCAATATTTGTGACAGTGAGGATCAGCTCCACACTCCTACTTGATCTAGAGAGCCTCTGGAACCCAGTACTGCCAAGAATGTAGCCAAGGGATGAGCCAGCAAATGAGGACACTCACACAAAGCAAGTGTAGGTGCATAAAAGTGCTTTTATTAAAAACTATCAAAAAACAAATAGTGTCCAAAAGTGCAGTGCAAATCATCAATAAATAAGTAAATAATCTATAAAAATGAACAGTGTCCAGGTGGAGATTAAAAACAGTTCAAAAATATATTCTTAAAACCAGAGGTTAAAATCCAAGAGACTGTCGACTGTTTCTTAAAACTCACATGTCCCAGTGCTGCCCTCTTAAAAACCGATGTCTCCTCAACTTATCCTATATGGGATCTGACTACCAAGAAGATGCTAAACCGACATGTGCAGTCAACCATTCTATCCAGGCTCTTGTCTCTATTGCCAGACCATCAGCAACTGTAGGGCACCATGCTAAGCCACATACATCTCCCTCGGTGTCTTTGGGAGACACTGCATGTTGGGCTGCTCCTACTCCCTGGCGATTGCTTAGCAGGAGCACACTGTCTTCGGCCTCCGCTCCCAACCACCTGCCTTCATTCTATCTCGCATGGGCTCTCACTCTCTGTCCTGTCTCTCTTCCCATTTTTCTTTTCCATTCCTTTTAACCATCCTTCCTTTTTCATCTTGCTCACTGACCAATCTATGTTCTTCCTTTTTTCCTTTCATCTGTTTTCTCCCCTTTTCTCAAGCCGACTCTTCCTTATATGCCTCCGTGGGTACAGTGTCTCGATCACACATCTCAGAAAGCCAATGAAACATTTGAGACTGACCAAACTCTCACATGTAGATGTCTCACCCCAATTACTCCACCATCCTCCTGCAGCTACACAAGTACAAACACACCTGGAGATCGAGCCGGCCAATTAATTATTTATTCATTAAACAGGCTTCTGATTTTTAAGCCTGCAATATAACAATATTGTACTTTAACATTAATTTGAACTTAGTGGGTTGGGGGCACAAACATCCTGTGGACAGAAGTTTTGTCCCACTTAGAAGCTCATACTTCTCCCATCATGAATGAAATACAGGTAGCAGTTGCAGTGACTCAGCAGGGAAATAGAATGAGAAAATGAATCATGAATGAATCCTGGTGCAGAAAGAAGGTAAGACAGTATTACTGTACCTGTTAGTTTTGTCACTTTTGTTCATAAAAGTAGTTAATTGCTTAACTTATACCCATGCCGATCTATTACAAATAAGATATTCAGTGCTTAATAAATTCTCACAGGTTCTTCTGAATTCAATGTGATAGTTTTAAGTTACACATAAGATTTCACTGTAGCAGGACACCGGATCAGTGCTGTGCACAGATGTCCTTCAGCGCAACAGGGGAACTAAACACACAGGAGGATGGAGATGCAGCAGTAGCATAACCAGCACTAGCGGAGGAAAGCAAGGTCATAGAGCTAGCTAAGACTCTTCTCCATTTTAGGAGTTATGGCTTTCATCCACCTCTACCAGGTATGTTTTTTAAATGACCAATCATTGTGCAATAAAAAGGATGAGCTTGGATTACTTATAAGATCTAGGACTGACTACTCACTGACTTCAGTATTTTGCTTTACTGAGATTTGGCTGATTGTTTTAATCTTCCTGAGTGACTGAATACATGATCTCTGCAACAAATGTAAAGGTGGTGGAGTGTGTTTCTTTATTAACACTTTGTGGTGCACAGATGTTAAAGTGCTGGGAAGAAACTGCTCACTTTATGTGGAATTTTTGACAATTACTTGCAAACTGTTTTATTTGAAAGAATCTGTCGTTTTAGTAGAATTTATGTACCACTTCAATCACATGGCACTATGGTGATGCCGCTTTTAGCTGATCAAGTCATAGCTGCCGAGAAAAAATACAGACTTATGGCTTCGTTTCGGACTGGACATTTGGACTTATGTTGGTCACAAAGTTGGCATTTGGGTCACATTCCCTTCCTTACACCAGTGTTTCTCAACCTTTATGGTTCTGTAACCCAGTGTTGTCTTTTTAAATTCATTGACTCCCCATTAGCATAGCAGCAATAGCAAACTGCACCCTTGGTGAAGTGAGCACAATTGCCCCCCCCCCTCCCCCATGGTAAAACAAGCTCACTTAGAAAACAGGAAATATAAATATAGAATACAATGCAACTGACTGCTTAGGCAATCCACCGCAATCCACTTGCAAACCAACGCCGGAAACATGTAACCTACTGGAGATAACCCTGGCCTTGGCTTGAGAAACACTGGCCTAAGTAATCCAGCATGACCCACTCATAAACCAACAATGGCAGCTCATGACCCAGTGGTTGAGAAACACTGCCTTGTGCAGACCAGGCATGCAGACAGCGAGACTTAAAGATTGGTTTGTGTTAGGAAGTACCAGCAGTTAAGGTATGCATATCAGTGACCCACACCAGACTCACAGAGCCTCAGTAACTGTTGATTGGCCTAGAAGAGAAAAGAACTCTGCTCCCAACCCAAGGCACTGGAATAGTGCAAAAAATACAAATAGGCTTAATGATGTTTAATCTTAAATAGTATTCAAATAGTGAGTGCTATAAATGAAAAGCAATCCACACCGTATAACCTGGATCATCCTGTAGTTATGTGCACAATACAAATGGTATATAAAAGTGCCCTTTTTCCTTGTCATTTATTAAAAGCATATCTCTCTATTATAATAAAAAAAATCCTGGGGTGAGATGAGACTTTTTAGCCTGGGACGAGATGTGACTTTTTCAGTGAGATACTTTCATGTCCCACGAGACGAAACTTTCTGCCAAGAGATTTAACCACGCCCAGTGCCAGAAATAAAAGACAAAGAGTAAATGACAAAGTAGAACGTCGTAAAGAATTCAAAAACGTTAGCACGATACACATGCAGAGCAGGTTAGAGATAATGAAAGTACTAAAATTTGAAAGTCTCAAAAAAATGATAGTAAAGATCGCATTAGCGCAAACAAACGGAAATTATTACTCGGTGAAATAATGGAACAGTGAAAAGAGATCGAATATATTGTTCGAATTTAAGCTTTAAGTCGGAGACTTGTAGATCGTCTAATTTGTGTTGCCATCAGGGAAAAGTAATGTTTCTTCCCAATGAAGAGGCGTATCTGCGAGAATTAAAAGATTTGTTATTTGGTGAAAGTAAAATCCACATACGCGAGCGGCAGAGACGTGAAGTGGCTGGCGCATAGCACAGGCAGGGGAGGTTTTTGAACGAAGTGAGCAGGGGGCGAAGCCCCCTAGTGAAAAAAATATTAAAGCTAGTTACTCAGTTAACAGGCAGCTGTGTTATTGATGATCTGGTGTGGTCAAGTAAGGTAGTGCAAAATCTAACAGATAAATGTTGGGTCACTAACCCAGTCGGCCCCATTTAATTTAGTCAACAGAAATATTTTAAAAAGGGTAGCTATGCCTGCCAGGAGCTCTGTTCAACGAAGCAGTCTGTTCACATCTGATCACCTCCCTCCGGCAGCTGCAGGGTTTATAGGCAGGAAACCAAAAGGGGTGGAGTCAATTGCCCTTACTGGGCATCTTCTCAGTACTGCACTGGGAAGAAAAGAGGAGATTAGCACAAGTGCCTGTCTCGACCCGGGGTGTTAGTACCTGCATTAGATGAGCCTGGAGGATGATCCACAGATGTGCATATGTGACACTGAATAACTTCTTTAAAGGAAGTATCCTATGACTGAAAACAGAACACATGACAACAAATGCACCAAAAGATTATAAGGTTTGACGGATTCAATGTGGATGTATCCAGTAAGTTTTAAGGCTTTTGTTTTAATTTTTAAATTGGTGCCCCTTCAATCCTATCTCAAAAACGGGCATGGTGTTTTCTTAAATCCATGAAAATGTCTTACTTTACAGCACAATTTTATGAGGCAAATTAATATAAACCATAATTGTCAAGTTAAATTTTATTGGTCACATACAAATTATACATACATGAGTTTGACTTCATTAAACACAACTGGCTAATTAAATCTTAGAGGACAGTCAAAGGTTAAAACCATGGATTGAAATCTAATATAACAAAATGTTAAAACCGAGAAAAAGAAAATGAAACCAGAACAATGTACAAAACTAAGGAAAACTGAAAATAAAAATTCTATAGCAGTGGAGAAATATAACAAAATTATAAAAACCAGATGCAGCATGCCAAAGATAGGTCCAGTGGTGTAGCAGTTCAACTTAGAAACTTGTAGCTGCAAGTCTCATGTACCATACCAAAGAAAAGGGGGCAGTGCCAGTTTGTGCTACACATGACAATCCCAGAATTTTTATGTTGTTCTCAGAAGGGAAAATTTAAACATGTTCTTTACAAACTTCCCTCTTTGAATCCTAAACACTGGTACATACTGTACATAATGTATCTAGCACCACATACTGGTTGCCTTTTAGCCACAATCAAATCTGATTTCTGCATGACCTGATGCTTTAAAGCAAGTGCATACAGCAAAAAATACAATGAATGCAGGTCTCTGCCTTATTTACTAGAAATAAGCTTTAGTTAACATCAGTTTTAATTTATTTTGTTTAAACTCACATCCACAGAATCCCCAAAACTTTAAATCATATTTACAAATATAGTGTGAATAACAAGAATTCACCCAACATACAAAGCATAATGTTAAAGTATAAAGAGAAACATAATTTAGTAAAGCTGCCCCTGTCTGGCTCACTGTCTGACAATTTTTTTGACAATTTCCAGACCACTTAAGGAAAATCCATTTTCAAGAATGTATTCATTTAATGGCCCTAGGGTTCCAGAAAAAAATCCAACCTCAATAAAAACTTAAGTCATTTTAAAAACGTTGGAGAAAACTGTAATAGTGTTTCACATTTAAAAGTTACTTTCATCAGATGATGAATAGATGGGGAGCATGTCATACTGCAAGATGGTGATGCAAGTGTTCCTTGTATCCTCTTTTTTATCTTATTTACATTTTTATATAAAAAATGCAGTAAATCCCTTGCTCTTGACAGATTAGTCCAAAATAAATAAATAACTCAGCAACTACAATACAGCTCAGCCCACCCCACCCCATCACCCTTCCATGGAGTGTGGAAAGCACCTTGAACAGCCTTATAGGTAGTGAAATATTATAATGCAAGTCTTAGAGGAACTAAAAGTGAAATAATTCCAGAGGAACTTATATATCTGTTCCTTGAGTGACATGCACTGTTGTTTTTCAGCCAATATCTTTTCTCAATACCTCAATAATTAACAACATAATCTTGTGACAAATATAACATTCCAGGTGGTATTAAACTTTTTTGCCCAAATTAAATAATTTCTACTTAGTTGCTTATTTAAAATATTTTTGAAAGCAGTGACTTATAAGCATTAAACATATGCAAATTAATTAATTAGATTAATGAAGCTAATCAGGCACTGCAGGTGGAACAAAAGGATTTTTTTTTATTCTCTGCAGTTGGCAACCCTTATGTGATATGTTTTCCTGTTTGTGCAGTGTGTGAATGAGTATAATGCTATCCCTCCAATGAGAGTTTGAAGAATAGCTAATTTTGACAATTAAATGACAATTTTTTGTGACACAGGAGGAGAACAGATGGCAGCTATAAGGACTGACAAGTGGGCCAAAAAGTGTGAAATTTAAGAAATGTGTTATTATCCTATAGCTAGTATTTCTATGCTTTGACTGGCATAATTTTCTGAAATATAATTTCTCCAGTATAAGAGACAATTCCTTTTACTTGTGTATGCATGTTTATTGCAATAAGGAGGTCATTTATAATAGGTTCACAGTGGAAAAGTAGTTAGTGCTGCTGGCTTATAGCAACAAGAGACTTCAATCATATTCCAACAGCATTATAGTCTGTGAGCACATTTTCTCCATGTCTGAATGGGCTTTACTCAGGGTGTCTGAATGAGGGTACCTGGCAACCCGGCCAGGGTTTATGGTTTAAGGTTTCTTTATTTCGTCATGTTTACACAAGAAAACATGAAATTTGCCTTCTCAGTTGCATCTAACAACAGAGTTGCATCTAATAACAGACAGAATGAAATAAAACAGACAAATAGAAGTAAGAAAGGTTAAGGTAAAGGTAAAGGTTGGATTCTGCCTTGCGCCCAAAGCATTATGATTGGAAAAAAATTTAATAACTACATGTTGAATTTTACTTCATTACAATTATGTTTCTTTTTATCATAATATCATTAAAATGCATTCTGTGCTATGGTTGTTAAATTTCAATATTAGTTGATATTCTTGTCAATATATAGGAAGAAATAGTGTTTTTAACCAAATATTGAAACGGCCATTTTCATTTGTACTTTGCCTTAAGTTGACAAGCTGAATAAACATCTATTCAGTCACTGTTTTCTGTCATCTCTCATTTGATTTTCATAGCCAGGATATCAAGGAACAGGATAGTAGTGTGGAAAAGGATAGGTGATGAGGTAGAGAAAAGGGTCAAATGGAATCTAAATTGGTGGAAAGGCATGTGTCAAACCCAAGAAAAAAACAAACAAATGTGCCTCTAAGCCAAAACACAAAGTCAGGAAACACAGCAAAGGTCACAGCACTAATATCTTTTTGAAGATGACATTTAAGCTTCCTCAATTGCTAGAGAATAGAATAGGTATTGAAAAGAGATCTGAAGCAACTGTGTTTTGGTAATGCAAGCGGCCATCTTTACACTGGCAATGTGACAACAGGTGGTAACTACGGAACACTGTCATCAATAATAAAAACTACAAATCATACAAAACCCATGTGATGAGCAAATGTGAATCCAAGAAGGCAGATCATGAAAGTGAATGTGATCTCCAATGCACAGGGAAGCAATATCCAAAAGACACCACAGAGCCACTGTATTTTACAGGTGGACTGGCACCTACTTGAAATGTGAATTCAGGTCTGCCCAATACATCCTGCTACCATGACCCTCACCTTCTAGACCTCCTAATTCTTCTTCTTCTGCTTCATTTCTTCCTTCATCTTTTTGTGGGGCTGATGTGCCTAATCAACCTCCTTTCACAGAGCTCCGTCCTGCACTTCCTACTTTAGAAAGAAAAAAACACAAAATAATAAATATCACATTTCTTTCTAAGACTCTATCAATATATATTTTGTACCTGCTTATTTCATGGTGATATCACAAGGAGTTAGAGCCTATGAATGCAGCATTAGGCCTACAGCAAGATAAACCCTGAATATGCCAAGTTAATCATAGTACACAGTCATGCACACACTCATACCTATTTACACCATGTCATTTTAAAATCACTAATCATTAAAACATATATGACAGATTATTCTTATTAAACATTTGCTCTACAGTATGTTTTATTTTCTAAACAATTGTCATATGTATTCTCTGTATTCCTAAAGTTTCCAGTTTAAAAAAGTACTAGAAATTTGCAAGCAACTTTTAGCGGGGGGCATTTAGCTTAAGAAACATGAAAAGTAAATTGTAGTTTCCAGAAAAAAAGAGGTGAGCTTAACATGCCTGACATTTTAAAATACCCATCATCTTTTACCCACCCTCTTTCAACATTAGTCAAACTTACATTAAATCATGACATAATTGAGGGCATGATAATGTAGAAGCGTCACTTGCTGTTACAGACACAATATTGACATCTTAGGACTGTGATTTGAAATGCATCAAAGAGGCACCATCTTTAGTGCATATCAGGGTGATACAGTGTTATGTGTTTCTGCCACGGAATTTAAATCCTGTCCATGTGGAGTTTGCATAGTCTGCCTAAACTTGTGTATTTTTTGTCTCAGTGCTCTGGTTTTCCTAAATGCATCTTAAAGACATGTATGTTAGTGTAATTTACCTGGTGTGTAAGTGTGTTATATAATGGACAGGCATAGCCCATCTAGTTTCAGTCCTTGTCTTGTGCCAAGTACTGTTGGAATAGGCTCTGGTCCCTGCCCCAGCCCTGAACTGCATTAATTGGTTTTGAAAATGGGATAAATACACTGTAATTAGGGGCATATTAAATAAAAGGCAAGTCCTATACATACTGTACAACGGGGCTCTTTACAGACATTCCTCAAAGCATGTTGATTTGAAGCTCTCAGTATACACTACATGTTTTTCAGTAGAAAGAGTTAATTCCAAGAGGGAAAAACAAAAATAGTTAAAAATGATTACATTTCTTACAAAATATAGTGTGACTTTGTAACTCAAATCTTCTCACTTCCTACATGTGACTGCTCTTTTTATCTTTAGTCAAGTCAGAAGTATTTATCTATTGAGCTTCTATAAAAAGCCAAATTCTATCTATCTATCTATCTATCTATGTAATGATTGTGTCCAGTTCAGTGGCGGCTCGTAGCTAAAATTAGTGGTGGTGCTGCTCCAGAAAATTTTTAGCCTTTGTTTTAAGGTAACAAACATGTATAAAAAGAAAATTTATTCACAAACCGAAAAAAAAAGAATCAAATAGAATAGCTGGAAGCAGGATAATAATCTAATTCTACACTTTATCACATTCAAGAATATGGTACACGGTTTTTAAGCACAACACACGCGGAGTAAAAAAAAAAAAAACACTACCTTCCACCAGCACACCAGGGTCGGCACTGTGGGAGCGACAGTGCTCTCTCTCCCTCGCAGCCTCGCGTGCAGCTTCCTATGTGCGCATGCGCACAACAGCCAAACACCACGCCGCTGGAACTGTGAAGTGCACAGTTCCATACAAAGATTTTTGTATCTTTTTCATAAACTGGGGGATGGCTACTGACATTAAGCTTAAGGATTATACAGGTATATTGTACAAGTATAAAGAAAGAATTAAAGAAAAAAGGACTCATTATATTAAATGTTATCAATAATATCAAGTGGAAATAGGGGGAGCTGCAGTTCCACAGTGCCTATACGCGAGCCGCCACTGGTCCAGTTCCTAGGTGTGGAGTACATGGTAAGCAAACAATAGATGCATTATTTTAATTATTTAATAATATATAAAAATAACAATGGAACACAACATTTTGTTAATTGTGGTTTGATGTAAGCTACTATGCTTTTAAAGTTCTTTCATTTCAAATAAAAGAATTTAATACGTCCATTTCCAATAATCTGGCAAGCTATGAAGTAACAGACTAATGAACTGATATATATACTGCTCAAAAACAATTAAAGGAACACATTTTAATCAGTGTCAAGTCAATGAAACTTCTGGGATATTGATCTGGTCAATTAAGTAACAGAGGGGGTCGTTAATCAGTTTCAACTGCTTTGGTGTTAATGAAATTAACAATAGGTACACTAGAGGGGCAACAATGAGACGACCCCCCAAAACAGGAATGGTTTAACAAGTGGAGGCCATGTACATTTTTCCCTCCTCACCTTTTCTGACTGTTTTTTTCACTAGTTTTGCATTTTGTTACTACTGGTAGCATGAGGCGATACCTGGACCCTACAAACGTTGCACAGGTAGTCTAACTTCTCCAGGATGGTACATCAATACGTGCCATTGCCAGAAGGTTTGCTGTGTCTCCCAGCGCAGTCTCTAGGGCATGGAGGAGATTCCAGGAGATAGGTAGTTACTCTAGGAGAACTGGACAGAGCTGTAGAAGTTCCTTAACCCATCAGCAGGATGGTTATCTGCTCCTTTGGGCAAGGAGGACCAAGATGAGCACTGCCAGAGCCCTAATAAATGACCTCCAGCAGGCCAATGGTGTGAATGTCTCCGACCAAACCATTAGAAACAGACTTAATGAGGGTGGCCTGAGGGCCCGACATCCTCTAGTTGGGCCCTATGCTCACTGCCCAGCACGATGGAGCTCGACTAGCAGGTCCACCACTGGTGCCCTGTGCTTTTCAAATGTGACAAGGGTCTGGCAAAGCCATGGAGAACGTTATGCTGCCTGTAACATCGTTCAGCATGACCGGTTTGGTGGTGGGTCAGTGATGGTCTGGTGAGGCATATCCATGGAGGGACTTACAGACCTCTAAAGGCTAGACAACGGCACCTTGACTGCCATTAGGTATTGGGATGAAATCCTTGGACCCATTGTCAGATCCTGTGCTGGTGCAGCGGGTCCTGGGTTCCTCCTGGTACATGACAATGCCCAGCCTCATGTGGTGAGAGTATGCAGGCAGTTCCTGGAGGATGTAGGAATTGATACCATTAAATGGCCCCCACGCTCACCTGACCTAAATCCAATAGAACACCTCGGTGACATTGTTTCGGATGTTTCGGTCCATCCGACGACACCATGCAGCACCTCAGACTGTCCAGGAGCTTAGTGATGCCCTGGTCCAGATTCGGGAGATCCCCCAGGACACCATCCGTTGTCTCATTAGGAGCATGCCCTGACGTTGTCAGGCATGCATACAAGCATGTGGGGGCCATACAAACTCCTGAATATGATTTTGAGTTTCTGCAATGAAATTTCGGCAAATGGACTAGCCTTCCGCATCATTTTTTCACTTTGATTTTTGGGGTGTCCTTGAATTCTGCCCTCTGTAGGTTGATAATTTTCGTTTCCATCAAACAATGTCGCATCCTTTCATTCCTAATACATTACCCAGTCCATATCAGTATAGATATCCAGCAGGATTATTTTCCCATTGAGATCTGATGTGATTTTGAAAGTGTTCCTTTAATTTTTTTAAACAGTTTAGATACAAATTGCTATATGTTCTTGTGTACTAAATATCACTATTTAGAAAGTTTTATTTTGGTTAAAGAATTTGGTATTTTTAAAGTCAAAGTTATTTCTTCACACTCAGTATATATGAAATTGTTTCCAAAAATGAAGCATATTTTACAAATGTTAATAAATAACTAGCCTGCTTTTCCATTTTTTAATGGAGATAATCGGTACAAGAGTCCCAATATGAAAAAAAATCGTCAAAACTTAACAAATACATCCACTTTGAAGTAGCAAAGGTTTCAGTTTAAGAAAATGTTCCTTATGTGTTTCTGAGGCTTGCTTTTGACAGCAAATGTAAAATGAAAATAACAGATTTTATCACAGATTCTTGGTACTATTTTCCTAAGGCAAGGATAGATTGCTTGCTTGTTTGTTTGCTCACTGCAAGCTTCTGCACTTCTATTTCTTCAGCTTTTTTTTGCTTTTCTTTGGCTTGTGATAATATACAGATGTGTCCTCAATTCATATGATTACTTTTTTGCTAAATCCTTCCTACTTTTCACCAATTACATTACTTGTAGCCTACTGAGGGACAGCACGCCTAGTGGCAGTGTGGTGGTGAAGACTGCATCCAAAAATTCTATAGTATTTTGTACAAACAACATCAAATCTGAACTGAACTGATTACACTGTTTTGTGTTTTTAATAAAAGCCTTTGATTTTTGAAACAGCCAAACCATCTGCACATCACACTTTCTGTGGTGTGTCATGCTCATGCATCATAAAAAAAATTCTCAGAAAATGAAAAAGGCAGAGTGTGTAATAGAACTCAACTGTAATGAAACAGACTGAAGCACCAAAGACCAATTATCAAATGTTTTACTGAGTGATGAGTCTCTCTTGCTGAAGATATGGCAATGAAAGAATCAAGGACAACGATTTTGATTGAGTAAACTCACCGATACCAATTATTTCATAAATACATTGGGAGAATGTGCAGACTCCACGGAAAACCTGGTGCTGTGAGGCAGGAATGACAGCTCTGTGCTACCACTCTGTCTATGCTAAAACATTTATACTAAACTTCAAGCCGATTAAACTTAAATGTATGCCTATAATATCTGTTCAGGTTATGTAATGTAGTTACATGCTATGCATGTGTTCAGTCTTTGTCTTACTAGACCATCAAAGCACATGCATGCTTTATTGCAGCAGCAGCAACAGACATCTTTGTGAAATGATTAAATAAGTTTCCATATATGGAAGAATGTGAGTGATCATAAATGACTTTTTCTTGTTATTATTGTCTAGTTATCTACAGAACAGAGATAACAATTCAAATTTTGGCATCAGCATTCAATAATGATAATAACAGTGCTTGGCAATGACCTTCCAATAACCCTGGCTCTGAAAGCCAAGGAGGAAGACAAGCAGTAAAGAAAAGCACACAGCCAGTTTCCTTTTAAAAAGGCTTAATCTTACAGCAACCTTTTACTTTTCCATTTTTACCTTCTTCAAAAAAAATTGTTTTGCAATATGTGTGCTATTGTAAGACACAGATCAATAATCAATTCCATTTTGGCTTGAACAAATCAATGTATTTTGTAAATTTTAAGTTTTTTTTCACATAGGGACCCTAATGACCTTTAGAGCAAGCTTAATTTTTTTAAACTGACAAAATTGCTTTGCTTTCTAGCAAAATTTTATGTGGCAAATTAATATACTATAATTGTGAAGAAATAATTTTGTCATGAAAAATACCAAATTTATCCTTTAAATGGTAACATGATTTAATCACTAAATTCTTGCATGTCACTTGTGTAATGTGTAGACTCTGCAGACCTACCTGGAAAATTCATTCTTTACTTTATTTTTCATTAACAGTCAGCTATTTGTATTTAATTTAACATCATTATGAGTTATGAGCTTTATATTATTTGAGTCCTTCAAGTTCAGCTATTTTCCCATGTGATTTTAATTTTGTTTGATTGCAAAAAGTTTTTTTTCACTTTTATTGTGAATTATTTTCTTAAAGCTTCACCTTTCACCTGTGAAGTTACATTATTTCCTTTTCAGTCATACTCTGTACAGAAGATGCTACAGCATTGGGCTCCAGGATTATGTTTCCTGTGATCACAGAGGTTCTGTACTCTGTGAGCCCTGGAACATTGACAGGTCCTGAAAGCCTTCCTCTGGAATTACTTTTTGAAGCAATTACTAACTATGCGGCCTACTCCATCAAATTGAACTCTTCAGATTCAGCCTTGGTCACCTTATTTTTAAAACAAAGAACCCTCAGACTGTTCTGTTGGCCAGTTTATTTGATAAACTTCAATGTCATGTTTATCTGCAACAGATCATTCATAAATCGATTCATCTCAAGCTGGCTGTTTTTATTTACTCTCACTATGCTGCAAACAATATCTACCACCTTCTACATAGTACAGATGTAACCTTCACTGTGTTTCATCCTTCAGCCCTTGCGCCTGTTGATGTGGAAAAGGCTTTTGACTGCATGAACTGAAATTTTAATTGTAAGGATTTGTATTTAATGGTGTGGAAGACCATGTTCTCCTTCTCTGTGGAGGTAATTCTTTCTCACTTGACTGTTTCTCACTACTCTTAGCTTCAAAAAATGCGCCAGACAAGTCTTTATCCTGTTGCTCCTTTATTTTTTACTCTCTTACCTGAGCTCCCTGGTATTAATCTTTGCAATCATGATTTTATTAGTATTTTTGCTATGTATGATTCATATCATAAAATAGCTCAATATGTGGATGACCTCTTTCTTTGTCTCTGAAACACCTTTCACATTCTTAGTTTGTGAAGTTCTGTAATGACCCTGTCTGGGATGTAAAATGGATCAAATCTCTAAATTTGTTCTTCTCTAAAACTCCTTTTATAACCAGTCTTTTTCATCTACTAATCATACTGGCTTGTTCAATTTATTACCTGGGAATTGACATTTCTCATTTCTTTCAGTATATTGTCACATGGTATGGAACAAACATGCCTAATGTGAGTATACCCTTAGTATACATTCTGAATGTTGTACTTATCCATTTTGGTATAAACACACCTTCATCTTCCATAATGTAAGTCTTTGTATTAGTGTCAAACGACTCTTCTTTCCACCCTTGGCATGTTGAGATATAATGATTCTTGGAACATTTTAGTTAGTGAAGTCCAGATTTCCTGTCCACCCTTTCTTACTTCTTTTACTGTCTTCGTCTCTGATTAATTCCACTGTATTGATTTGCCAGCTCATGGAACTCAAAATAGGCTTTACTTCAACAACCAGGGGGGTATTTTCCATACATCACTTAAATCATCCGAGATCAGATGCCTCATCTTGGATGAGTTAATGCCAGTGAAACTTATCCGGGATAAGTCGGTTTTTCAAACGCAGCCATGTAGTAGATTAGTATAGCTGGATTTAATCATCCGAGATGAATGCGTGCGTCCACGCTGAGTGAAAAGCCCATATATATTGAGTCTAGAAAACATGATCAGCAAGTCTTTGATAGGCTGTAACAAAATGACAAAAGAACGGGCGCATTTTTTTTTCACACAAGCGGAGCAGGACCTTTTATACAAAGGACATGAAGAATTTCAAGATTTAATATGCATAAGGGGTAACACTGCAAAAGCAGCCCAAACCAGAAAAGACAGCTGGCAAAAAGTGTCCGACAAATGAAACCCTAAGTAGTGTGCATTGTACTTACTGAATGCAGCGTTTCATTTCCTATGTGTCAGATTAATTATTATTTAATATGTCATAATTCCAGATCAAACGTGAGCACAAGGAGAACATGGGAACAGGTTAAAGTGAAGTACAAGAATATACTTCAAACTGGTAAATATTGGTATATAACTATTTAAAGAATTGTTGACATAAATAATCATATATAATATAAAAAAACATTAATTTTAAAGCTAATAAGAAAGGCAGACAAGCAAAAAACAGGTTGAGGTCCACACGGTCCAGACCTAACCCCTGCAGAAGAGTTGGCTCTCCAGCAAAATACCCATCGCCCTGTTTCTGAGGGCATTCCAGAGAGAAGCTCCTCCTCAGAACCAGTGGCAGGATGCAGTGGTCACTTCATTTCCGGTAAAGGATGGTCATTGCATATATTTGTCCTCCATGTGTGCCATAGGTATGTTCCATATAGCCCTCTTTTTTGTTGGGTCAGTTGCAGGGAATGTCATATCCTTTGAACCTGTGTCTGACCAACGAGATATTGACAAAGGTCAAATATTTGATGAAGACATTGTGTCTGATTATTCATCAGGAGGAGAGGTACATTTTCCAAATAATATTTGATCAAACTCCACTGTGATCAGTCCCATGTGCCCCAATAAAATTTGGAAATCCTGGTAATGAGAATGTTAGGCTGATTGAGATTCTTCATGGAACTGTGGGCGTTTTAGCCTGTGTATTACCTACCTGCAATGGCATGAAACACCTCTTTTATTGTCTGCACACGCAGGTGTCCAGGAAACACTATGAAAACCCGAAGGAAATATCTCAGAGCCAAACAGACTTTACGAATTGCCTGGCAAACTGCACTTTTAGTTAAATTTTCCGCATCGCCTACAGTATATAAAAAAGTGCCGCTTGTAAAAAACCTCAAAGCAATGCATACTGTCTGTGTGTTTGACTTCGAATATAAGGTGCTAATAAATCTTTGAGGTACAATATTCCCCCTCGGCTAAAGCGGTATCTTTCGAAAAGAATTTCCTCCAGGAGCAATAAAGGATCTTGCCAATCGCGCAAAACCCTCTCTATATGAAATTCTCTTTGTATAATTTGCGCACCAATATCTATTGGTCGCTCATTCATGTACGGCGAAGCCATGACTGGATGACTTCCACGCACAGTCACTGATTATGTGTGTAAACTAATCCTTGTTTACGTAGAACAAACCTGCTCCGAGCAGGTTTGAGGATTACGATGTGTTGCTATGACAACACTTCCAGCAAGAGTTTCGAAAAACAGACAGATCCAGGATCATGCCAAATCGTCAACAATTACATCCGGCTAAACGAGTAATCCACGTACGAAAAATACCCCCCAGGGGGGTATTTTTCGTACGTCGCTTAAACCATCCGAGATCAAGTGCCTCATCTTGAATGAGTTAATGCCAGTGAAACTCATCCAGATAAGTCGGTTTTTCAAACGCAGCTGTGTATTAGATTAGTGTAGCTGGATCTAATGATACGAGATGAATGCGCGCCCCCGCGCGGAGTGAAAAGCCCATATATATTGAGTCTAGAAAACATGATCAGCAAGTCTTTGATAGGCTGCAACAAAATGACGAAAGAACGGGCGCATTTTTTTTCACACACGTGGCGCAAGACCTTTTATTCGAAGGACACGAAGAATTTCAAGATTTAATATACACAAGGGGTAACACTGCAAAAGCAGCCCTGACCAGAAAAGACGGCTGGCAAAAAGTGGCCGAAAAAATTAAATGCTAAGTAGTGTACATTGTACTTAGTGAATGCAGCGTTTCATTTCCTATGTGTCAGATTAATTATTATTTAATATGTCATAATTCCAGATCAAACGTGAGCACAAGGAGAACATGGGAACAGGTTAAAGTGAAGTACAAGAATATACTTCAAACTGGTAAATATTGGTATATAACTATTTAAAGAATTGTTAACATAAAGATTCATATATAATATAAAAAACATTAATTTTAAAGCTAATAAGGAGGCAGACAAGCAAAAAACAGGTGGAGGTCCACGCGGTCCAGACCTAACCCCTGCAGAAGAGTTGGCTCTCCAGCAAAATGCCCATCGCCCTGTTTCTGAGGGCATTCCAGGGGGAAGCTCCTCCTCAGAACCAGTGGCAGGATGCAGTGGTCACTTCATTTCAGGTAAAGGATGGTCATTGCATATTTGTCCTCCATGTGTGCTATAGGTATGTTCCATATAGCCCTCTTTTTTGTTGGGTCAGTTGCAGGGAATGTCATATCCCTTGAACCTGTGTCTGACCAACGAGATATTAACGAAGGTCAAATATTTGATGAAGACACTGTGTCTGATTATTCATCAGGAGGAGAGGTACATTTTCCAAATAATGTTTGATCAAACTCCACTCTGATCAGTTCCATGTGCCCCAATCACATTTGGAAATCCTGGTAATGAGAATGTTAGGCTGATTGAGATTCTTTATGGAACTGTGGGTGTTTTAGCCTGTGTATTACCTACCTGCAATGGCATGAAACGCCTCTTTTATTGTCTGCACACGCAGGTGTCCAGGAAACACAATGAAAACCTGAAGGAAATGTTTCAGAGCCAAACAGACTTTACGAATTGCCTGGCAAACTGCACTTTTCGATAGATGTTCCGCATCGCCTACAGTATATAAAAAAGTGCCGCTTGCAAAAAACCTCAAAGCAATGCCTACTGTCTGTGTGGTTGTGAGAGCCCGACTTCACTGAGTTTGACTTCGAATATACGGAGCTAATAAATCTTTGAGGTACAATATTCCCCCTCGGCTACAGCGGTATCTTTCGTACAGAATTTCCTCCGGGGGCAATAAAGGATCTTGCCGATCGCGCAAAACCCTCTTTATATGAAATTCTCTTCCTATAATTTGCACATCAATATCAATTGGTCGCTCATTCATGAACGGCGAAGCCCTGACTGGATGACTTCCACACCGTCACTGACCACGTGTGTAAACTAATCCTTGTTTCCGCAGAACAAACCTGCTCCGAGCAGGTTTGCGGATTTGGATGCGTTGCTATGACAACACTTCCAGCAAGAGTTTCAAAAAACCGACAGATCCAGGATCAGGCCAAATCGTCAACAATTACATCCGGCTAAGCGAGTAATCCACGTACGAAAAATACCCCCCAGGTCTATAAGCTCAAAGTAAGCTTCCAAACTGAAGAAGCAGATTTTGTGACCTTTGCACCACTGCCATCCTTGGAGGCCAGCTTATGGCCTGTTATATAAAGGTGGGGATGGTCCCAGAGCAGCAGCACTGAGGACCTATACTCTGGTAATCTAAACATACAGAAAGCAAGGAATATCACAAATACAGTAATATAATACTGTAAACATATTACAGTACTTTAATAAAATAATTACATAAACAGAAGAAAAGGAATAGACAAAACATTCTGTCACAATATTTATAAAATAAATCAATAAAACAAACAAAAAATAAAAAATAAAAGGTAAAGAAACCTAAAGAAGAAATGAAACCCTGACTGTTCCATAACAAAACGGAATGATGTCCGTCTACTTCTTTATTGTTTTTATTCACTGTGGTTATAATTTTGACTAATACTGATTTTTACTGTTTATTTTTTGCTCAAAGTAAAAATAACTGAAGAATAAATGTTAATGTTTTAAAGTGTCTGAACAAATCCAAAATTCATCTCAATAACAGTATAATGCCATAATTCTTTCAAATGCCATCCTTGGAAATCCCCATCTTTCACCACACATTTTGTTTTTTGTGACCTTCAGTATTCTTTATATATAGAAACAAATATGTGAATATTTTTGTGAATGCAAAATGGGGGATCAACTGTGATCTAGCCATAAACAAAGTGGAGATGTCAAATGATAGATCAAATCAGGATACTAAAAAAGCAAGACAAGTCAGGTAAAGATGAGAAATATCACAAGCTTGCTACCAAGACAAAACTCTTTGATACAATTAATGGTGAATGGAAGAAAGCTCACTAACTGTGTAGTGTCCAAGAATCTGGACTTTAACTACAAGGTTGCCATTTCACTTATCGTGTTTTCCTGAGCAAGCCACTTGGTCTGTTTGTACTCAACCCGTAAAATATGTAAACAATTGTTTTGTGTATTTGCACTTACAAAGTGCTTTGGGATGGTATTTGCAATGGAAATGTTCAAAATAAAAAGATTGCTTATTTAGAGTCCTTAAAGTCTGTTTCCTACAGCCATTATGCTTCTAGAATGATGCACTACATCTGACATATACAGTATTAATGCATTATACTGGATTGGTATTATAAAGTGATTTGTAACCATGTCATCAAAGTGCTTCTAGTACATGCAATATGGTATTTCTCTATAAATCTTACTATTAAGTGAGAGTGTATGTAGATACTGAATCATTGCAGATGCTAAATAAACTTTTACTTTCATTTTCAAAATAGTCTGCATCATTATTTAGAATGAAACTAAAAGTATTTAAATGATGCTTACATCTGTTATTTTAACCTTTATTTTTATTTGAAACTCACATTAAAAAAATCTTAGACACAAAATTATTTATTTGTAAGGAGATATCAAAGTAAAAATAATACAGCTTACTTAAACACGCTGATCCTGAATTTTTTTGGCTAAGAGCTTTTACATGTGAGAGAAATCACCATAAGGAGGATATAACTATATTATAATTAGTGTCCGTGCCACTGAAATTACTGTGAAGCGTGCCTGTGGATCCTGAGAACAATAAAGTGCTCATAATTGGCAATTCCTTAGTGCAAAATGTTAGAATTCCAAAACTGTGTTAAACCAGCAGTTAAATTTAAATGCCTCCCTTTCTGACACAGAGGTTCAATTTGATTGTGCTGCAGACGATGAAGTATCTACCTTATTGCTGCATGTCAGCACTAACGATATTTATTTACAGCAATCTGAGTTATTAAAGGGGGACTTCATTTCTCTATGCACCAAAGCAAGAAGAAACTGTCGGAATTTAATTGTGTCCGGCCCCTTACAAATATTATATAGTGGGGATATGATCTGTAGCAGATTGTGTTTGGACCTTGGGCCTCATGTATAAATGGTGCATACACACAAAAATTTTGTGTACGCCCATTTCCACACTCACATCGCGATATATAAAAACTAAACTTGGTGTAAAGCCACAGACATTCTCACACCAGCTCAATCAATGCCGTATGCAAGTTTTCGGCTTGGTTTTGCAAAATGGTGACACCCAGCGTCAAATCAGTGCTACTAGTCTTGTGTGGTTTCTCTTTCTTTTCTAGATTTCATCCCTGACGTGGCTTTATCAAATACACTGAAATTAACCGCATACCGTTTATAAATTTAAGACATCTGATTGTAATCAACTTGTAACAATATAATGGTCCACGGAATTGCCAAACTATTCCAAATACCATAGCTGCGTTAGCATTGTTACTCTCAGTGTACCACTCAGGGTATTTTAACCCACTGTATCTGAGTGTGGAATCACAGCTGTTCAGCAGTTGATCGAAAAGCTCTACCACAGGTTGTGTTGAGAGCACAAAGGATAATCAGGATACACCATCTACCACATGCTGCCTCAGATATGTGCACAGTCTATTTGAAGTTCTCCCATTTGGCAAACGCTTCAGAGCCTTTCCTGTAGGAACCTTGTGGTTCAGAAACAGTTTCATCCCAAGAGCTATTGAATCTCATTGTACCGTACAATAACAATAAAGAAATTCAATTCAATTCAATAGAAGAGAGAGCATATTCACAGTTGATGACAACTGGCTTCTAAGTCGATTTAGATTTTCAAGAGTTATCTTCTTGATGTATTAAAGTATGTATATTACATTATACAGTGTGAGATATGGCCGGATATTTATCCCAGCCAATACCCCCAGGCCGCCAGATGGGGCCCTCCTTGCAGCATGGAGGTACCCCGAATGCCAGCAGGGAATTATGGACAGTGGACTTTTAATGCACAGCCCTGCTGGATACCACGGGGGCCGCCAGGAGTTGCTGCAGGGATGCCCAGGGATTGTTATTTGCACCATAACCTGGAAGTGCGTCTTAATCACAGCGACACAAGGAATGACGTGCTTCCGGGGTGAAGAAAAAGGATTTTTATCTGACCCGGAAGTGTCCCATGTCACGTGGACAGAGAAGGCGAAACACTTCCGGGTCAAGGACTATAAAAGGACAATGGGAAATCCCAGACGCTGAGCTGAGTTGGGAGGCAGGGTGGCTAAGCGTCTGAGAGTGGAGGATTGTTTATTATTGTAGTGATTATTGTTTATTGGAGTGGTGTGGAGTAGTGGTGCTTTGTGCACTTATTTATAATAATAAATATTCATCTTTGGACTTTTAGCTGGTGTCTGACGTCTGGTCTGAGGGTTAAGGGGTCGACAGTGCCTCTATTTGTCACAACAGGTACATTTGTAACTTCATTTAAATAATGTATAATGTTAATCTATCTATCTAAAGGAGAGTTGGAATCCGTGTGACTGTGTTTGTGTGTTTGTGGAGGGACGGAGAGTTAAGGCGGGTATTGGAGTCACGTGATCATCTCCCCTCCCATTCACCTCATTTCATTCACTTCATTTCGCTCCGAGCTGAGCTCTGCAGCTGATGTGGTCTTGCCGTCCTTTCTCCTTTACTGATTTACTGTTTAGTAGACGCGGTATGTACTGAATAGTATTTTTTCCTTTAGTGTTTCTACTTAGTGTTTCTTAGTGTTTAGTAGACGCGGTGTGCCGGTGTTCCCGGCGGTGTTGCGGTTTAGTGTTACTTTCTACTTCGTTTTTGTACTTTAGTGTTTAATAATAAATAATAATAATTCATTACATTTATATAGCGCTTTTCTCAGTACTCAAAGCGCTAAAATAGTGAGTGATACTTAGCTGATAGCAGTGTAGAAGCAGCACAGCACAACGCAGCCGGTAGGACAGGCGGGTGTGGTAGCGTAGGTGAGCGGCGAT